>NW_008238330.1:4995510-5040825 GCF_000691975.1 Corvus brachyrhynchos | reverse complement strand
GAGCGGCGCCGCCCCGTCCGGCTCCTCCCGCGGCGGGAGCGCGGCGGGGCCGGCGGAACATGGCGTGGGTGCTGAAGATGGATGAAGTGATCGAGTCCGGGCTGGTGCACGACTTCGACGCCAGCCTCTCCGGCATCGGGCAGGAGCTGGGAGCCGGTGCCTACAGCATGAGGTAACTCGTCCCGCAGCTCATCCCCGGCGCTGGGCGCCGCGTCCCCGCCGGCTTCCTCGGGCCGCGCAGCCCTGGCCGTGCCGCTGGGCACGCTGCGCGGGAAGGAGCCGGGGTTTCTCCTTTTCGCCCTCTTTTTTTTTTTTTTATTGCGAAAGCTTTTCGCAGTAAAAAAAGGAGTGGGCACGTGTCGGAGGGGCTCCCGCCCTGCCCTCCCGTGCTGCTGGCAGGTGGCCGCTCGGGAAGGGCGGGCAGCTGCCGGTGCTGGGGTGCTGTTCCCTTTATATGCGAAATCCCTGCCCTAAAACTGACATTTCGCTGTCTCTGTGGGATGTAACCGGACCCTACGTTCCAAACGATATCATCTTATACTCGACAAATGCAGTTCTTGTTCATAATGAACAGTAGGTGTTTTCTGCCGGGTTTAAAAATGTTCTTTCTCGAGCAGGTGAAGGTTGTCGTTAATAAGGTAGTAGCATGGTTGTACTTTATTCCCTCTGTTTATTCTGTATTTCTGTGTAGTGATGGGGTTTTCTTCTATGTAGTATGGCTTTAGTGATGGGGACTTGATCTTGCCGTGTAGCTCTTTCTGTTCATAGTCAACTTGGCGGTTTCCTTACCTTTTGATCGTTTTCCAGGTTTTACAAGGTTAGAGTGTTTGAGTAGCGTTTGGATGTCCCTTTTCGAAGCTAAGATAAAACTGTACTTGTTTGAGTAAATTTTATCTCGCTCGTGGGCGGAATGTGTGGATTCCTGAGTGACGAGTTAGAGGGGAAAAGAAAAACTGTTTTGGAGGCACCGAGAGACATTCTAAGTCCAAAGTGTTCATCAGGGTTAGTGTTTTAAGTCTGGAGAAGTAAAACGGTTGCGTTTGATAGTTGTGATGGCCTAGCCTCTATAAAAGGCACGTTCTCTATCAGGGGAAACTGAAACTTGCACGTGACCACAAACTTCATCTATTATGTGTATTTTAAGGCAGTACTTCCCAGGTAATGTTTGGAAGTGCAGTGTCTTTGCTGGAAGTTACAAAAAAGGGCTTCTGCTGGATAGAAATGAGGACCTTTCTGATAGTATTTGCTATTGCGAGTTCAGTGAGTTTATGGTGGGACATGTATTTGATGGGGGTTTTGTTCTGTGTGGGTTTAGGGTTTGGTTGGTTTTTTTGTTTGTTTGTTTTGTTGGGTTTTTTGGTGGTTTTTTTTGTTTGGTTTGGGTTTTTTTAAAATTAAAAATAAAGTTGAGAGCTTGCCAGTTCAGAGAACAAGGTGATTCATCTCTCTTGATGAGAATACTCTTGATTTTATATTCAGCTTATCTGGATTTTGTCCCACTTCTGTCCCATTTCTGTCTCAGCAAACCTTCAGACATTCATCCCATGAAGTGGCATGCCAGGTTTTTGTGGGCAGCTGTGTGGTTGTTGCCTGGATGGCTTCTTAGTGTGCAGACACCAATGGAAAGTGCATGTGCTCCTGTTCAAGAACTGCTCTTCTCTATCTCAATTCAGTTCTTTCTGGGATCTCTTATGATAAAAAATTTTGCGTTTTGACTGTTAGATTTTTTTTATATTTTCTTGTGTTTTCATAACTTCATTTCTTATCGCAGTAATGCGCACACTTCAGTTTCTAGGAACTGTAAGAATTATCATCCTTACCGTTGTTGGATATATTGTTTTTTCTGGTCCTATCGTCTTATGGTGGGTAGCAATCCTAAGTGTCTTTTTGGTACATATGCCTATTAGGACATTCTGAATTAGCACAGAAAGAGTTGTAGCCATTAAAAACAGCACTGAAAAAGTAATATTGTATAAGCTAAGCTATATATTTGTCTTGGATCTTGTTACACACTTTGTCTGCAGTGTATTTTTGGAAAACTTACGCACTAGTAGTAGTAGTTTTTGTAACTTTAATCATGGACCCCACAGTTAAAGGGATCACCTAGTTGCCATTAGTGTTTGCTGAATTCAGAGTGATTTTCAGCTCACGTGTAAGTTATTCTATGTATTGGTTAGATTTGTAGTTTAGAGAAATTATGGTCTGTTCAGTGATGTGAGAGGGGAGAACCAAGAGAACTGGCAAAGCATGAACAGGAGAGATACTGCTCTGTGACTGTTCAGTGTGCCAATAGAAGTTAATTACTTGTCACTTTCTTACAAAATAAGATAGAAGAAAATGAAATGTTGCCTAGAGGAGAGTGCTGGGAGAGCTCCTCAAGGTATATGCCCCTTTGATTTTGTTAGGAAGATCTGCATGTAATTCTTCTAACTATTGGGGTTATATATAAAGGAGTTGATGCTTCCTGGCAATGATGATGAGTCAGTGCCCTTAGGTAGAATATATGGCATTACTCCTGTGCTTATTCTTACTAAGAAAGTTGCACATGATCATTGATCGTCAATCCATTGTAGGATTTTTGGGTTTTTTTTAGAAGGCAGCTAAATGCCTCCTAAATTTCCCTGCGGATTCACATGGTTTTATATAGTTTTCAAAATTTGCTTATAAAGCCTTGAAACCCATTTTTTCTGATTGCTTTTCTAGCATCTTCTCATGCAATAAGAATCTGCCTATAATCACAAAATTAAATTCAGTTGATAATAACAGTTGTCAGATGTGTCAAATAACACCTGCACCAAAACCTATATAAAAACATTGTACCCCTTAGTGATAGTGAGTTTTGAGTTAATTTCAGGGAGTTAATGTTAATTTTGGTTGATAATGACACCCATCATGTTTTCTTATGAATCCCTCATAATAACCATTGTAACACAACAGCAGTTGTGTACTTTCGAGGACCAGTGATGGTTGCTATGCACTGCTAAAAAATGGAGGCTATTTAATTGATAAGACAAGTTTCAAAGAACCGTCTGTCATCTTTCTAGCAGAATTCCATTTTTCATCTAATGAATTATTAGATTAATGAATCAATATAAATTGGGTTAATTGAGCATTAATAGACAGAAAAATACCTTAATGACTGAATTTTTATGTGTAATCTGGAAGCTTGGTATATGGATTTATTTAAATGCTTGCAGTTCCAATGGTGTTTGTAGTGCTACAATTCAATCCTGTCATGGGGAACTTGATACTTATTTCAGGAGTAGCTGCTTTGGTATGTATTTGTAGGTTAAAACCTGGAGTTCATCAAACTAGGTTTAAAAAAAAAGACTTTTGGTTCTGAAATGGGAAACTCTCTACAAAAGACTATGAAAATATATCCAGACAATCCTCCACTTTTGGAGAATCAAGTCAGTTTGACTCCGCTGCATCTCCCGAGCACTTAATTGTCTTTGGTCTGCTGCCTTGGTTGAAAAGAAGGAAAGCCTAATGCAGTCTTCAGTCTTGTTTCCTTACTGTGCTGTGGGATGGTGAGAGGACTTTGTGTACCACCTCTCAAGCACAGTTCAGGCTGAAGTAACCCTGAGATGGTCAGTCAGGAGTTAGGGGAACATTGTCTTACAACTTAGAGCTCTCTTTTCAGGTGAAGAGAGGGAGAGTGTTGTCTTCTAACAGCTTTTGGGTCCCTGACATCCTTTTTTGGCTTCTGATAAACATGATTGGGTCACAACAGTTACTGCCTTAACTTCCTAGTTGCTGTGCAAAACCAAATAAGAGTTATCTCATTCACACCCTGGTTTTGGCTGCTGTTACATTGTGACAGACAAAATTGCTGTTTATGCTTCCCCTAATGTCTCCCACACTTTTAAGACTTTACTGCTGGTTATATAGGATTTTTGAAAGAGGAATACTTACTTAAGGTATCTTGAATTTTTTCTTTTTCTTTTTTAGATGTACATAGTGTTTTCTGCAGGATACATTATAAAGCTTCTGTTTCACTGGTCTGTTCTATTTTTTTATACATTGCTCTGTAGAAAAAATAATTTTCACTGACATCTACACTCTAAAATAAAATGCTTTGTACTGATTAGAATGGGAGCTTGATTCTTTGTGTAAGTGCACAAATATGTAAATGCCTCTCAGGAAATAGGCATTTGAAGAAAAAGAGAATCCACAAACCTAAGCGTCCTTGCTTTGTTACCACAGATAAAACATGTTGAAAGATAAACCTCATGTTCTAGGTCATTGACATTGGCTTTAGGGTTTTTTGTTGTTGTTTTCTTCCAAGTTGAGTGTGTGAATACATTACAAAAAGTTAGGGGCCAGTTTAATTTTTAAGGGAAAGACTTCAAAGTGCAGAACTGTCTTTGTTCCCTGTCACGTCTCGTGTTGGAGTGACATACCAGATTGAGAGCAGGGCAGCAGGTCTGCCTTCGTTTGCTCTTCGGGTGTTCTCCTATGTGGGAGCTGTCTGTACTGGAGCTGCTGCAAGTTAGAGCAGCTGCCTGACCTCCCTGTGTCAGAGGAGTGGATGCGAAACTGTGGATTTGTTGTGGTGAACATTCTTACTTCTTTTCCTTGGTAGGAAGGACACAGGTTTTGGTTTTGGCATTTTCTTCTTTCTTTGATTGGTGGTTTCTTGTATTTTGTGCCAGACTCCTCTTGAATTGAAACCTTTCACCATCTGAGTTTCTGTGTGAGGGTCTGTGGGATTCCTAGGAACAGCATTATGTTTGCACCTGTTTCTCATTCATGTTGGACTTCTTGGATGGCTGCTGCAGAGAAATTTGTTCCCCAGAAATTAATTCCAGGGGTCTTGCGTCCCATCAAACTTGTTTCTGTGGACATAGGGAAAGTGTTAGGAAGCATCAGGTCTCCCATTGCCTTGCATTTAAGGCTTGCTCTCACCTCTGAACAGTTCAGAGCTTGGCTTTGAGATCATAACTCTTAATTCAAATACTGCTTGAGAAACATTTTTCTTAAGGTATTTGTCCTCGTAAAAACCATGCCTTAAAGTTTCAAAAGGCCTGTGTGTTCTTGGGATGCTTTAGTACTCACACCCAAGAGTATACAATCCAGAAGATAGATAAGGCAGATGATTGATGGAACATCAGTTTGAATTTTGATGACATAGTAGTTTCTGTTCTTGTAAGGACAGGAAGTTCTTCATTTATTTTTTGACCATATTATTATTATTAGGGAGGGGTTTTTTGTATGTGTGTGTTAGGCTTTTTTTAAAATGCTTTGGACAAAGTGTGGAAAGAGGGTTTTAAATTTGTAAGGAAGGTGATTTTGAAGGCTTACAAACATTTCACAAGCATGGGGGGATAAATTACATTTTTCTTGGTCTTTTTGTACTATGCTCATGTAAGCTACATGACATAGGATAGCTTCTCATATGTGGTGGATCCTACTGGATGCTTTAGTTCAAGTGGTAACATTCACCTTGCTGCTGCTTCTAAGCTTTCCTGCTTTTGTATGGTCATGTTTCATGTATGCACCTCTGTAGCATGAGTAGCTAAGACTTGTGATGGAAGATATGTTTACTGCCTGCATTTGGGGTGTAATGAAGACTGTTTCTGTTGGGTTTTTTTTCTGGCTAAATTTTCCTCCTCCCTGTGGGAAGAAAAGAATGCCTTTTGTTTGAATGCTTTAGATAACACATTCTGAGGAACTGAACTAAGACTTTTCTTACTAGAGCTAATAATTTCAAAGTCTTGGTCTCAGGGTTCCTTCCATCAGGAGAGTAAACCTTGGCAGATGGACTTTCTCAAATGATACCGAAAAATGCAACAAAAGATGCTACTTGTCCTTCAAAATGTTACTACTCACCCATACATCAGCTTGCTGGTGGTTCTAAAGTTCACTTAAATGAGACAAGTGAAGTAAACAAGTTTTCACAAGATCAAAAGTTAACAATGGCAAAAAAAGAATAGAATCAGTCTCTTAAAGCGCTCTGTTCTCCTGTAGTCTGAAATAATGTCAACAGTAGCTATTTTGGAACAGTTGGATTTTCGTCTATCTGGGCTGCTCTGTCAGTGGGCACTTCACTTTAGGTAAGAGGTTCTTTGCTGTGTGAAATAACTTAAGCAAAGCTGGCACTACAAGTGCCTGTCTCTAATCTCTACTGGACTAGCAAAAATAAGATTTCACCAGGTGAGTAGGAAAATGACTAAAGGATGCCTTACGTAAGTATACACAAACACGGAGGCTGCCAGGGATTGACTGTGGGCACATGATTTGTACTGCTGGGCCATTGTCTCATTATAAATGCAGAAATTGTAACGGAGGTCTGAGGGGAAGAAGGCTGGAACTGGCAAGGCTGATCTTCTCTGGGTTGTGTTTGTTTGTTCGTGGGATTTCCTTGCGTTTTGTTTGGTTTTTTGTTTTGTTGGGTGTTAAAATAGAATCACTGTAAGATTAGAGGTGGTAAAAAGATTAAGCATCCCCATAGTTTCTGGGAATGTGATTGATACAATAGCATATATTATATGCAGTTTATCATCTTTAGCTTAAGTAAAGAGCACTATTAAAAATATTATATTTCTGTTTCCCATCGGTTTCCTTCTCTGAATTATGAGCAGTCTTTGCATCTTTTCTTCAGTTGTGCTGCATGAGCAATGAATTTTATTTTGTAGAAAATGCTTGTCACTGTGAAATATAGGTAGTCCCTATTTAAACTGACACTTCAGGTCTTAATTTGAAATACTTTACTCATACCTTATTGACTGTTTTAATTGTCTGCAGCTTTGATCTGTTTTTAGATGGGGAAAGAGCATATGTTGAAATGAGAGAAACACTGGTATTTCATTCTTTGAAAGTGAATGAGTCAAAATGTTATTTAAATGGTATTTAAAGATGCTCTGGGAAGGAGTTTACATTGCATTGGCTTCTCTTTTCCTTTGGAATGTACTAGTACCCAGAAGACTTTTGTAAGAGAAATTTGCCTTTTGCTGTCTTCTGGAATGCTTTTTGGAATGGTGGCATTTAAGAATGAACATTAAGCTCTCTTTACAGCTAAATTGTAGGGTTGTAGAGTTGGATGTCTTTATTTCTCCTTATTCTAGTGGCAGTTAGTCATTATGCTTTGTGTTAGCAAAAGCTGGTTTAAAGCTGCCTAAATTGGTGTAGTTGTAGGCTTCCAGTGCTGTGTCTCTTATCTAATTCATTATCCACATCATGCTTTTTTAAGCCAGACCAGCTACATTTTTAACTTTAAATTGTGAGTGGCAAATGAAGGCTTTAAATATATTTTTCATGAATACACAGAAGACTTCTCTTTAATCTTGTGTGTTATGTGAAGGCAAGTGCTGCAGAACTTAGTAGAGGATTACAGGTAATTTATTTGGTGAGGTATTTTGCATGCCGTCATTGTTGCACTTTGACTTGTGTGTGTATTTTAAACATTGCCGTTGTTTCCGTGTTCTTGCCATTTTAAAGTTCCTCCTCATAAAAGCACTCGTGTTGTGTGTGCCGAAGTGTGTGGTGAGCATGGGTTCCTGGTGTAGCCGTCCTGTCATGGGACCACGCTTCCCTCAGCTTGTCACGGCGCTCCCTCTTGTGTTGGGCTGCTCCTGCTGCCCTCCTGACTGACATCAGGGCTTGAAGCATCTCCTTGTTTCTTGTGAGTCATCCTCAGGGAGCAGTCACCAATCTATGGATTTTGCTGTCCTACTCACGGATCCTTGTCTCTGTATAAGTAAACTCTTTTAGGGGTGTCCACTTACCCTAAGTGGTTATTTCACATCTTCCTTGGCACTTACTTAAGTCTTCTCTGGGCTCCAGTTTGGGGAGATGACATCAGAAGTAGTTAGGACACAGTTCAGTAGGCTTGTAATGCTGTTTTGGACAGTGTACTGCCTTGTCCTGCTTGCATCAGTCTTTGTAGCATCTCCTGTGGTTTCTTCCTAGTAAAAGGGAACCTGTATGGGTGTCTTTTTTTTGGTCTCTTTTTTTAATTCCAGCTGGCTTTTTGGGGAGACATTCCAGTCTCTACCAGGTAGAGACAAATTTCTTAGACTTTTTCACCCTTCCTAAATATTTTCTTGTTCCAACATCTTCAGGTAGCCTGGGGAGTGACATCCCTTATTGAATGTGGCACTTGCTCTGAAAGAAAAGTTAGGATGTTCCACCTCTACTCTGCATATCTAAGACTTAAGTAGACCAAGTTTTAGTTTCTAACCCTATGTGACACAAAAATATTGGCTGTCATTTCACTTTTTGAATTTATTATGATACATTTTTTTGATTCTTCAGATATGCGCTGGAATTCAAGAGGAATTACAGAGTTCTCTTTAAATAAAGCAAACTCTTGCAGAAATGAGGAACAGTAAAAATAAGCAGTTTTACTTCAAAAAATTTAGGGTACAATGTACAAAGAGTAGTGCAATACAGACATTTATAATTGTTTTACGAAATATATTGAATCTATGTTTGTGATCAGTGCAAGAGATACAAACAAGATACATGTTGGTTAAAAACTGAATGAACAGGTGAGGGGGTGTGAGATCTTAGTTCGCTTTAGAAACATTTTTAAAGAAAGTAGTAAGGATCTGCAGATGATTTAATCATCAACGAAAATTCAGTGCAAGGCAAACTCTTAGAATTTTAATTTATGAAAGATTTCTGTATGCAAGGAAAATTAATCTATTGCTAATACAGATTACTAATTTCTGTAGAAAGCAGAATATGTATTTGCTAGTTGTGGTGAAGCTTTCTTACCACAGCTTGTGGACAACATGGATTACTCTTTATTCTCTAGAAACTTAGCATTTCCGAAGTTTTTCTGGTGGTTGTGAATCTTAGATAAGTGAAGTGAATCTTAGCATAAACTTTCTATAGCTTATGTTTTGTGAATCTGCCGCTTAATAATTTTTGGGCTAATCAGTGTGCTAAAGCCTAAGAAAAGATTGACAATGTCAACAGAATTAATAGGTTAGATATAATGGTACTAAATGAGAAGAGAGATACCTTGCCCGTGTAGGTAACTTACTTTCGGGAATACATTATTTCAAAGAAGAAAATAAAAGCCTTGCTTTCATTTGTGTGTTTATTAGGAAAGCTTGGCTGTGTTGACAGGTGAAAAGTTGAGAGAGCTGAATTTTTTCAATGGAGACAAGAAAAGAAAGATTAAATTTTCAGAGGATCAGCACAACTGTTTGTCTGCTTAGGTTCCAGGTTTATGTATCCTAGCCTAAAGTTCTATCAGAAAATGTTTTGGATACTGCTGATATAGATTTTACTAATAAAATGAGTAACAAAATTCTGTGTGTATTTCACTGTGCATTTCTTTAAGTCGCAAACAACTTTTTTTCTTTAACTTCAATCCAAACAGCGCCAACAGTCTCAAAGTTGTTTTTTATTTTTCTTTTCAGTGATGTTTTGGCACTGCCTATTTTCAAACAGGAAGATTCCAGCCTTCCACAAGAAAATGAGACCAAACATCCACCTTTCCAATATGTTATGTGTGCTGCAACATCTCCAGCAGTAAAATTATATGATGAAACTCTCACATACTTGAATCAAGGTTGGTATACATATGTGGATGTGGCTTGTGGTGCAAGTCTGAAATTGGAATGGTATTTCATGTTTTGATACATTGTATATTTCCAAAATAAATGCATGTCAGAAATGAGGTTGGATACCTTACTAGCAGTCTTTTTTTGTCCAACTTGTAGGCTCACAGCTATAGTATGGTGTTACTTCCCCTTTGGATTCTGGTGGGGTGGGTTTTTTTTTTTCCTTTGTTGGTTTGAGTTTTGGGATTTTTTCCTGTTGTGTGTTGCCCCTCTCCATCCCCCTCATCCCCCAATAAAATCAAGCCAATAGAACTTTTAGGAGACAAATTTCAGGTAGTAAAGCTGAAAATTCAGGACTAATTTTGCATTTCTGTTTAAATTTGATTGATAAGAGCAAGTTAATTGGATATTTGCTTGAGGTACACACAAACAGCCCTCAGAAGTCATAATAAATGTTAAAATGTCGGTTCCTGAACAAGAAGTGTTACACAAAAGATGCCTCTGTAATTGCTCTCAAATTAGCCAGACATGTCTGTCCAGAACAGTATTATGTTTGAACATGAACACAAGTGCAGTTACCTTTGGAGTTTGTGTCTATTTCATTGTTCCTGTACATTTATCAGAAATTAACTAGATAAATACTTCATGTGAATCAGGCTGGGTTTTTTTCCTCATAGCTTGTGGTTAATTTGCATGAAAATTGATTTTTTTTTTTTTTTTTTTTTCCCCCTAGAGAGAGAGCACCGACTGCTGGGTAAAATAATCTGAATGAAGTCATTGCCATATGATAAAACCTTCCTCACCTCTGAGAATTACATTGGTGTCCTAAGTTTAGTCAGCTAGTATTCTAAACTCAAATAATTTGTCATTTGTTTTGGACCTTATCAGTGGCTTTGTACCCTCCCAGCCCTTCATCCCTCTCTTCTGGCTCTAATGCCCTAGGATCTCCATTCCTGTATCTAGTTCAGCTTTCTTTTCCTTGTGGGTTTTGACTCGAAATCTCAATAGACTGTGCTGTAATTTGAAGACAGAGCACAAGGCAGCAGGCTGAAGGAAAAAAGTGCTTGCCATATTGCTTCTGAGAACAGCTTGCCATTTAAAGTGGCTGTGTCTAAAATGACTGTAAAATGTTTCATCTGTCCTTGAAAATATCTTTTAATATAAAGATTTCATTGGCAAAGAAGTTTTGGTGTTTTTCAGTGTCCTGGGTAACTTTTCCTGATGTTGAAAAATGAGGACATTGGTATAACCCCTTTCCTTAAATAAATATGGGAAGAAAAAAGCCATTGGCCAACTTCCTTTCTGTGCTAGTACTTCAGACAGAAAGACAGTACATTTACTGCCCAGGTTAAGACCTTTTCATTAAAATTTCTCTACTAGCTAGTTAATGTGTGTATATATATGTATATACCCAGAGGATGGTTGGGCATTGGAACAGCTCCCCAGGGAAGTGGTCATAGCACCAAGCCTGACAGTTCAAGAAGCATTTGGACAATGATCTCAGGCACATGGTGTGACTCTTGGGGTGTCCTATGTAGGACCGGAAGTTGGACTCAATGATTCTGGTGGGTCCCTTCCAACTCAGCAGATTTTGTGATACATGAAAAATGTTGTGAGACTTGATTTCTTTCATACTGAAGGCAGTTTAAAATAAGGATCGGTTTGCAGCACTGAGTTGTGCTGATAGATACATTTATGTAATGAGTTGGATTGAGTCCTCTAGCAAAAGAGTAATTTATAATCTATATCCTGGTTATTCAGCTATCTGGTTTCTAGTTTGGCCCCATTTTCAGGCAGTGTCTTGCCTTAAATAATTTTCAAAAGGAAGTACCCTCTTTAATTTCGTCAGCAGTTGTTTTAGTTTCCTGGTTTGGGAATATCAGAAGCAGTGGGAATATTTGCCCTGTCTGTTAAGCTGTGGTGACATTCCCTAAGGCAATGCTTAAACAAGTCCTGACTTTACCCTCTGTTAGTTTTTTAATTAGTATAGCTAATAGTGTCACTCAGAGTTCAAGGAGCATCTGGCTGATGCTCTTAGTCATGTGATTGAGGTTTTGGTAGTCCTGTGAGGAGCAGGTTGTTGTATTCAATTCCTGTGTGTTCCTTCCAACTTGACATACTCTGTGAGCTGATGGAATATTTAATGTAATTAGATGTTCAGCTGAAGCTGATTCTAGAAGTTCAGACCTTGGAGTGATGATGGTTGGTTGTTCAGGGGTTTGCAGGGTTCTTACTGTGAAATCTGTTAAATAGGTCCATTGAGAATGCATACTGGAGTTGTGGGACAGTGTTTTGAGTTGGGTGCTCTTCAGCTAGATGTATCTGGAATAGCAAAGTGATGTGGAAGAGAATTGCTTTTAAAGGGGAAGCATTTTTTAGGTTGGTTTACACAGTGCCACAAAGCTTGGAGTTCCGTGAATGTAGAGAACTGCTTGGGAGAGATGGAATCCAGCTTGGAAAGGGCAGTGAAGGTGCCTTTGCCAGCTCATGGCTGACCTGGTAAAGAGGGCTTTGAAGTAGAACAGGGAAGGAGGGAGGGAGTGACTGACAAGCAGCACTGTGAGGGAGTGATGGACATGGTTCATAAGCAAAGAGCATGAAAGGGAACACAGCATCAACAAAAGGAGGCTTAAACAGGGTCATCTCCAGCATTTGCATGTAAGCAAGTAACTGCCTGTAGAATGTCATTCCAAGGGAACACCAAAGCCCTTTGTGGTAAGTGAGCGTGGTGAGGTGCCTCTGAAGTGCACACGTCTGTAGTGCTGTTCCTCATAAAGATGAGGAATTAAGACATCCGTGTGATCTTGGCATCATGGAGTCATGATGGGATGGCTTGCAAAGTGTCATATTACAGTGTGGGGATATTGGCTCTTCAGGAAAGGCAGAGCAAGAGGATAAGGGAGGGGAAGTTAGGCATTACGTGGGAGAACAGCTGCAATGTCTGGAGCTCTGCAGAGGGGATAGGTGATGTGCCAATTGAGAGCTTATGGGTAAGAATTAAAGAGTAGGACAATGTGGATGACATTGTAGTGAGTGCCTGCTGTAGGCCACCTGACCAGGAAGAACAAGTAGATGAGACCTTTTTTGAAGAGCTAGAAGTAGCCTCACATTCACAGGCCATGCTCTTAGTAGGATGACCTCAACCACCCTGATGTCTCCTGCAGGGACAGCGCAGCAGAGCATGAGCAACCCAGGAGGTTACTGGAAAGTGCTGATTGACAGCTTCCTGACCCAAGTGATAGAGGATAGCTCTGCTGTACCTCATGAAACAGGGAAGGGCTCATTGGGGTTGTGACTTTCAAGGTCAGTCAGGCTTGTCCACCTTCAAGATGGTGGACTTCATGATTCTGAAAGAAAGAAGCAGGGCAGAAGACCAAGATCACATCTTTGGACTTCAGGACAGCAAAGTCCCATGGGATAAAGATTTGGAGGGAAGAGAGGCCCAAGATAGCTAGTTAACATTCAAGGATCAGCTCTTCCAAACTCAAGAGCAGCAAATCCCAATGAACAGGAAGTCAGGCAAAAAATGGCAGGAGGCTTGCATGGGTAAGCAAGGGAACTCAAATACAAAAGATAGGCATACAGAACATGGAAGCAGGGACCGGTAACCTGAGAGGAGTACAGAGATACTGTCCAAGCCTGCAGGGATGCAATCAGAAAAGCCAAAGCCCAGCTGGAACTGAATCTGGTGAGGAATGTCAAAAGCAAGATGGTCTTCTGTAAGTACGTAAACGGGAAGAGGAAGACTATTTAAAATGGGCCCCCTGCTGTTCCGCTGCTGAACGGGACAGAGGCCATGGTGACACAGGACATGGAAAAGGCTGAAGTACTCAATGCCTTCTTAGCCTCAGTCTTTTCTGGTATCACTGGTCTGTAGGAGTCCTAGGCCCTAGACATGAGGGGAGAGTCTGAAGCAAGGAATATGTGCTCTTGGTGGAAGAGGAACAGGTCAGGGAATACTTAAGCAAACTGAACATACATAAATCCTCGGGTTCTGATAGGACGCACCCACAAGTGCTGAGGGCAGTGCCCTATATCACTGTGAGGCCACTCTTGATAGTTGTTGAATGATCTTGTTGACTAGGAGACGTACTTGAGACTACAGGAAAGCTAATGTTGATCTTCAAAAAGGAGCCAGGGAACTACAGGCTTCCTGGGAAGGTGATGGAGCAATGTTTCCTGGGAACCATTTCCTGGTACATGAATCATCATCAGGGGTAGTCAGCACAGGTTTCCCAAGGGGGTATCATGCTTGGCCAGCTTGATAAATACCTTCGATGGACTGGGTGGCTTGGTAGACCAGGGGAGGGTAGTAGGTATTGTTTACAAGTGATTTCCTTCAGTAAGGCTTTTGCTGGTTTCTCCCATAAGATCTTTACAGAGAAAAGAAAAATGGGCTGGATGAGCATCCTTTGAGATACTCAGAACCAGCCAGGCTTAGTGCTGGGCAACTGGCTGTAGGTGGCCTTGCCTTGAGCAGGGGGATTGGCCAAGATTACCTCCAGAAGTCCCTTCCAAACTTGAACATTCTGGGATTTTTGTGACCGAATTACCACACAGTGTGTAGCAGGGGGCAGTTACTGTCCGTAGCTTGTGTTGCCTTGCCCCTCTGGCTGCTCTCCAGGAAAGAGCAGAGAGAAAAGCATATATAGGTCTCATATAGGGATGGTAAAAATCAGTGCTGTGGTGCTTTTCACACTTTCAAGAGCAGCTACATGTCCAAAACTCCAAAATGGAATGTATCTGTTCATCTGTCTTGAAAATTTCCAGACCTGTTTCTACATTTTCAAGTCTTGTATTCTTTGATTTTTACCTTTATCAAATCTACTGTCTTAATATTATTTTGTACCTATAAAAGGTTAGCCACACTTCTTGAAGAAACAAGCAGAATTTTTTTTCTTCACCCACCTCCCTACCTCCCAAAAAAAATGTTGAGAGAGAACAGAGAAATACTTGAGAAAGTTTATTAATATTGCTAGAATTGAAAAATGCTGACGTTAAATACAGTTGAACTTACATGTTATAGCTGTGTGGGTAGAATAAGACTGGTAATTGAACGAATCACACTAACAGGAAAAGTTTCCTCCTGCTATATGTAGGAGGAGAAGTTTTGTATTTTTTACTCAGCTGCACTAGGTGAACATCTGTTTCGTATGGATTTATGTCATCAATAACTGTATCAATGTTCACGTGATGCTTGGGTGAAGAAAGCCTGTATATGTGTAGAGTATATCCATAAATATGCTAATTGTGTCCAGCAAAAAAACCCTGAAATGGTCTATAGTTGGAAGTAACATCAGTCTATGAAAACTGAAAGGAGATGAAGAAATCATTTGCTCATTCACAGGGTTATTGCCTTGTAGGGCAACTCAGAATGTCTTTTAAGGTGTTATACATTGGACCGTAAAGGTAGCCTGAAAGGCAGTGTAGTTGAATATTTTACTGCATTTTATCTTAGTGAACATGTTTTAGTTGGGGAGATGTGATTTTGCAAATTAATATGTGCTCCTCATTCTGGAAGGAAAAAAATCCTTGTAGTTAAATAAATTGCTACGAGCTTTGCCTCTTTTGAAGCACAACAGTTTATCATATTCACTGGAAAGGTAGGTTTGCTCATACTGTTGATATAACCAGTAGCTGTCTCTTTTAGAGGTCTATTTCTGAAATCTTACAAAGCATAAAAATTATACAAAGGCAACAGGTACATGGACAAAATTAAACATGGGAGAATAGTATTTATGTTTTGGGAAAAGTATAAAAACTCTGCAAGAGTTTGTTTTGGAAGACCAATTAATGGTTCTCAGTATGTTGCTGTTCATCAGTTCTAAAAAAGAAAGGAATTCAGCCTTGAAATGTTTGTCTTCAGACAAACAAACAGAGAAGCAAGTACTTACACTTGACGCAAAATTAGATAATTGAACTTTGAAATTATCTCTAGTTTTAGAGGGACCAAAAAGTTTTACTTTGTTTTGTTAATTTGCATGCTGCGAAGCGCACGTTGCTATCTGGATCTCTCAAACTCAGGTTTCAGGTACTGGTGTCCTTGTCTACTGTGAACCAAAGGTAATCTAAATGCATTAAACACAGAATAGCCTTGTGCTCCTACTCTTTTACTGATGCAGGTTTTTTTCTCTTTAAAGGTCAGTCCTATGAGATACGGATGCTAGATAATCGGAAAGCTGGAGACATACCAGAGATCAATGGAAAGCTGGTGAAGGTGAGTTTTAAGTTCACTAGATAGCATTACTAACAAACAAGAGATTGTCTATTTTATGGATTTTTTTTTTGTGCTGTCACTAGGTATTTGGTCAGAATATGTGGACCAGCGATGTTTACAAATAAAAACGTATGGATATGAGTATCCAATGCACACTTGTGTGCGCTGAAGACCTAAGTATTTATGCACAGCTTAAGATAGTTGTCTGTAGATTTTGTGTCCAGTGTCTTTTGAGCCATCACATTGTCCATTTCAAGTGATTAGGAGAGGTGACATGAAGGTAGAGGATCATTTAGATAGAAGTGGAGGTATTGTGAGCATGTTTCGTAAGAAATGTCGCAGAAAACACATGGAGCCAACCTGTGAGTTTTGCAGTAGTGGGATATTGGAGATATATCCATAGGAGAATGGATCTCTAATTTTGCTGCTTGTTGAGCTGTTTATTCCACAGCTGAGCCCCTTTCCTCAATTCCAGGTTTGTCTCCTTGTACTTCAATGTTAGTAGAAAGTACTGTGGATCTGAGGTATTGTATGAGCTATGAAAATGAGGCAAACTGAAAAACTACCCAATTAAGAGTACGAATGATTAAAAGAACTGATGGAGGGGTTTGGATTTTTCTTCTAAGGACCTGATGATTATTGATTTTATTGAATTCTCAAAAAAATCTTATTCAGGTATTAGTAAAGAAGGGAAAAACTTCAATTAAAGTCACTTTGAAAGTGGTGCTGATAAATGCACCAGAACAGTGTGCCTGGGGGAGGCTGAATCTTTACCTGCCAGCTTTGGGCTCTGTAATTTGTCAACTTTGGCTTGCTTGCAGAGTTCTGTGCCTTGTTCTTAATTGTTTGTGGGATGCTTGTTCAGGGATCATTTCAGGAAGAATTAAGCATGAGCATAAAAATGAGATTTGAGAATTGTGTAATTAAACGTTTTACAACCTGGCATGGTGACTTGCTGTAATAAGCATGTGGACTATTTTGCCCCCTTAGGTGCTATGTCCTTGTAGCCCTGGGGTGTCTCTCTGCTGTAATTTCCTAGGTTTGTATGTGGGTGATGAGTTGTTTGGTAGGTAGAATAGGGTAAAGCAGCATAAAAGTTTAGAAAAGTAAATTCTACCACAGCAAGGTGTTGTAATGCTGCATCAATAAATTCTCCCCTTCAGACAAATATTGGAATCCCAGTACTTTACCAAAGAAGTCGTTTCATGGCATTGAAGGTGGCTGTGGATATTTCCAAGTTCCAGACTTGCCAGTTTGCAGTGCAGAAGGAATGGTGTGTTTGTGTGTGTTTGTACGTGTACATGCACGCACACATTTGCTTTCTGTTATCTTTGAAATAAACCCAAGGAAATGCAATCCATCTGGAAGAGGCACTCCATTTAAAAGTTCTTGGGTTTTCTGGACACTTTTAGCTGCTGTTAGTACAAGGAAGACTAGAAAAATGGAAAAAAAAATGCAAATTTGTCTGCCATCTATTTGTTGGGTAACAATCAATGTGTACAGTAATTTTCCCAGCCTCTGTGTAACAAATTGCTTTGTATGTGCATTAATTTAGCAGCACCAAAACTGGCCACAAAAATAGGTATTGTTAGATAATTGCTTCTAGCTGAATAAAGTTAATTATGTTGTAGTTGCTCTGGATGAATATTTCATCTAGAGTAGTTGAGAAAGTTTGGAACTTTTTATTTGGAACTTTTAAATTCTTTCTATTAATTAAAATCAAAGATTTTTTGTAAATATCTTACAAGTACTAGGAAGGGAATTTCCTATTTCGTTTCTTAAAATGTGTTACAGAAATTCAGAGAATTCCCAGTGAAAGAATGATCAAGTAATATTCACCACTTTTCATAATAAATGGAATCTTTGGTATTTGCTTTCTTAAATAATTTGGTGTTGTCTACACAGCGTTGATACTGTGCTGTCAGTGTTGCTCAGTTCACTGTATGTAATTCATAGTGACCTTTAGAGCATCTGATCAGACGTCATTCTCCCTTGCATTTTTACCACATTTTCAAGTATCTCCTACTGCTCAGTTCTATTTCTGTGTTCTGGAATATTTTGGGATACTGATGGTTGCCAGAATTTTTGCTGTATATATGTATTTATTGGCACTGTGGCTATTTTGGGGTGTTTTAGTGCTTTATCTTTAGGCTGTTTCTAAACGTGTAGTGACTCTGTGGCTCATCACAGGCTTGTTTTCTTCTTTTTTAGAGCATTATAAGAGTTGTGTTCCATGACAGAAGGTTGCAGTATACAGAGCACCAGCAGCTAGAGGGTTGGAAGTGGAACCGCCCTGGGGACAGACTTCTCGACTTAGGTACAATTGTTTCTATTTGTTGCCATTATAGAATTCAATTTCCAAATTTAAATTGATCACGTTCACATTTATGCTGGGGCTGGTGAAAAAGGACAGACCAGATTTTTGGATGCTGCTTTGTCATAATGTGTGTTTTGAATATAAATGTTCTTACCACTTTAACATTTTTTTCGAACTTTTAAGTGCTGTTAAAGTAAGATAGCAACTCTGCAACCCTACACGTTTGATAATCTTTCTAATTTCAGTTGCTAAGTGTTGCAGTAATTAGAACACATGCAAAAGTAACTTTCTCTATTAGACTGTGAAAATGGTACAAACATGGTTTTGGTACTTTGTGTAACTTGATCATTTTTAGTGCATGACTTCAGGGGTCGCAGCAGGGGAGGAGAACGAAAAAGCACCCAAAACCTTGAGCACTCTGTATGTTGAATATACTAATATTCTGTGTATCAGTTCTAAGAAACTGGTCAAGCCACCAAAGCCCACATTTTTCCATCCTACCTTGTGTATGCTGATGGTAACCTTTTATTACAATTTATTTATAGTGTTTTCTTGCTGCATGATTGTTCTGAAATGTATGCTACTTATTTTAATAGATATTCCAATGTCTGTTGGAGTCATTGACATCAAGACAAATCCAAGCCAGCTCAATGCAGTTGAATTTTTATGGGATCCAACAAAATGTACATCTGCTTTTATTCAGGTTTGAAACTTTATTTGACTGGATGTCTGTGTTTGGTGCCTTTCAGGTCACAAACAGCAGTATATTTGAACTGCAAAGCTTCTTGATTTATTATTTGTGGGATGGCCATTAAATACTATCTTTGTGAAAAAACACAGGTTCACAGGTCTGTTAGAGTCCCTAGCAAGATTTTTCTGTTTAATTTTGGTTTATAGCAAAATATAGATAAAAAGCTTTCAAAAAGCTCTTTGAAGAAAGCTCTCATGGTTAAACTATTCAGTTGTAGGAAGTGTAAGAATTAACTTACATTCCTCTCAGTAACTCTCACTACTACTTCCAGCAGAAGCTTGGCTTAAGGATTCAAAATGAAAATTATTGTCCTACAAAAAAAGGGTTCTAAATCAGACACTCAAAAAGAGGTTTCTTACTATGTCAGTAAGTTTCCTTATAGGAATTCTATTATTTGTGTATTTGATATTCAGGGCAACTGAACGTCCTTTGTAAATTATTTAGATAGAATGCTCATATTCACATTGCTTACTTTTGTCTCGGATCTGATTTCATTATAAAAAAAGTATAGGTGTAAAGTTTCAGGTAGCAATATTCCTTACTCTGGCTGTCAAAATAGGTTAAATTCTGTATTGTCAGTAAATTAACTTTGACCTAGTACAATAAAAGATACTTTTTTTAGTAAGAGTTACATAATTGCTAAAATGTGGTTATCTTGAAGAACTGTGAGATAAATTATGGAAATTTTTTTAATGCATTTCCTTATAAGAAAGATAAAAAACTGAAAATGGAACTGATATTATGCAAGTATAATTCACTCATTCTAAAGGCTCGCTTAAAATTCCATAAGGAAGCAAAAAATTGGGAGCACTGTCCAGTGACATTGTTCATAATTCCTTGTATTGCCCTGATTTTCTCCTTAGATATCCTTAAGGGGTCTTTATAGCTTATAAACCCAGTCTTCATTCTGATGTAGCACCTGAAGCAATTACACACATGATTAAAAGGTCTGTGGACTTTTAAAGGAGTTGGGCATATTTGAAAATACCCTGAGATGAGGGTGCATGAGATGAAAAACTCTTCCAGTCAGTGACCTTTTATAGCTCTGCTAATACTTACAAGAAGCTGTTTATGTGATGTGTGTAACATATAATAAAGTTCATGCCTGAAATGCTTCTGAGGGTCCTTTTTGTTTGGTCATTGGTTTTTTTTTCAGGTACATTGTATCAGCACTGAATTTACCCCTCGTAAACACGGAGGAGAGAAAGGAGTTCCTTTTAGGATTCAGGTTGACACCTTTAAACAGACTGAAAATGGAGAATATACAGATCATCTGCATTCAGCCAGTTGTCAAATCAAAGTTTTTAAGGTAACATTAGAAAACAGATCCTTAAGTCTCTAAGTAAAGTTCTCATAAACATATGGGAAATCATTATATTACTGCTTGTAATGGTTCATGTCCGAGATCAGATGTCAGTTATAAAACCATATTCCACTTGTGTTCATGTTCACATAACTGTTCATTTTTAGCCCAAAGGAGCAGACAGAAAACAGAAAACAGACAGAGAAAAGATGGAAAAGCGAACTGCGCATGAAAAAGAGAAGTATCAGCCTTCATATGACACCACAGTTCTTACAGAGGTAACAACATAAAATTGCATCTGCTGACTGAAGAGATTATATGTAGATACAGCACATTACTTAGCTGCAGTCTTGGAAGGGTTGGGGAAGAATTAGTTCTGCACAGATAAGCTTTTTATTTGACAAACTTTTCCAGCAAGCAGCAACATGAAATTTTAAGATTTTGTTTAGTAAACTTGGATTTAGATACTCAGTAGTTGCTTGTATTAAAACACACTTTAGATTGAACACTGTTTGACTGACTGTACTGAACCCTTGAGCAAGACTTTTGATACAGATTTCAAAATCTTGCAGATGAAAAGGAAAAAAAAAGGGGGGACTCTAAAGTTTAATTTCCAAGTTTGAGCTTCAAAGTCTATTTTTCAGAGATTACTGAATTTAAGGCCAGAGCCTCAGTAGGTTTTTTTATTAAAACATCAGTGAGTTCTATGCAGTTTTCTAAATATTTCAGAAGTTTTTAAAAGGCTTTTAGATCTTTCCTCACTGTATAATGAAAAGAAATTGATCCACATCTTTGGTGTTTGTCCAGATGAGGCTTGAGCCTATAATTGAAGATGCAGTTGAACATGAGCAGAAAAAGTCCAGCAAGCGGACTTTGCCAGCAGACTACGGTGATTCTCTGGCAAAGCGAGGCAGTGTAAGGGACTTCTGCTTACCTTTTGATTATGCAAGATACCTTGTGCAGTGTTAGATATAGGAGAAACTTCCATTATGTAAAGTAAAAATACTTTGATTGCTGTGTCTTAATTTTATTCACTTCTATGTATCCCAATTACTCCATGTTTATTTTCAGCAAAGGAATCCTTCCTAAATCTAACACTTAAACTGTTGCAGAGGGACTGTGTAACTTAAAAGTCAAGAACTTTCAGTTTATATGGCATTAAATGAAACAGCTTTTTTCTTTCCTATCCATGTGTAATTAGTGGAAGTAAGAACAGTGACATTTAGTGGTTTGTTCCTATTTGTACTTAGATTCAGTAGAAATTTTCATGTACCTCAGTACTTTTAAGAAGCCACGTTGTATTGCAGATGCTTCTTAGTGATATTTCCTTTAGCTGTCTACATACTGTGCTCCAAGCAGGTTTAATGCAGTTCAGAAGAGTCAGCTCATCTTCATGATCTGTGTTAATGTTAACCCTATATGTGCACCTCAGAAGGAATCTGACATGTATCCTGTGCCCTCCCTGACATATGTCCTGTGCAGTCGTCCTGCCAAGGGTTATTAGCATTTTAGATTTCTTAAATGCTGTTCCTTAAGGAGGAACAATTCCACATCTTTCATTTGGCAGGTTTAAATGTCAATTAATAATGTGACTGTGGAAGGCAATTATTTGACTGTTCTTTAAACAGGCATACTGTGTTGAAGCTCTTTCCAAACAGTGCTTAAGCAATGACTGTCTGACTTCTGTCCCTCAGGCATGATTTGGTTTGTATTTATGATCTGTGAAAGTGATGTATAAGGTTTTACATTTAGGTTTTAAAATACTTCAGCGTATGCCTCTTGCTGTTTATAACCCATGCAAGTGGGTGGGAAGGAACAAGCAATATTAGTCAGATTGGTTCTTTGGAGGATATTTGGATTTTCTGTTTTGTGAACCCAAAACTATTGTATGCACTACGCTGTCTGAATTTACCTTCTACTATTCTTGACTGTTGGGTTTTTTTGGTTTTTATTCTTTATTTTAAGGTGCACCTTTATGATTCTTTGGCAGTACATTCTTTTACTTGTTCCAGCTGGCCCTGGGGGAGAGGCAGGAGAAAACAGGCTTTTATCACTTTTGCTTATAAAGCATTTTTTGAAGCTTGTCCTTGGATGGATTTCTATGTCTTTCTCTTCTCGTGCTGTTACAAGTATTTCATTGAATGATTGTTGCTTATAGGAAGAATAATAGAGAAAGGTATTTTTAAACAGGTAAGACAAATCCATTGTCCAGAGTAGGACAAACCTTAGCTAAATCCTACCTAGAAGTTGTCTAACCCTTCCTTAACAATCTCTTTGGAAGACTAAGCTTCTATGAAGTACCTTAATTCTACATTACCTCAATTGTAGTGAAGAAAAGGTTAGGTAGGACATTACTGGACTTCTGATGCCTTTCCCAAAGCACACAAAGGATAATGACCCACAGCCTATTTTGAATAGCAGCTATGTACAGCTTTCCTTCTCTTAATTGTGCAGGTCACTATTCCTGTTTCTCATTTGCCTGTGATAAAATGCTGTCTTGAGATAATTTGGTCAGTTTGTTGAGACCATTTTGAATTTTATCGATGTTACATGAAATCCTTTCAGCCTTGCTAACTTGGTATTGTTTGCAGATTTCAACACATGGTATTTCCATCATTACAATGATTTTTATCATTAGCAAAATTATTAGAAATCACCAAGCCCATAAAAAATACCAAGAAGCACTATTTTTTCTGTATTCGTAGTGAAGCCTTGGTAATTGCTATGCACTCAGTACTGGTATTAAATATAGAAGTTGAATGTAAAACTTGTTTTTTTGATCTAGAAAAGGAGTATCTGATCTACATCTTGAAGGCCAATTCACTGGCCTTTTTCTCTTGTCACCAGACAGGCTTATTCTTGTGGGCTCTGTAAATATGGAACCTGTAAAAAGGGGTGATAAATTTTCTACTTAAAGCAATTCTGTCCTTGCAAATCTGTCTTCCCAAATGTGGCCATCGGAAGCTTTGGCTGCTTCCAGACTTGCCTGAGACGTGCAGATCAAATGTTCCGTATATGCGGTAATGTTGTCACAGAGGTGCTGAGACAGAAAGTGAAGATGTGTTTCCCGATGTTTTAAGTATGAGTTGGACATTCTTTCACATGTTACGTGTTTCTATATGATGGATCTTTTTACTTCGCGTGTCCTGTTGGAGCTGTAGCTCTATTAGAGAAAAAAAAAACCCAAACCGGAATTATTTGGAATGTATTTTACTAGATGCAGTCAAGACTGCTGACTGTTCCTTAGTCTGTGCTGCTTCCTAGATGCCCAGAAATAGTACTCTGTTACCTTCTCTTGAATTCCAGACATTAATGTTGATCCAATCTATATTTCTCTGCCTTTTTAAAGCTGTGAATTCTTATCCTCCTACTACACCTAACCTAACCTTTCCTTTTCATTATTGCCTTTTGCATCACATTTTGTATGTTGGCTTTTTTATTTTACCTCTCCCAAGATTCTGCTGTTTTATTTGTTAGATATTTCCATTTTTGTTTCTTTTTTTTCTTTTTCTCCTATGTGATTATTTCCAGCTCAGTCACAATTGGATTTGGACAGATTGGTTTCTTACTATGCTTTCTCCAGAAAATCATTGAATCTAATGTGTTTTCTTTCCAATTTAATTTGTATGTGTTTCTAACACAAAGCAAGGAGTTTGGTGAAGCTTCCTTTCAGAATGGTCGTTCTGCTCTGCTTTTCTGTCCTTTCAAAGAACCAGAGGGGTTTTTTTCTAACTACCATCACCCATCTTTCCCTTATCACTTATTTTCATATGAATACCATCTAGATAAGCTTTTCCATTACTTCTCTGAATTCACCGGATGTATTGAAATTCAGTACATTCACTGCAGTTTCTGCAGTGTTTATCTCAGTATTGTCCAAACAGACAAGACACACAGTTAAACTGTTTGTTAGACTCTTCTTCAAACTATGGAGTGTTAACTTTTTCTGTAAATATAAACGACTACAAATTGAACCTTGCCTTCTGGACCTCAAAGGGGATGTTTACGTACAGGTGACCTTCATTCAGGGGTCATTTTATGAAGGAGGCACTTTGTTTTCTTCTTAGTATATAAAAGTTAGTGCTTATGTAATGAAAAAGGGAAAAAACTCCACCAGTTTCTGTCCCCTGCTTTGAATTTGTAAAAGTGGGAAAATTTGTGTTGTGGTAGTTGGGCCTTCGCACTTTTTTCTGTCTGTGGTGTTTTGGTTGATTTTTATATTAGTGTATATTATATGTCACAAGCTAGAATATATACACTACTATTTGATTAAACTTTGTCAAATGGTCATTTTTTGCAGACAGAGCTGATTACAGAGCACATGGAAGTTAAAAGACTTCCAGGTATAGACCTTGAAATAAATTGGAACGTTAAGTTATGGACGTGAAAGATTGAAAAAGCTCCGTACCATGTATAAGAAAATTGATGCTTTGTTCTCTAAGGAGGTGCTGTGTGTCCAAGTATATATTAAGTCTAAGTTGGAGAACAAATTAGACTTACTGTATTTTGGTTTTGTATTTTGTTTTCATGTTTATTTGAACATAGTATAGAGTTCTTTATATACTTTGAATATAGTATGGAGTTCTTTGCCAAGGTTCAGTTTTGCTCTCTTGTAAGGCACAAATTTGGGCAGATTCCGGTACATTGGGAGTAGGAAGGGATATTACATTAAACCATGGCTTAGAATAACTTGAGATTTTGCAATTCCTCTGCAGTTAGGAATGTTCTGAGTTTAAATGCTGTATGTCCTAAATCTGATAAGTCATACTTAGAAAGATTTCTTATCTCTTTTTTTAACTCAGAAAACTTTGTAACTTCATTCATGGCCTATACAGAAGGCTGTTCAACATCTGAAACCAAAATAGTTTTCTCCTTCTGAATTAATCCACGTTTGGAAATAGGACAGTTTCTGGAGTATAGTAGTATCAGTAGCAGTGTGCTAGTAATGAAGGGCAGTTAGTCTTGAGACCTCAAAAACATGATCTTGGTAAATTCATCAGTATATATTAGTTGTTTATTACAGGTAAAGATATAATGCCACTCTTCCTTCTGTGAGGGCTTTTTGTGGAGTTGAATGCTTCCTTGTGACAGGGTGACATTTTCTCCTAGGTTTGTGTCCATTGGTCAGGGACTTCTGTATTAGCATCATTAGCTTGCTGAATGTCCTTTGGTTAACTCAGTTTTGGCTTAGGAATATAAGAAACATCCTGATCTATCAGAGCACAAGGATGAAGTCCAGTGTTCTGTCACTGACAGTGACAATGGCAGCTGCTTTTTCAGGGAAGCAGTGTCACTTTCTGTGATCCATTTCCCTTGTAACCCTCACCGCCCTCAATCCAGAATCGTCATGCAGTATGTTAGAAAAGACATCCTTGCTTAGTTTTTGTAGTGTTAATGGATTTGGTGGCCAGGCATTTGCTTAGTCCAGTTTGTGAAGTGCAGGACCTTTGTGCATGAGAGTGATTCCAAAAGCATAATCAGCTCAGGTGAATTGCTGGAAGATTTTCTTGTTCCTTGAACCTTTCAGAATTATCTCAGTGCTCAAATACTCATTTTTCCCTCCGCAACCTGTAAGACAGAAAAAGGAGAATGGAGGCAATAGATGTGTTGCAGTAGTATTACATTTACTATTTATTTTTTCTTTTAACCAGCCTGTTGAGTCTCAGTGGATAGTTAGTGGTGTTTTTGCTGGTATAGGAGACAAGCTAGGAAAGCAAGTTTATGGGAGAAGAAAGGCAGCTTGCTTCAGGTTGGGATTTTATTTTTCTGAATACTTCAAATGTGCTTCTTCCTGGATTTAAACCCAGAGCTTCGTTGTGAAGAACTTCAGCTGGGTTTGAAGGACAGAAACACTGACTGCAGTACCTACCTTGGGAATGGCTCAAAAGTTGTTCTCCGGCACCAGTGCATTCTTCTCTGCCCCTGAATTTAAATATATGGTGGCTAGAATCTTGTAAGGGAATGGTGGCCAAGGATGTGAAACTTGGATTTGTGTGTCCACATAAACATCTTGGATTAAAATTTAGGAAGAGAATGTCACAAAATCTAAGAATTTTAATTGCACTTCCAAAATATTTCAGAAGAACAAAGTTAACATTACTATGTTGAGCTTTGATTTTAAAATTACAGCTTTGGACCACATATTTAAGGAATGAAGGCTACTTCTAACTACCTGATGTAATGTAACATTTTTAATGTAACATTAAAATGAGCTTGAGAAGAGAGACAACAGGTGGGAATATACAGAATTGGAGGAGGAAAGTGTCACCTTGCAAGGTCATAGAGGAGCATGCTCTGTGCAGGGGGCACTGTTTGTAGCCCAAAGGGTGGCTTTGACCACATAATGAAAGACTGGACACTGTGGCTAACAAAAAGGCCTGCTTTGAGTCAAATCTTGGACAGATAAAGGAAGTTCCTCATGTTTAAGCTATTTGCATGCAAGACAAATTTATTTTAATTCCATGTGCCATGCTGGGGAACTTGCCATCTTATGCTGACAAGTGAAAAATGGGGTCCAGCACCGAAATGTTGTTAACTCTCTTACAGAAGATGCCAGCTGGTGTTCACTTATTTACTGTTTCCCCCAGACAGAGGAAGGATTTTTCAACACAAAATTGTTGAAACAAGTTTCCATTGATATTAAGTCGTAGTTCCCCTCCTCCTTCCTCTCTGTTCTACAGGGCCGTGATACAAATCTGGAAATTTCTTACAAGGTGTTTAGCTGGTGCATGATAAATATATCAGAAATCTTTGTTGTCTTAACAGGCATGGTCTTAGCTTACCTAATCTTGGGCTACTTGCTCATTTTAATCATGTCTTTGAACATATAAAAACCTGTTCGGTGTTTTTTGTTTTTCTTTAAAATACTGTATTTTTAATACTGTTGGAAGCACTAAAAGGTAGCCTTGTTTTGAAAAGCTTTATCATGATGATTTTAAAAAATATCCAAAAAAAGACTGACAGAATTGGACAGCTGTCTTACCATATACGTGTGATGACTTAAGTTTGTGTAAAAAATTCTGGTTTACCAAGCAGTTCAGAAAAATCAGTCCATGTAACTGAGCATAATTTTAGTCCTGCAGTAAATTATTTAAAATTCTGAATTTACAAAATTTCTACTGAAAATTCTGTTTGTATTTGATTGCTGTCAGGGCAGAGACATTAAATTTATCCACAAGGTGCAATCTAGCTTCATAGCTTTACTTACTCTTACTGAACACTTTTTGTCGTGTCATTATCCCTGCAGTTTAAACAGCCCTTTCACCCTGTGCAGGATAAAAGACTTTTGTTCCAGCAGGTAGCTGGGCGTTGGTTGGTTTTGGTTAAAACTGAATAATCTGTACAGGTCTTTTGTCACTTTCACCAATAATACCTTCAGTTTTTTTAAAGAGAAGACAGTATAAATAGAAGTCTTCAAAAAAAACCAAGATAAAACAGAGCTGATTTTTGCCTGGAATATCTGCATGTAATGTGTGGGATAGAGGGAGTGTTTATTTGGAATTGCAAATCAGAGTACGCTGTGGATAAACCCCTGGCTTTAAATGACAGAAGTGTGCATCAGAGTAAAAAATGTATTGTCCAGAGAAACTTAAGTTTTAATTCTTTATCTTCAGTGCTCACCATGGCCTGATACTCCGACAACATTTGTAAACAACAGTCCTACTCCTGCTCCAACTTTCACCTCTGCTCAGCATAACACCTACAGTGTCCCAGACAGGTGGGTTTCTATTCTGTACCCCACTAAAGGCAACATTTCAATCAGGCTTATTCAGAATGTTTTCTGAGTAAATTCAACTGTGTTCTGTTTCCACTGGGAAACTGGGAGATTGTTTTGACCTATATATTAGAGTATCCCATTTGTATCACATGGTTCAGTTATAAGGTAATTACTTCTGCCTCACCATTTTTCTTTTTTACTACTATTTTTTAAAACAACTTCTTGTCATTTGTCATATAGCAAATACTTTACCTTTTCACTGTTGTAATTTAATCCTTGTCTATGGAAACTAGTTTTAGCTTTTCTCTCAGTAAGAACAGTCTTCATTTCTATCATACACAGTATAATTTTCAAGAAAACCCTCCAACAAATATCTTCAAAAGCTTTTCAACAAAAATTGCATTGGTGAAACCATTTTGTATTGAGGCATTAATTAAACTACTAAAATGAAACTTGAACTTCATCCAAAAATTATTTACAGTGGTATGGTCTGGTCCATATACTGTGGAATGGTCTTTCTCTTTTAACAAGTTTCAGTATTTTAATTCTTTCAACTGTGGTATTTATTGTTTTGGGAATTTCAAGTTACTTTTCAACAATGCTTAAATATTTTGGTTTATGGAATTCTAGTAATACTTTTTTTTGTTTTATAATCTCTAGCAATTCTTCTTCCCCAAATCATCAAGGAGATGGAACCTCTCAAGGGTCAGGAGATGTGAGTGTTTGCTTTCTGGTATTGATCATGACTGTATTTGTATAGCTGTGTCAGAATATTTGATTTACATTTGATGTTAATAGGTACTAAGAAAGTGTTGAACTGAGGGAGATTTTTTTTTTTAAATGGCTTGGATTTTGTTTGGGTTTTTTAGTATCGAAATTATCATATCCAATCTTGTTTCTTACAGCAGCTTCATCCTTCAGCCACAATCCAGGAAACTCAGCAATGGTTGCTCAAGAATAGGTTCTCTGCCTATACAAGGCTTTTTTCAAATTTCTCAGGTATCTATAGTTTACTTTTTTTCTTTCTTTGTGTTACTGAGCAAGTTCTGTGTGGGAAAAGAGTTCTCTAAGAACATTATGGTATACATATTTATACCTATTTGTTTACTAAGTTGCTTGTTAAAGAGCAGTGCAGTTCCCACTGTATGTCTGGGCACAAGACATGGCAAGAGATGCACTTTGTGGGGCTGTGTTTTGCTGTTTGCTTCTTCAGTCTTCCACAGAATTGTGTAAAGGGTGGCATGACACAGTACACACCATAAGTAAAATTCCTTTTTCTTCGGTGGCACATGATGGGGACAGTGTTGTGTATGATGCCAGCTCTGCCTCTTGGCTTAGCTCTTTCTTCTGTCAGGATTCCCTTTGTACCAGGCTTCTTCTCTGGGAAAGTTTATTCTCCTACTGCCAGTTAGGTTTTGACCTGTGTTTCTTGTATTATGAGGGTTGCTGAGCTTTCTCAATAAACTTTAGTACCAAATTTCTGACAAAGACTCTTGGAAAACTTTTCTTCTTTTTCATTATTATCTTTATAAAAGTCAAGTACTAGCTGGCTACTTTTTTTGAAGAAGGAGGTGTGGTATATGTGACTTCTATTATACTACCTCAGGTCTGGGGTTTTTTTTATTATAGTATTTAAGGGCTATGATAAATTATTTTTGCTGGCTTTTATTCGTACGTTGCTGGATAGTCTGTGGAGTATTTTCCTGCATAAAGACTATTCTTTTTCCTGTTTTCCCACTCATCTGCTACAGTGACTGATATTTCAGAGTGTTGTTTTCTTTGCTGACACTCACGCTGCTTCTCAGAAGAATCCGTTCTCCCATTTTCTGCTTCAGCAGCACCTTCTGTACTCGAGTGCATTGTAATAACTTAAGTGCACAGAGGAAATGATGGATGAGTTGAATGCCTGGGATAATTCATTGAGTAACAAACCATGGAGTATTTTTGCTCTATATTTTGCATGTATTCAAAATACACTGCCTTGGATGCCAGCAAAAATCACTGTTTGTCTCTGAGAACAGTCATCTCTCTCCACAGAATTATGTGCTCTGCAGACTCCTACTGTTTCAAAGCTGTAAACACCATAAAGTGTAACTCAGCACCTTTGGAAAACACACTGATTTATTTGGCATTCACTGGAGCCTGGTCTGAATTTTACTTATTCCTGTGTCCCAAATTCCATTTTTGTCATGGTGAAGTTTGTTACTCTCGGTTTAAATGAACATACAATTTATTGTAGAAAGAATTCATGTGCTACAGCAATCTCCATTAAATCCTCTTGTGTTTGTCCAGGTGCTGATTTATTAAAGCTGACAAGAGAAGATCTGGTACAAATCTGTGGTCCAGCTGATGGAATTCGGCTGTATAATGCACTGAAATCCAGGTGATGCACTGACTGTGAAGCTGAGTGGGTTTAGATGGGGGATTTTCAAACTGGGGATTTGGGAAGTTAGTGTCAGGAGGGGCCTTGGTGCCTTGGTGTGATCTGCCTCAGGAGTTGGCAGCAATGTGTTTAAAACTCTCCTCCTGTGCACACCTTCAGGGCAGGCCCAGGTGAGGTGCAGGTGGGCTGTAAGGCTGCACCCATGCAGTTGGGCCCTGCCAGTTTCTTGGATACGGATGGATTTGTTGCCAAGACACAAAACTGGTGGTTCAGAGAGCTAAGAACAGCCTGAGGCTTTTTAAGGTTACAGGTGTTGAGCGCTAACACAGGCAGCGTCCCGAGAGTGTCTGATTCCGTCTGAAATGGGCGTTTGGTACCAATGGCCCTTCTGGAAGAACGGCCATTGTTACTCAGCAGTCATGTTCTAGGAGTCCAACAAGCAGCATCCTCAGGAGCTCTGAATGGATTGAAATTTTGTTTAAATGCAATAGCGTCTGAGAGACCACTTACTTAGAGATTAATTTAATTTTTTTGGGCTCTGTGAGAAAAAACATATCAAGTGTCCTGTTAGCATAACAAAGCTCCATTTATGGCATATCAGCTTCTGTATTTGCAGCGCACGTAGCCTTTCCTCTGACGTGTGATGTCCTTGGCTTGCAGATCTGTGAGGCCCCGTTTAACAATCTACGTGTGCCAGGAGCCCTTACAGAGCTTACAACTGGAACGACAGGACGCGGGCGGCGGAGACAGCAACGGTGCAATATACGGTACGGCGCGGCACGCGGGGCTTACAGCAGGCCGCGCCTGGGGCTTGCAGCAGGAAAACGGGAGAAGCAGCAAGGGGAAAGTGAGACTGAAGAGGCTGAGGTGCTGTTTCTGGTGTACAAAGAAATCATGGGAAGTTGTGTCACAGAGGTATCACTGCTTTAACAGCACAGAGCAAACAAAACCTGAAACCTCTCAAGCTTACATCATTGAGCATTTTCAGTCTTTTGATTAACTAGGTACATGGTAGTGAATTGAGGAGCTCTGGAGTCAGCTGTGCATGTTGTTACAAGGTATCAACCATATAAATGTAGGTACATGTAAAAGCTACATGCAAATAAAACAATTTTTTTCCCATTTTCTGCTATATTTTGCTGTCATTTTCTTTGCAACTGAACTAAAACTGTAGAGCCTGGACAAGGAAAAATAGCCAAGTAGTGAATGGGCTCCTTGTTTTAGTATTTTCCTGACAGCTGTTGATTCAACACAGATGGGAATGTAACTGTTTATTCATAAATTCATGTCACTCTTACAATTAAGAGAATGGATCTATTTGAAATTATTATTTTCTTGCTCTTGGCTTTGAGAGACCTCTCTCCCCAGCCAAAATGTGTACAGGCTACTGCAGTAGTGCTTGTGAATTTTCCATGCAAGAATTGAGGTGGAGGAGGATCTAAATAAATACTGCTGCTGTCAAATACATGTTTTCCCTCAGGATATCTTCAGCCAGAACAATGTGCAAACATGGAGCTGCCAAGGGCTTCTAGCACTGTTAAATAGAGCTATAGAACTGTAAATACAGCACCAAACTGAACAGCTGCTTTGTCTTACTGTTCTGTTTGCTGTGTTGCATTCAACTCTGAGGTGATCTGTAGAAAGTTTATTCAGACAGTTGCAAAAGGCTTTATTTACCAAAAAATCCAAAATCTACATCTGCATTTAAAGCAACAGCTTAGGCATATAAGTGGGCTTGTAAGTATTACCTGATTCTTTTAAGACTGCACAAGATTACTTCCAAAACCATCTTTAGGTGACTCTCTAAAGATCCATTTTTAAGTCTGTTTGACATGACTGTGCCTTTTTGTGCAGGATACAGGAAAAAATGTGGAAGTTGCCTTCAGCCTCAGAGCATATAGAAGCCTCCCCCTTGTCAGAGTTGTGCTTTTAGTGAGAACAGGGAGAGAGTAAACTAAACGTTTTAGCTTTTAAAAATTTTTGAAAGCCTGGAGCATAAGCAAATTCAGATTTGTTCATACAGGTATTGTTACCCACTAGTACCATGCTTACATAAATTATTTTTTCTTGTAGTTTATCATGCAATCTACTTAGAGGAGATGGCAGCCTCAGAAGTCACACGCAAGCTTGCTTTGGCATTTAATATTCCTTTGCATCAGATCAACCAAGTTTACAGACAGGGTCCCACAGGCATCCACATTCTTGTTAGTGATCAGGTAATTGAAATTTTATTTTCTTGGCATTTTATTTATGACTTGGAGTGGAGGGTTTTCTTATGTTTGCTTATTTATTACTGTTTTTTCTGTTTGATAATGCAACCCTAGTATTTTCTGGCATTTAGAGTTTTTTTTCCTTTACAATAAAATGAGCAGAAGAATTCTTTAAATATGACTCTTCCTCTGCCTGACTAAACTGAAACTATGAGAAGACAGAAGCAGCAGGTTTATATAACTCTGAGATGCTGCAGTAATTATTTAGTAAGTATTTATTTTGAGCACCCCCAAAGGCAGGGGGCATTTAAACACTGTTGAACTCTACTTATTTGAGTGTCTGCTCCACAGAGTTCCAAAAACACAGCCAGTAGTAATAGGCTCCCAACTGGTTGTCACAAGACTAAAAAGCAGTACTTTGATAGTAATGGTTTTTAATTTAGTATATGCCTGTCACTTGCTGAACAAAACTAAAAATACACAATTGCTCACAAAAGGCTGTGTTTAATATCAGGGTTGTTGAGGTTGTTACTGTTTTGTGTTTTGTATTGGTCATACTCCAGAGGGTTTTGAAACTTTTTTTTTGTAGATGGTTCAAAACTTTCAAGATGAGAGTTGTTTCTTATTCACCACAATAAAAGGTACGTTGACTTTTCTGACAGTTTAAAATTTAATTGCTTACTCCAGCAAGGAGCCTTCTTTAAAAATAATGAAAGATCTGCTTACACAGTGGCAGAAAATATCCCAGAGTTCTTCCTCTCCTAGCAGATTTCAGCCTCTGTGTAGCATCTCAGGCTCTTCTCCAAGCTTTCAGTTCAGAACTGTTGCAGGATTCAGTAGCAAACCTTACGCAAAATTCAGTCAGCCATCACTGGACAGTGACGCTGCTAATAATTGTTGAGAATGGTGACGTTTCAAAATAGGTTAAAAAAAAAAAAATTAAAAATCCTGGCAGTGTAGCACCTCTGAAGTTCAGACACTGCATCTGAGCTGCGTCCTGAGAGTCAGCAGAACTGAGCATAACATTCTGTTCTTTCTCTGCTAGTCAGTGGTCACCTTCAGTAGGCTGTTGTTGAATCCCACTCTTCTTTAGAAGTCCAGTTTATTTCTGGTACAAGGTGCCAGCATTGGCTCTAATCAGTGGACAAGTTTAACTCTGTGCAAACTTTACCTACAGAAACTGTCCCAACTTCGAAGATCCAGTTACAAATCATTAATCATAACATTTTTGTTTAGCACAAGTAGGAAACTTCTAAAAGCTGTTTTTGTTGTGGATGAGTTTATTTTCAAAACTAAGTCTATCCTTAGGTGTTTTGGTGCATTGGCTTGTATTTCTGTGATTCTGGTCAAGAAAGACAGACTGACATTTCCTTCTTTTTTCAGCTGAAAATGGAGAAGGCTTCCATATAATTCTGAAGTGACATCACACACTTGCTAGACTGATACTCCAATGCAGAATGAAGTCCTGCCTAAAGATTATGAAGATCGTCCAAAACCTTAGGATCTAACTTCACTGTATAAGATGTTTCATATTGAAAACACAAAATGACCTTTCTAATGAGCTGTTTGATAGGTGAACTTTCTTATCACTGCCATAGCTAAGTGTCCTCATGAGAGGTATAATGCCATGACAGCTTCTGTACAGGCATGGAAGACAATGTAAGCAAAGGTGCTTGCCCTTCACTGAAATAAGGCAAACTATGGCCAGTAGATACAGTTTATAGAAGTGAAGCAGTGCTGCTTTTCTATTATCTGTATCCAGTTGGAGATGAATGTAAACTTATTTTGGGGCATTTACCTTTCTGTGCCAGTTTGTCTATTACGTGCTTGTACCTTATGCTGGTTTTATTTTTTGATGTTAGCAGAGCACATGCTAATCTGTGTGGAGATGAGTAGTTAAGGTGATAGTGATCAGGTTGTCAGGTCTTTGAGAGTAAAGCTGTCAAAACAGCTTCCCGTGTAAATTGTGTATAAGAGTGTATGTAAGAAGTGTAAATGCCAGAACAGGGCTCTTAAGAAGCCCTAGACAGATGCAATATATGCATGCAGCAAACTGCATTATCAATAGTACCTTACTGGAGGGATTAATATAAATCCTATGGGGTACCGAGTAATTGTGTTTTGCTTTAATGAATTTAATGGAAAAAATTGCCTATGCATCCTTTATGTTTAGTTTCCTAGGTTCTCTGCGGAGCACTGCTGCAGTTTAACTCTTTGCTTGTAAAATTGTGGGTTTAAAAATACTGGCAGTGAGGAGTGGGGTTTTCAGTGGAATTATGCTGATGAGGGAAGATGACCCACTGGCACCACAGGGCTGTCATAGCTTTCAGCAGCATCGAATAAATTGCTTGAGAAACACTAAATACACACCCTGTAAGTCTCCTTGCCAGCACGTGAATGCCCTGCTGGAGTTCCTATTCTGGACAAATCTCTTCTTACCTTTTCTGTTGACCTTCCTGCACACCCCATCCATCCACACTGTACACCTGTTACAGTGCCTCTTCCATATGACCAAATATTTACTTTTCTCTGAAACAGGCAATGTGCTTTCTCAGTATTTTGGATGTGTCTTGCAGAGTCATGGCACAGCATTTCCTAGGGTAACATTAAGTTTCAATTGGTTAGGTACTTAAAAGGGGAGTATTTCCAAAGATATTAGGTGGCAATTTCAGAGCTGTCATCCTGTGCCTTTGGAAAGTTTCACCTTGATCTCTGGATTAAAAGCCTGGGAATAGTTTGCTTTTTATGCTGCGGTGTTCCATGTAAACCAATACTACAGCATGTAAAAAAGCAACTTTGATTTTTTTCATTTCCCCTTTCATAACTGGCTCAAGTGCTTATCAGAAAAGCTTCTGAAAGCTGTAGCATTTTGAAAATTTAAATTCATCAAACCTAGTTTTTTTTCCTGTTTTTGTTTTTTTCTGCACTGAAAGTAAAATTTTATGTACTTAAACATTTCTGCCTATAAGTTGTTCATCTTTGGGTATTGTCTGGTCCTAGTATTTCCCTCAACTGACACTTGTGTCTTTTTAGCTCACACCATATTCAAATCCAAATGTTTTATAAAAGTGGAAAAATCCTTGATTGGAAAGTATCCAAATACCTAATTTTAAAGAATATTGAAAGTTGTACAGTAGTTTGTCCAGCTCACTTGAAATTGGAATTAAATTATGGCACCAGCAAATGGCTTTTGTTTTTTAATAAGATGTACACATTTCAATTTAAGTATAATAAATGTTTTTCAATAATTTTGTAAATGTGCTTTTCTTTTTGTTTACTTCTTTTTTTCCCACACCCGCATTAGAGACAGTCCATTGTTAAGATTCAGATTAATTGCAAGACCTGTCCTAGCAAGCATGGTAGGTCAAGGTAAGGGAGTGAAGTAAACCAGCCCTGTTTATTCACATGGATCTTCTGCTTCTAGTAGAAATCTTGCTTAGATTTGAAATAATTCCAACAAATTCAAGTTTGACATCAGCTGATTGTTTATTTAAGTGTCCTATATCAGAGTAGGTTCTATTTGTTTTTGTACATCTTCAATGCAATAGACTTACAAGGTTCATTATGTTCTTAGAAAACACATCTTGACATATTGGTACTAATGACTGCCCTGGTACAGTTGAGAATAAAATCTGGTTAAAACTCTCATTACACCAGCAGTGTCTCAATGGAACTCTAAGTATGATTGTAACAGCACTCCACTACTGTGCAAAAGAAGCCCAGGATGGCTTACTTTGTAGTACTAAAGAAATTCATGTACTGTAGTCCAAGCTGTAATTTAACCCCAAAGCTGAGATCTTCATTTACTGTCCCCATCCTCTGTGTGTCATCAACACAACCCAGCCATTGCTGGCTGTTGAAGTTCATGTTCACACTCACTCCTTTTTAGAAGTGTTTAAAATTTGCAGGGGGGCAATGGCAGTACTATCCAGTAGTAGCTTTTCCAACTGCTTTTTAATTTTCGGTAAACACAGGCCCTGAACTCTTCAAACACACACACACAATCAAACACAAAAAAAGCTTTCTGAACTGTCAAGTAGTTTCTCTCAGATAATTAAATTGCTTAATATAAAAAAGTTTATCTAATTGTCTAGCACTGAAAAACTAAGGATGAAAGCATGGCCTTAAGAGTTGATACACAGATTTTTATCATTATTATCATTCAGAAGTTGACAGCTTCTTAATCAAATGTGAAGAGTTTGGCTTTCTACATTTGAAAACCACAGGTTTGGTTTGGTTCAACTGCTTACAGACTGATGAGCCCATATGCTTGTTGCTAAAATGGGTGGGATGAACTGAATTCCTTGCTCCATCCTTTTTCTGTAGCTGAACCTGTTTTCCATTCATCTGTAGAAAAGCACGTGTGCTACACCCCTCTTCCTGGAAGTGCTGCATCCTTTCCTTGCACCCCGCGGAGGTCCCGGAGGACACGGGGATGGCGTTACCGAGAGCACCATGGATGGTTGTGGCAGCAGGTACAGTAGAGTGCACAGGCTCTACCACAGTGGATTTCTTACCCCTGTTCAAGGCCAATGGCATCGGGCAGAACGTGCGTCGGTGACGGGCAACCTTTGTACGAGCAGAGTTCAACTGAACCAAGTACAAAAACTTGAGAAGTATTTCTAGTCCTATGGGTATCTTGAGGTACTACCCTACCTTTTGACATTACCTATTATGTCCTGTTACATAATTAAATACGAAGCTGAATCATGAAAAAGAACAAGCTGCTGTTTCACTGTAAGAGCTTATGATTACTTTGCATTTTTTGGTCAACATCTGCTAAAGCTGATTTGTCCTTAAACCTGATATTTGATCTGTGGTGTATATTACAGAACAGCAGGCTCAGTTCTTCGGCGTGGCAGCCTCGAGCCCCATGTTACATCAGAACTTCACACCAAGTAGTGCTGACAAATGCAATTTAACTTCCAGGTTTCGTAAACTTCCACCAAGTAGCTGCTACGCTGCAATGCCCACACATTTGACACGGTACTGCAGTTCTCATGCCAACAGAAGGAAGGAGTTACTAATACAAACCACAGCATCACCAACTTAATCCACAGCTGCACGTTACGTTAGGATTTTTACCTGGAAAAAAAAAAAGCGCTTTTCTTGTCACAAAACTGGATGACCAAACACCACCATTAGGACTTGTCAGGAAACCGACTCCTTCTGCTGACTTGCCATCCCATTCTTCAACAACAACATTTTCTGTGTGGCTGCACTCACTGTCAAAGGATAACACAGCATCTGCAGAGGCGCTGTCCGCTCCCTCCAACCGATGGAGGGGGAGTTACTGGAGCAAAGTAAGCATGAACTTTCACGTGAGGTAGATGAGCCTGTGGGTGAAAAGGCTGCATTATAATGGGAGAGGAAGAACAGAATTGAAAAGAGAAGCAGCACACCTCAACTGTTGTGCCAACAAGTGCTCTCTCGTTAAGGTTAGTTAGCTGTAAAGAAAGCATCTATAGAGTGAATACCAGCCAAGCTGTCTTCTCACATGTAATTCCTCTTGACCCATCCACCTATGGCACACCAACTTGCACAGGGCTCCCCCGGTTTCCCAACAAAGCACTGATGAGCCCAGACAGCTCCACATCAGGAGAGGCACATATTTTGCTGCAGGGGCAAGAGGGATGGACCCTGGCTGCTGAAGGACGACTTGTTCGTACCTTGTCTCCCATACTCCCCTCTGCTGCTCTCATCCTGGAAAGCAGCATGAAATAGAATTGTGCTTCTGCCCTCAATTTGAGTCACTATCAGGGATGAGCTTTCCAGCTGCAAAAGTGTTTGGACACAAACTTGGGATACGAAGCTGCAGACAAGTTTCACTTCAAGGCTAAAACACTGCCCCCGCAATGCAGGTGGTCCCTGACCTCATGGGTGAGATATGCAGGGAAAAGGTTTGGGGCTGGATTCCAGGGCCAGAGGGCCCTACAGCCCATCAATGGAAATATCCATGCAGATGTTTGACTACTGGCTCTGTGTATTAACATGTATTTTAGGATATAGATAGATAGATAGATAGATAGATAACGTATTTAGGATAAAGCATGCCACTATACCAAAGCAGAAGATAAGAGCTCATCATTCCAATAGCAAAATGTCATGAGTCAGAACTGAAAATTATTGCTGCTCATATAAGGAAATTACACACATGGGGACCTAACAGAAGGATAGTCAGACTGTTTATCCAGCCTTCCTTGCCTGGGACCTGTAGGACTCCTACAATCTCAAGCAGAAGCAACAGCTCTGGCATTTCCATGGGAACAAGCCAGGAAACACATACTCTGATCCGTTTGATTCCAGCTCGTGTGACTTGCTGGCAGTCGTACAGCTCAATTCTCTCCAGGTTGTGGCAGTTCTCCAGGTGTTCCAGAGTCACGTCCGTGATGAGGAGACAGTTATCGAGCTCCAGCACCTGCAGCCTCTCATGCCCACACGTGCTGTTGCTCAGGTGAAGAATCCCATCATCAGTGATCAGTTCACAGTGAGATAAGCTCTAAAACAGAAAGGCAAACAATTAACAACATCCCTCAGTCCTAAGTGACTTGAGCCTCTGGACATCAGAAGTCGTCTTCAACCTCCTTCACTCCAGTGGTTAACTACAAATAATATACAGCTGAAATCCAGAAGAGTAAACAAAGAAACTGCTTTACTTAACAAAACTGCTGTACTTGCTTTTAAACTTTGCTTCAAAACAAGTTGAGTCCCAAAACACATCACTGGCAGAACTCCTCAGGCCCTTTGCTCTCTATGAATGTGGGAATTCTTTTCCCATTGTCCCACAGTGCAAACATCCAGAAACAACTTTAAAGGATGACTGAGAACATACAGGAATAGATGAGTATCTACTCAGGGGTTACTGTTTCACAGCTGCTATGTTCTCAGACATACACCAGGACCAAGCCTGTGCAAGTCCTCACAGATAAAGAACAAGCACAATGGACTGATTTGCCAAATAATGATTTCAAAAAATACAAGCCATGAGCACTTGGCACCTCAGGCTGTACAGACAAGGAGCAATAAACATCTTGTACAGCTGCAGGAGCAGTCTTCTGCAACAGTCAGCATAATAAACCAAAAAAATCTCCTCCTCTTCAGCATATTTTTTTACTCCCTTGAATTTCAAGAACATGTAAAATGATGCTGCCTCTCAGGCAGTGGCACCACATAGAGCACTCCCCTCATTTCTTTAGGGAATTCATGACTTTTGGAGAAGCACGGATGATGACAACAACAGGAAACAGACATTCCTCAGAGGCGGCTTGAGAAACCACTCTCTCTCACCGCTGAAATGAATGCTCTCAAAGTCTTCCCCAGTGAAATGTGCAGCATCTGTGAACTCTACTCCCCTTGCCCTGGGCTCTGAGCTAGCGCCTCGCTTTATTCTCAGCCCTGTGTTTTGCCTTTACTTGTACCTAATAGTGCCTGGTTCTGAAGTAGCATTTCCTTGCCCTAGGTTGTTTTTTTCAGACAGCAACTGATGAAGAAACACTTGCAGCAGTCCAAAAGCACTTTTTAACTCAGAGCAAGCAAACAATAGTGCTCAAAAGGACCTCCTGCCAATCCCCTGACTAACATGTAACCTTGCCCCTCTCTGGGTACAACTCATCTTTTCATTCCAGCCTGACAGGGCAGCCTGGGGACTACCAATTTTACTTCACCTCAGCTACATCACAAGCATTTCCTGCCTGCTACCAGACACATGGGGTCTGTCCTGCTCTTTAAAACAATTTGTCCTCAGCTTTTTTCTCCTTTGCTCTACAGGATGAACAGGGAACCAGAGAAAGGCTGGGAGACAGGTCTGCACCTCCTCTGGAGTCTGACAGGAAGCTACCTTGGCAGCTTCCCTTCAGCTCCAGCTGGTCCGATTTTACACACCAAGCGTGAGCAGCCAGCAGGGACTCCAAGAAACACCACAACGAGTGCAAACTGTCTCCAAATGACAAAAGAAATGAAGTGCTTGCCCCTACCAACAGTGTTTTAACTCCTAACACCCATTCTGGCAGTCTCTCAAGTCTTCAAACACATCAGCTCTCTCCTGTACCTCCTTTCTCTATGTACGTGCTCTGAGCGCTTGGTTTGGCTCAGAGCCTGGGAACAATCAGCAGCTGCAGGGTTAACCAACATTCATAACAGACCTGCTGTTCCAAGGAAGGACAGGAGGTTCTGTGAAGCTGTTGGCTAATTAGGAGTATTCCACCCCAGGAAGTAAGCAGCTTATAAAATCAGCTTTCCTGGGACGCGGTATTTGGTGCTGCAAGGACAATACAGGATGTACAGCTGAGTTCGTAGAACTTTGTAGAACAAATATGCCAAATTATACTCACTTCATATTAAACCACAGGATTTTTCTGACTTCATAAGCCTTCTAAAAATCATTAATAATAAGGAATTTTACTAAGACAATTGCTTGAAATCTTGAGAACAAAGAGATATGGTCAAATTATTATTTTTTTGTTAACACATACTTAATGCTGTGTATAAATCAAGCACGGCAAGACATACTATGAGAACTTCACATGCTGTGAAGAATTCACTCGCCTTCTCATCTTCAGGACCACCATGAATATTTCACAGTTTCTCTACTAATTTAAATGTACAATTAAATACTTTAACCAGAAATTACTTCTTAAGTACATTAGGCAATAAAGCCCTTGAATACTCTGATACTGAGGAAGATTTGCCTATTTCCAGCATCTACTGAGTCTCCAAACACGACAAAAGCAAATTCACAGTTGATCTCTGCAACTCCAAAATGTTTGTTCTAACTGCAAATACACTAAAGCACAGTGCACAGGAGTTTACAGGACACTGGAAGCACCAAGATTAGTTCATGCAGTGTATTTGGCACCTGCCAGTCTTGTCATGTCTTTTCCTGTAATTCTCAGCCATTGCTGTTCACACACAATCTCTGAGTATGTATCCTTCCCACCCATAGGTTATATTTAAAGATATATATATATACACCAAAGAAATCAAGTTTCCTGGTTTCCTTAGAAAAGCCGTGATGTTTTACCAATGTCACACTCCCCGTCTGTGGGCAAACACACAAGGGCCAGCAAACAGGAGCAGACTCAGAAAAAATGCGCTTTGGCATTATGATGTTTTGTGGTATCTCTGTTGAAGCACTGACAGAACTGGTACAAAAGATCTCGTGCAAGAACTGGTTGCAACTGGAATTACAATACAAAAACATGTCCCCTATAAATGGCTCCACATCTCCTGACAACTCATTTGGTTTATCATCAAGAATGATGGTTCAGAAGTTAAGCTGGACAGTTGATAAGGAAAAATAAAAAAATAACAATAAAAAATAGTGACCAAGCTCCTTTGAAAAGCCATCTTTCCTCATGCTGCTACCTTAATAACGCTGAGTAACACTAATCATAACACAATTTAATTAAGGAAGCAGAACACCTTCCTTTAATCCCATCTAAGAACAGATTATAAAGATACTTGTTCTCTCACATAGATTTAAGTAGTTATAACAAATCTACACTAAAGGACAACTGGCCTGAAATACAGGAGCTCCTACTGTAAGAACAATCCAGTAATTTTCAAGTATCTTGACTGAAGAACAGACAAATTTATGTTACCTCAAATTGGTTTTGATGATCTGAAAGATCTAAGCCACCACTCCCTAGAAAACAGTTCTTTGAAATCCAGTAAACAGAGTACCCCACTCAATCCTCTCCAATTATGTTTAAAAGTCAAATCCAAGGAAACCTTCCATAATTTATTATGTAAATGTAGTCCTTGGAAAAAAGTACTTGCATGCAAAACTGCTTACAGAGTGATTATATTTGTCTTCTCTAGGTGGTTTTGTTTATTCAATATTTGATGTGAAGTGCCAGACCCCCTAAGAAAACCATTACTGAACACTTCACAGTATCCATAAAGGATCTAAGTGCTTTAAGTTGAATCAAATATGTAAGGAATCAAATAGGAAGGATGTTAACCATAAAATGAAAGATTTCTGGTTATTACTCACTGATTTGGTAACATTTTTTTAATCACACAATGCATGTAAATATTTCAGGAGTAATGTGCTGCTTTGAGAATACTTATGAAACTTGCACATGTTTTGACAGTATCACTGTACATCAGGAATGATTTCTAGACAAAGACTGAACAGCCTGGGCTTGTACTGCAGGAGCAGTCTGTGTGTGTGCTTTGGGGGCAGTATCACAGGCTGCAGACCAGGAGTTACACTTACCAGTGCTTGCAGCTTCGGACAGTGTATGGAAAGTTGGATCAATGTGCTGTCAGTTATCTGGGAATAAAAGAAACCAGACGTAAGCCATAAGCAACAGACAGCAGAAGAGGCAACCCTCCAAAAAGGTATCTCCTTCTCTACCAGATGAGGGTTCTGTTATTTCTGGAGAACAACCTATCACCTGTTACTTTCCAAGTATTTCCCTGTATAGAATTTCCCAATAATTATTTTATTTCCTACCATAAACACAACACTATTTATAAAAACCAAAGAACATCTAGATGAAGGTGTTAATGTGTTGCATCCTTACACTGCACATTCAATATTCCTTTTCATATTAAATCTCACCAAAACACACTCTTCCAAGTCCATCTTCTCCAGCTCATGGCAATTCTACAATAAACAAAACATGGACAGATAAACAAAAAAATTAAATAAAACAACATCTAGACATAAAATCATGCACGGGGCTAATAATATGGGATAGCACAGCTTGCAAGGGGAAACTGTGATATAAATCCCTTCAAATATTTGATCACCATCAAAAGACAAAAAAAAGTGTTAAAAGAAAAAACAGATAAATTAACAAGCAATACCCCACCTTCCTCTCAAATGTCGACATTTTAGCCTTTCTCTTACTAGGTGAAATGTCTCCCTCTTGCCCTGTAAGGTTTGAACAGGACATACCAGTGCTCAGCACCCCTGCTTCCCTTCCCCCCTCACTCCAAATGGGATTTACACCCCATGCACTAAAGCCAATTCCGCGTTTATCAGCCTGCACCAAACTCATCTGGAATACACTTAAGCCCATGGCACATCTCTCTTCGTTGTCATACATTAGAAAGAAGCCTTAAAACCAAATTGCTTTGCCAATAAATGCTGAAAATACCAAAATAGGGTCTACTTTAAGGATGGGAGAAAGCTGCATGTCACACCTACACAAGCAATTTTCTCAACATTCTGAGAGACCCCCAGCAAGCTTTCAGAAGTGCTTTCAACATCTAATCATGACTAATTTCAAGGAAAGGACGTAACCTTGTGGCCTTGCAGCAGACCACATAGTGCCACAGCTTGGCTCAATTCCCAATCCATTTTTTCCAGGAATAGGAAAAAAAGTGTAACTTGCAGCCCCCAAGAGCAGGGTTGAGGTGACCACCAAGAGCCTGAAGCTGTCGTGCTGAACAGTTAGAAAACCACTCTGTTTAACTGCTGTGGCTACAAAAAAAACCCCTTTTCATTCACATTGAATACCAGCAGCATAAATGAATCCCATTTACAGAGTATAATTTTTGTGTTCGAATTTCCCAACCAGCAATTCGCAAGTCTAACACAAAGCATTTGACACCACCAATATTCTTATTTACAGCAGGAACCAGGGCACTAGTGCTTATAGTCTATTATGTAAAATGTAAGTGTTCCGTAATTTAAAGTTATCCTCAGAACAATCTATTATATGCTGATTTTTTGGATGTAAATATCACAAGGGTGTGTGTCATCAATGTAAGGGAAATTTGGCTAGAATGCATAATACAAGTTTAGAATTATGTTAAGCATAATAAATTCAATTGAAACAAACTGAAAAAGAGGAAAAAAATGACAAATTCAATGATAGATGGCAAATTAGATCAAGTTGCAGATCTAAGTATAATCCAGACATAAAATAGCTTTTTAGTCCCCTCCTCCACTGGCTTCTTTCTACTTTAATTTTCCTCTTCTCATATTGCTTCCCAGCAGGACTACATCAACTCACAGCTGCTCAGCAGCAATGAAACAGGGCAAGCTGTAACCTTCTGAAATGACCCTTACCCGTGCTAGAAGGGTAAACCCAGCATCTGTAAGATGTGAACATCTTGCAGCTTCCAAAATCCTGGAAAAGTTTAAAATGTTAAAGAAAATATTGAGAAAAGCAAGTGTATTTGAGATACAAATCTGTCTTCTGCAACTTAGAAGTTGTCAATAGCAAATGTGTATATACATATATATATATATATATACACACACACACCCACCCCTATTTTTCACAGTGATTTGAAATTAAAAAGCAGACTTTTAATCCAGTTTATCAGAAGATTCTGACAGTCACAGAACATTTAGCGGAAAAAAATTACACACAATTAGAGGCATTTTAACCTCTTGTTTCAGTAAAAGCATAATGACAAGTTTTCTCATGTGTTATCTGAGGCAAGATATGGGAAAATAAACCCTGAGTTAAGGAAAATGCAGATGAAGCCTGCATCTAAAACCTGTTATCTAAACAAAGGCTGCTGGGAAGCCATAAAACTGAGAAAGTACTTATCAGAAATCCCCTCAGAGCCTCTGCATGAAGCACAGTGAAGCAACTTACCAGAAAGCAAGGAGCTTAAAATCTCCAATCCCACAGTAAAACCAATAAACTATACCAATACAACCTTAAAGAAAACACAGTGTTTTGGAAAGATAACTGGGAAGCAATACTGACAAAAAAACTCCCCAAGAGGTCAAGTGCCCCAAACAGCACCACTAGTATGCCCAACAGGCCTCCATCCCACTAATGTTTTGTTGTCTTTGTTTTCTTTGTCCTTTTTTTAATGGACAATTTCCTTTGCAGGTGGAGTGAGTATCAAGATGAATAAGACGAAGCCACAGTGCCATGGGATGAGCAGCACAAACTAAGTGCAACTTACCACAGCAAACACTGCTG
>NW_008238330.1:4954220-4995453 GCF_000691975.1 Corvus brachyrhynchos | reverse complement strand
ATATTGAGAGGCCTCCAGATCCTTCCATTGCTTTAGGAGGTCATTAGAACACTCCCTCTCTAGAGAGAAAGTACAAAGGGAAAAGCCACACTGGGTGCATGAACAGATTAAAACCCCACCAAAGTACAGGATGTGGGGCTCTGACTATGACTTTGCTGGATCAGCCTCTTCCAAGCAAAAAGCAAGAGGGCAGCCAAGTTTAGAGCTGAGCAGCCCCACAGGCTTGAAAAACCACTTTCAGAGTTACAGTCTTCAACAACGTTCAGAACTATGAGAGAAACTTAAGCCAAGTATTAGACAGGCACCTCCTCCCAAATGGATGGTTCTAATGCCTCTGGACTTTCTTCAGACTCATGTTCAAGAATTCTGTGCCCTTCCATCAAGGGCAGTTTGCAGTCTATCATAAAATACTCTCAGCTACTCTGAAAATTGCCTATGATACCAAATAGGAAGGGGAAAAACGCCACCAGAAAAAAACCCCATCTTTCAGGTCACATTTGTTACCCTTCTACCTCCTTTCATTGATTAGTTGCTACAAATCCCATCTCATTCCATGGCTGACTTTAAAGAGGGGTGGAGAGGGAATGATATCTGCAACATCCAGAATAGTGAGGATGCTACTTACTGTATACCCAGTAGAAAAGAATAGTATAGAAACAGAGGAACAAGAAACCAGAAGATTAGCACCTCTAGTTTTCCTGAAATTGGGTGTGCAGACAGTCAGGACATGAGAATGGGGAGTGAGCTGTATACACACCTGCTACATCAATCAGGCCCCAGTATGAAAAAACAGGTGGGAAGGCACTGGGCAGCATGGAAATAATGAGCAAAGTTCTAATTTTTGCTTTTGTTTTAGTGACTGTGCTTAAATACAGAGGGCTCTTCTTTTTTCCTCTTACAGCTGACGTGAATTTCCCACCCAGTGATTTGTGGAAAAGTACCTAACATGGGAGCTAATCAGGCAAAATGACATCCAAAGCAGATTCTCCACTCTTATGAAGAAATTTTCTATGAGGCAGACTCAGAGTTGCATTCATTGCCTACAGCTGCCTTTTGGGCACACCTGGAATGTCTCTGCACTCAACACCTCCCTACTTCTGTGGAATTAGCAGCTGGTGGGGGCTAAAAGGAACATGATCCTAACTTTCACAGCCCCACCCAGACAAAGACATTCATGGTTCACAGGCGCTTTCTTGACAAGCCTTGCCAAAATACCTACCGGTATTTTTGCATTAAAAAGTGCTAATAAAGAAAAAAAAAGAGAAGGTGCCAAGCACCTGAAAGAGTAAATGTAAAGATGGATGACAAGACACCCCTATGTTGATGTGAGATAAGAAATACAGCTGAAGGGTCTGCTGAAAGCTTGACCTAAGTTTTTGTTCGAGGACATATTTGTGACTGGTAACAGCTGCATCATGGAAATGCAGCAGTGTCATGGAAATGCAGCAGTATCATGGAAAGCAGCATAGATCCTGAAGTGAGAGTAGCACAGCACAGAAAATACTCCAATATTTCCTAACAGAGCCAGCAAGTCCAACAGAGGCAGCAGAGTTTTCTTTCACACTCAACACTGAAATATTCAGAAGGTACAAAACAAATGTGGAATTACATTTCCCTTTGATTTCCAAGATAATTTTTTCCAAGACAATTTCAAGTACTTTCCATCCATGATCCCAAAAGTCTAGATGCAACCAGCTGTATCCTCTGTCCTTCCAACACACAGTAATCCTCAGCAGCAATCACTGCAGAGGGTCGTTTTCTTTCCTTATGCTGTTCCTCATTACAGGAGGAGAGTGGCGGACGCCTTCCCCCTCGTGGCACAGACAGGGCTGACAGTTCACCTACCAAGGCTAAAACAATTGCTGCTGCACTTGTACTGCCCTTGGAAAGAACTGCACAACTAACAGCAATTTAGACCTCCTTTTATTTCCCATCTGAGATGTTAATCGAGAAAATGAGAGAAATGGTGGCAAAAGACCAGCACAGCTTTTTAGGGAAAACCTCTAAGTGTGTCAGAAGACTCCTAAGCCCCTAATAAATATGAACAGTGGCACAAAGGGGACTGTCAGCCTGGAATTGTCTTAAGAACAGGTTTTCTACAGTCACAAAAGCTCTTTTTCACTCATTCAGCTAAAGGAACACTGTGTGTCAGCATATGGTACACTGGCATTTGAATGAAGCATCCCTTGATTTTTACAGACTACACATTCCTCCACTATCTGTGATTTAAGGATAGCAAGTTCTGACTCCCGCATGTTCCTGTCCTAAATGGCAATTTGTCACCCAAAAATCTTATCTTTTTATTTACTTTACATTAAAATTAGAAGAAGTATTATATGTGTGTACAATATGTCTCCACAATCAGGGAGCTGCTGCATAACTGAGCTTTGGTTTTAAAGCCCACCATAACATACATGTTTGTACAAATCACACCAATGTGGAAGTTTATATTATTTTTAACTGCTAAGCCCCTATTGTTCAAAACATCTCTCATAAATATTAGTCCCCAGTGCTTGCAAAGACATGAGCACACTTTATACTAGAGTTTAAGAACACCAGGCAGTACTGCAGAGCATATTAAAAGCACTCTTATAATAAAAATATCTTTAAATATAATAATCAGATATGATGTAGCTATTTTTTTTGTAAGACAGATGACTGCATAAAACTACATCAGAGTACAAACATCACAAGACACAACACAACCACAGATATTTTTACTTTTAAAGAAAAGAATGGGCTTTACATATATTTTTTTTCTTGCTTGTAATTAGTACCTAAAATATTTAGCTAGAAGCAGAGAATTAAAATGCTAGTTCAGCATGTTTTGTCATATATTAACTCTTGTTTTTCCAATATACAGTGAACTACATTAATATGACAGCTACAGAGGACCAGCCCTCAAGTTTATGTACTTCTAACTTAATGTTTTGATTGCAAATGCAGCTCATCTTCAGAAGTTAATTTCTCAGATCAGGCCAGTAAGAACATGACATACAACACACTCATGACATACTCACTTCAGCCTTGGACAGTTTAGACCAAGGGCTGTGAGAGAAGCATCTGTCAGGTTGCTACAGCCTGAAACACAGAGTGACTGCAGTCTATGACATCCTCTACAGATTTTCACAATGCCTTCATCTGAAATTTGCTGCAACACAGAAGAAGGTTGAAGTTACTTCCTTATCAAGTAATCAGCCAAGAACAAAACTCAAGACACTGCTACTGAACTGCCACTGTCACACTGTATATAACCAAGGCAACCCAGATTTTCAAAAAATACAGTTCTTAAACCACATACAATGATAACACTGAAGATAATCAACACTTACAATTCCTACTTAATTATGAATTTTTCTGTAGACCTTAAGTCTACTCTAAGGCAGTCTGAAGCACAGAGTGAGTGAGTGTTGTTTGTTGTTGTCTTCTTCTTTCACTTTGCTTTTGTTCTATAATTTTTCACTTTTTTTTTTGGGAACAGTGCAAAAGAGATTTTAAAGCTCCACAGCAGGAGAGATAACTACCAAATTTGCACTGGACCAGTAGGACCCAAGGGCAAAATCCTTCACCTTCTGATAATTTTTGAAGCAAGAGTTACAGGGAAAAAATTACACATAATCCATTCTTTACAGAAGGTAAGTGTAAAAGCCAGGTTCGCCCTACCTATACAGCTGTCTTGAGATGAAAGATTTAACTCAAAAGAGGACTTTTCATTTCTCAAAATTGTTTTGTAGTAGATATTCCATAAGGAGTAACTTTAAATTTGGAATATGAATAAACAAATTTTCTCTCTGAAACAGGAACTATAAGAAATAGGCCCATTGCAGCTGCACACAAAATAGCAAGAGGAACTGGATTACTGTGTGTGTGCAAATATGATTTTGTTTACAAGTCTTCTATTTTGGAAAAAGCTCTCTCCTCCTCCTCCTAACACTATGAATTTAATTTTTCTTCTGTCTGGAACAAGTTGTTTTACTTCCTGGCTTAATATTACTCTTGCAATAGTAGCAAAGACTAACACTGTATTTTTAATAGAAAATACACAATCCTTGTATAAGCCCCTCATGTGAGTACGCTCATACAACTGTAGCCTATTTCTGATGCTATTACCACAAACATAACCTTTCCTAGATGAAAACAGGATGAGGAATAGTACTAGTTCAGCACAAAGGGAGATTACCTTATGCTCCCCCCCCTCCCCAGCCCAGCACATTTTAATATCAGAAGTTTAGATTTGCAACTAGTTCAGTCAACTTATTATAGGCAGAAAACTAGAAGTCTCGTTTTCTTTTTGGGGATCCAGAAGGATTTGCATAATCTACAGGTAAGAAGATAAGTTTTGGAGTTTTGTCCAAATCAGACAGGTACTTCTGGATTTGACTCTCCAAAACCATGTTACTTTCTGGAACTATTTCATTTCCTTTGAGAAATACTCATGACGCTATTACTGGGAAAAGGGACTGCTTTGAAGGTAAGGACTATGTAAATTTTATGCTGCTGTAAAAAGCCCTCAGGTTATATATGAAAATTTCCCACTCTGAAATTGCTTGTGATTTCAATGCCCATATCCCTGTCAGGAAAGAAAAGTGTTTGAAAAATGCCTGCAAGTCCCCAGTTTCTAAAATCTTTCTCTAAAGACGGGACCTTTCAGATGTGCAGTTTCCAGAGCTAATACAAGTTCACTCCATAGCTGCTGGAGCTGGCCTGGCATTTTACACGGCCCATAAGACACAGTCACTAGAATTACAGTGAGGGCCATATAAAGCACAAAGACACCTGCTGTGTAAAAATCCCTTTGATCATAAGGAGCCTGGATGCTTCTGGAATTGTGCTTCCAAGCCATAGCAAGCAGAACACACCTCCAGTTAAACAAAGCTTTAAAGCACATGTAATTAGGTAGGACACACAGACTAGCAGCTCAAAAAATTCAAAAGAAAAATACTTTCCCTCGGGAGGTTTTTTTTGTTTGTACTACATAACAACAGATATCCTGACCAAGGGAAAGCTCTGGTGCACTTCTATGCCAATGCCACTGTTAAGTGGGAGAGATAGGAACTAATTACCATCAGACATCTTGAGAGCCTTCCATAAAATTAGTCAGAAAAGGCTGGCCTTGATATATGTCATTAGTCTCAGGAAAAACACAACAGAAAAAGAACTTGGGAGAAGGAGGACAGCAAAAGAAAGAGTAAAAGGGGAGGAAATTATGTACTGACTTCATTTATTTGTGGTTGTGATCAAAAGAAGGAACTTCCTTTCCCTGCTGTTATCTTTAAGTGCCCAGCTTCAGTTGGCACCTACATTCAGACTGAAAAATTCTCTTTCACTAAACATCTGGATCATGGAATCTCAAGCTTTGTATTTGTATTGTTCTTATTTTCTGCAATTTTAATGTAACTTTTAATTATCCTTAACACTCAAAAATATCCAACACTTTAAAGAAATCTATTAGGTTCAATATCAACAAAAAATGTTCCCATGCCACATTCATTCTGGAATAATCCTGTAAAACAGATCTGAAAGTTTTGCAGGTTTTTATGACACCTTCTAGCAATAAAACTAGAAAACTTTTCAAAAACAAACAAACAAAAATATAATTTCATTCTTCAAATCTGCATGACTGAAACGCTGAAATTCTAATTTATTTCAATATTTTCTAAGGCTTATTTGCAGGGAAAGAATGACTTAGATATTTAAAACCTAAAACAAGGCCTTTCCCATTCCTGAAAAGTCACATCAGAAACAACAAAAAAGCAAATATAAACTGGAGCAAAGATAATTTGTGTTCTCTAAGTAGAATTAAAAGTACATGAATGATTCCCAGTTGTTTCATTACTAATGAATGTGTTCTTCCATTAATATTGGAAAGGCATGCCCTTCTGCTACTTAGATGGCTCTGAATCATCTTCAGTTATGATGCCATTACATTTTACTCCCAATTATGTGGCCCAGAACATGACTTCTGCTCAATTAGAAATGTTAGAATTATGAATAGACCAAAATGCTACGCAGCTCATGGAATTTGAATGAATACAGTTAGTTCTTACTCTAGAGTTTACCACAGTTAAAAGACGTAATGAGGGGAAAAAAAATAACCCAACACTTCAAGTCAAAAATCAGCTCGAGAAACAGCCAGCTCATTTAAACCCACTATTCCACACAAAATCCTGTAAACTGCAGAAATGTACTATCTGACTTAAGTAAGTGTGCAGCAGATCAATTCATTAGCATTCAAAAATGATTTCTGATTCTTAGAGAATGTACCCTTGGAAGCTTCAAATACTTACTGTACACGATTGCAAATTCAGGATTACAAGCTCATGACAGTGATTTTGAATGTGTTTCAATGCTTCATCTTCTAACTGTATTCAGTAATTAAATTGGACATAGGAAAAGAAACAGGAAATTAAAAGCACAGAAAAGCAGCCCAAAGAATGTACACATCTTGCAATATTGAACAAAATACTATAACAAAAATGGTATTTTTTAATTCATGGAGATTTCAAAAACCCAAAATAAAATTTTATTCCTAAAGGATCACCCAAGCAATTATGTACCTGTGTGCAACCTCTAAGAAATAGAGCTTTTAGTCCACTACACCCTTTCACCAGTGCTTCAATACCATCCTTCGTAATCTGATCACACCAGGAAAGATTCAAATGTTCCAGATTTCTGCAACCCTCACTGGGAGAATTAAAAAAATACATAAAGTTAAATCCAGCCTTCAAATAGTCATAACAGTGGGAAACCCAAATTAAACACACTGTTAGAAATTAATGATAGCCAGTAGACTGTGCTAGGCCTCCACAGAAAAGTCATGAGAAAAGACCACACACAAACACCATAGTCTACACCCAAGAAGTCCTAGATACAGAATACAGCCAGTGCTGATTCACAATATTAAGGTTCAGCACCAATTTTTAAACTTTATTAAATGCTGAACAGCTCTTTAACCACTCTTCTTTAACACAGAACACGGAATCTTCTTACCTTAAGCCTTTTAAAGAACTGTTCGTGATGGCTACGCAAGATGTCAGATCCAGATGTTTCAGCTTGGAACAGAATCTGCTAAGACTGTAACACGTGCTGCAAAACAGCAGACACACTAAAAATACCTTCAGCTACTTCTTTTCCCAAATTTCCCCATCAATCAAAAAACCCCTTTGACTTACCTGTCAGTGATTTTTGTGCACCCATTCAGATTTAAGTGTTCGATGTTTCTGCAGTTCTGCGCAAAGGTCCTGAAACAGCAAGGAAAAGCTGAATTGATAGAATGTCCCAAGTGCGATGCAGTCACTAGAGCACACTCTGACCCGCACCTCCTCCCACCTTGGTGGAAAAGCCTGATCTCCAAGCCACAGAGTAATTGCAAAGTATGCCTCAAATACATCTGTCTCAGTGGTTGCTTTTTCCTTTTCCTACTGCAAGTTTTTGGTCTTAGGCAAGTGTCACCACTTGGGAAAGCTGGTTATTTCTGCCATATGTAAGCCAGAACTTGCTTCAAATACCGTAAAAACTAAAAATTCAAAGGGCATAAACAGAAAGCTTCAAGTGTCACATCAGATAAACATTAGGCTTCTGGGGAGAGATTTTGCACATCTCATTACTGACGCCTTTGCAGGTCTTAATAAGGAGCTTGCTCCCACAGCAAATGGAAAGGGACACACCTGGTACAATACCCAAGTGTGACCTAAGCCTATTGGACTACCAATGGCCAGCCCTGTAGGCTGCAAATTGCTTCTTTATTATTTTAGAAATTAAAAAGCATCAGTGTGCACTACTGGGTATGAACTTTAAGGATGATTGGAGCTATTATACTGCTGAGAGCCTGTATGTATCATTATAATAATTACCCTGAAGAAATACATAAACTTTCTTTTCATCTCTGCAAAGTAATATTTACAGCTGCGTTGCATTTCAGAACACTGTTTTTATGCCCATATTTCCTTCAACTGCATGGATTTTATTGGCAGGGGGGAAGGAAACACACAAAACCAGTTTTGTCTGGAGGCTTGCCCAGGTTAACTGATCCGACTACACACTCAGCTGGTAACAACTTCTGGCTCTCCAGCGTGGATTGAAAACAATGGAAAAAACCCCAGCAAGCAGTTATACTGGCAAGAGTTTCCACATGAATTCTCAAAACAGCTATTCCAAAATTCATGTACTGGAGGGAGATTTACAATCAAGACACTTGTCAAATCACTTGGAAAGATGTTTCACTCTGGAGGAACAGCAAACTGCCTCTGAGATTAAAGTGTGGGGCATATCCTGACAGACCTGCCACAAACATTCAGTGCTTACATGGCCAATACCTACATCAGTAATTGGCTATTTTACACAAAAGTTGATGTAGAAGAAGGATAAATAGAGAAATTAGTATCACCCACAAAACTAATGGATCTGGAAACAACTCAAGACAAATAGCCCTACAGGAAAAATCACTTTCAGAACAAGTATCTGAAAATTAGCACTGCATGAATTTACTCTAGAGACAAAAGTTAATGAATTGACTTAGTTAGTTATAAATTCTAGAAAAAGCTACAGGTCACAGGACACTAGCTTAATGCCCACTGCTTAACAAAATCGTTGTGCTTAGATGTGCAACCTGAGAATGGCCACACTACATCAGACTGAACATCATCCAGCCCAGGCTCTGGGGACAGAGGGAGAAAGCATAACTGCAAAAAGCCAGACCCCAAGCCCTCCTCCAAATGTTCCGTGAGCCCTAAAGCACTTATGGTTTAAGGACCCTTCAGCTGGAGGTAGGATCTTTGGGTTTAAACACTCAGAAATATCCAGAGGAACCTGGCTAAACAGTTTGCACTGGAAAAAGCTTATATAGATTCAAACATTCTTCTAGGAACAAACTGCACAGTTCAGTTCATATACTGTGTAAAAGAAGCATCATTGCTCTCTCTAGAGTCTCCCAAGATGTTCTTGTTGCCTGCCTGTTCTTATTTAAACCAAGATGACAATCCCACGTCTTTCCTGAATTTGTAGGCACTCAGTTGTATCAGTCTTCATCCTTCCTCCTACTGCTAGGGTCACCTCTTGTCCAAACTAGATGACAAACTATAAAACAACCCCTAATCTTGATACTCTTACTATTGTAGGATGCCAGATCATAGACTGAAAACATTTTAACCACTTGAAAATGGAGCAATATCAACATAATCCTAATGGAAGAAAAAGACATGTTCCTGAAAAGCACAGCTTTCATTTCTTAGTTCATTCCTAGAAAATAAGAGAAGCTATCTTTTGATCTCAAGCCAAGGACTCATTTGGCCATTATTAAGGTATTTAGTACTTACCTAAGTATCCCATTTTGGTCATCACTCAGAAATACAAGCAAATGTAACAGTACTCCAATTGCATTTGGTATGGACATCAGGAAATAAGTGACGCCTCTGTCAAGGATTTTACTTACTTTAAAGAGGAGTCTCCAACACCAAGACATCCTCTCAGACTAAGCTGTCGCAGGAACCCACCACACCTTTTCGATATATTTTCCACAACACGACCCTTAAACCAAATAAAAGGAAGATTTAGCTGAGCTTTATTCTGACATAATATTCTAACCAAATTAAAAATCCCAGGAGTTAAGACCAGCCCCAGCTGTACCCCATCAGAACTACAACTCTTTGAATTTCTTCTGCTACTTTAAGAAAGAATAGTTACATGTTGAGAATCTCCCCTCACATTTAAGTGCTATTCAATTAAATCTTTAATTCTCTCTTTCTTCACTCACTTGCACACAGCTCAACTTTTTGTCACAGCAGACCCTGCCTACTAAGACTACTAAAATGATCTTCAAGTTTTGTCAGATGTGTAAGGAACTGCCCCAGAGGTAGAATGGGAGGCTTGGCCACTCCTCAAGAGTCCCAGTCACTCCTACAGCATGCAAGTTTAAATTGCCCACGGAGACCTGAGTACGTCACGACAGACTTCACTAAGTTCCTGTTTTACAGCTCCTGCCATTGGGATGGTTGCAATCAAAAGGTGCCAAACATCTTGGTGGGAGAAGCAAAAACAGGACTAATACCTAACAGCACTGTGCATTTTTTTCTCTCCCTTTATTTTTTGAATCTAAAAATACCTGTAAAATTACAGGTCAGTGGATTTTTTGTTGTCATGTTGTTATATTTTATTGCCCTTCTCTAATACTAATGTCCTGGCCATCACTATGGGAAAATATTTTCTTATCAGAGCCTGTTTCTTGGTCCGTAAGTAACATTGCTTATATTATCGCTCAGAGGAATTTACACCAAAACAAACAAACTGAAAATCATATCTTTTTTAAAGCATTTCAATTAATCAGAATTATTGCTCAGCAAAAGCCAACTACTTTTACTATAAGGATAAATTCTTTCATGAACAAGATACAATGCAAGTTAAATTTACATTGCAGAAAAAAACAAACCCTAAAAAATTATTCAAAGAAAATGCAAACGAATAGTGAGAAGTTTTCCCAAACCCATTTATTTCTTTAATCATGTAAAACCTCTCAAGAAGACAACTTTAGTGCATTCAAATGCAGTTAGCTGTTTGAGTAATTTGTCACTCAAAAGCTAGTTTTTCAACCTACCCCAGCTTACAATTGGTTCCACAGACCAAGAAATCCTAAGGTACATTTAAATTCAAGATCACACATCTTTGATAGAAAAGAAACACTTTTCATAGGGTTTCCCCCTCCCCCCACTTGATTCTCTACCATATGAGGTCTCAAATACAGAAAATTTCACAAAACCTGATTTTGCATTATTTGATATTCTCAGATCAAGTACTATCTGAAAAACCTCCAGAAAGTCCAACTGAGCACCAAGTTGTCAAATACAATTAGCAGCTTTTACCTGTCCTAAATCCATAGACAAAAAAATATGCTACTAAAACAGCTAAACAGAGTTCTTGGACACCAAATGTGAAGCTGTAATTTGTTTTAGAGCTAATCTGTGTAATAATTTCTAATTGAACACACTCTTATGAGTAAATTTAAGGGGTTTATATTACAAATGTACTTAAATATAATACACTGAAGTAACTGAATTGCTCCAAACCACAATAGCTTTTTATAGCAAAAGAAGATCATAACTTAATTTCCCTCCTCCTGAATCCCATGCTACAAATATAGAATCTCAGAGGGCAATACCACTAGGTAAAATATATGACAAAAATATTGAAAACTGGAAAATACAATACTGTGTTTCTAAATACCAAAATGATTGCAGACACAGAAAAGGCCTATCAACAGAAGACCTGTGGAGTTTTTCTTCATTTCTTAGCAAATGAGGAATACAAGCTTTTTAAAAGCAACTGAAAATATGACACTAAAGCTGTAAGTCTTCTTTGACAGATGCCAAAAATCTTTCTCCTACCTCTGCAAGATCCTCGTGTTTAAGGTGAGTAGAGCACAGGAGTTGGCAATAAAGTTTTAAAAGAGCAGTTAAAAAAATTTACCCTCTATGTTACCGTAAAGCTTTAGGAACAGTTTGTACCATGGTTAGCAAAATACAGCAAATTAAACACATCTGGATTTTATTCATGCAACTAAGAAGCTAAAACATAAAATACAGAAAGAAATCTATTATTGTAGTCTAAATTTAATTTGTATCAAACAACAAATAATAAACCAGTTCAGATTGAATCAAGTAATTGTTGTTCCCCACTGATATTTCTCTTCATTTTCAGATGTCTTATTTTATTTTGTTATGCACATCTACAATAGCATTAATGGAGACATGCTTTTCTTACAGAAGACAAGTCTGCCCTAAAATCTTTCATTATATACTGGAAAGGACTTTACTTCACATGTACCTGTATTTCACACAAGGTTCAAACCTTATAAAACAAATGGTCATAAAATGGTAATCAGAAACACACCAAATCAAATCTAGGCAAGTCTGCAGCAAGAAAAGTTGTTCAGCACTTTAGTGCTTTAATCTTCAAATCTTATAGCCAAGTGCCCAGTGAGCTTCCAGCACTAGATGGCCCCCTCACAGAGAGATTTGGGATCAGGAACAAAACTATCCTCTAGATTGTGAAAGTGATTCCAAGAATCTCACTCCATCCAGAGGGACCGTTTACACCTTTCTGTTCTGGAAATGAGCAGGTTTGAATTTCTAGAGCTCTATATATAGATGATAAATAAAAATCATATGATACACAGCTCGCAACCAAAACTGAAACACTCATCCAGAAAAAAGAAAAAAAAACCAAGAAGGCAAATACAGATTCTTTTTCATTTGCTCCTTCACAGTATTATTTCCTTGAACTTAGTCTTTAAAATGTGTGAACACAAGCAGAGTCTGTGGGGCCCTCAAAATGCTCTTAAACATCTCCATAGGAATGAAAAATACCCTAAAAATGAAAAGGACACTAACCTCTATATCCGTTTGAAAGTTAAAGAGGTCTATTCTTTGCCAATTGCTTCCATCCAGCGCTAAAACATTCCATGCCTACAGAAAACAAATACAGTTTATTTATTACCTCCACTGCCTGCTCCTCTCATTTTCCTCTCAGTAATGCAAATATTACAAACTAGACAATTTCAGGTAGCATTAAAAAAAAAAAAATAATTGCAGGTATTAGTAGTCATACAGTACCAACTAGCTAAAAACATAGAAATTGCAGAAATTAATCTCAAATCTCCTAGATGGATGATACTTCAAAGGCTAACTTGTGGCTACAAAACATACTGGAAAGCAAGGTATTAAATGTGAAGTACATACACAGAAAGACTGAATCCTTCATTCTTAAAAAGCTTTTGTAAAATAGTCTAATGAGTTACTTTTGCTAGATCTATATGGAAAAAAGTAGCTGCAGATGAGATTCCTTTCAATAAAACCACAGTTCCTCAACCTTACTAGTTACTATTCTGAGAAAACAGAAACCATTCAGAAAACTGCTGACTTTCCACTATTAGGACCAGGCCTTTCCTTTACACGTGCTAAGTTACATGTACGTGTTTGAGAGCTTGTCCTTCACTGTTGAAGCAATAGTTGTTCAAAGGAAAGCAAAATAAAAAAGCCAGAGAAACACAAATATATGCGGAAAATCAGAAAAAAAAGAATACTGCATCCAGCTGACCAGTAGTTCTCAGAGAAAGATACAATTTATTCAATCACTTTGGTTTTCTTATGCAGTTTTGTGGGTTTTAGATGAAACCTGATGTTACCTGACTCACAAGACTTACTGAAGTTGCAGGACAGGGTGATACGGGTATAGGAACAAAAAAATTATATACTTAATTATACATTAAAACAAACAAACAAAAACCCAATTAAACCCCAAACCGAACCCAGCTGTAAGAAAGGAAGAAAAATATGAAATAAAGTCCATTCATGTTGTATAATAATATAGTTCATTGTACACAGTTGATGTAGAAACAGAATACTATTCATTGTATTTCAAGAAAAAAAAATGAAGACAAGCTAAACATAAAAACTTACTTAGCATGCCTTCTCTAATATCTTGTGTGTGCCTTTTTCCTCTACTGGTAGTCTATCTACTTAACACCTTTTGTACTTGGCAAGGAAATGATGGATGTACTTCTTAGACACATGGTGCACATTAACCAAACTACATGGAATTTTAAGCAGCAAATACGCCTGAAAAATAATGTTATACAGCCACATGCTTTATAAAAAGCAAATGCCATCATGCCAAACTGGGCTTAATCCTTTCTCCAGATACAGAGCATACACAACTGGATATCGTTTCCATAGCCTTTAGACAGAAGTCCTGTACACAGCAACTAAGTCCACATCTAAATGCAAAACTGGGACCACTGTTAATTTGCTTTAATAAACTAAGAGACTCAGAAAACAACTTTTTTTTTTTTTTTTTTTTTACAGGAAGCAGATTGCAATGAATCCCATTATTTGTATGTAATTAAGAGAATAGCACCCCAAGGAACAACACAAAAACCCCAACAGAAATACGTACCTTGGAAACTTGTGCACAGCGACACAAAGTAACTATGTCCAAGAAAGAAAATATTCTACAAAGAAAGGAAAACAACTACAATTAAAATGTTTAATTATAAATTTGGACTAATACATGAATCCACAGTTCTGTAATTCTATGGAAGGACATCAGTTACACAAGAAGCAAATTAAATGCTATATGAGTGTTTTACCAAATTATTTTTGGTAATTGAGACTTACAGAATAATATCAAAGCTATCATCTAAAGACAGCCAACACCAACATATGAGAACCCAGCAGGTGCTGCTTCTGAAAATCTATTTTCTGTTCCCTCTCCCTACTATAACAAATAATTTTTTTCTTCTTAATTCAGAGAAACTAGCTTATATTCCTTTAATTGTGCTACAATTAAAGAAATAACTTACACAATACAGATGAAGATTTCAGAGGTTGGTGAAGAGTAAGAAATAGATAACCACACATAGATAAATCCAAGGTCAAGAATTTATGTATTAACACAAGGGACAATGACCCAAAGTTCTGAAAGGGTTTCACAGTGACTACCAAGTCTAACACAGTACCTTTCTTTAAAATTTACTCTACAAGAAACAACTACAGCTGAAAATTCAGATTTACTTTTCTGATCATGGAACCAATTTCTCAGGGTTGTCAACTCGTAATAGTTTACAGAAAGAAATTTTTCACTGTCAAAATGAATTTTGCTACATACCATTTCTAAACATCAATGAAATTGGTTCAAAGGATGTTCTCAGTGAAAAAGAAATCATTAGCTTAAGCATAAAATATAGACCTTATTCAAAAATAATTTTCTATTACAGAGAATGAAAGCTATGAAATAAATGAGAGATGTTCCTGTAATTCACTGATAAACTGCTACCTGCTTGCCAAGGAACTTTTTCAGTCATTAAAACAATGAACAGCAATAAGAAGAATTTCATATTATAGTGAGATGTTAACATTGAGGAAGAAACAACTGGTAAGAGATGCTGAATTTAATCACATAGCATTCTGGTTACTGTTCTTCAAATGAAAATCTGAAGCTAGAGCTCAAAATGGATGCCTCAAAATCTTAAGCACTGTGATTTTTAGCTGTGGTAAGAGCAAAAAAACGTAATGAAAGTACTTCTTAAACATAACAACCTTTTGGGCATTTACTATGATCACTTCAGATAGTAGTCTTCCAATATTTCATTCGACACCTGGAAATTCTTTCTCTTTTCTACCATACAGTAATAAATTTTCTCAAAAAAACTAATAGCCAAGCAAACAGAAGGACAGATGTTTTCAGAAGCTATGAAACAGTTTATAAAACATTTATTTTGATAGCATCTATTCTGACATGTGAACACCCTTTCTGAGGCCTGTCCACTGTAGGAAACTTAGCGGCATTTCAGGCACAAAGTACACAGTTAATGTGCTCAGAAAATCTCTGGAGTGTTCAGATAAACACTGAAAAGTGTTCTCTCTCTTTTAAGAGCAGCATAAACATCAGTGACCCACCAGGAACCCTCTTCTGAAATCACCTTTCTCCCTGCCATAAGGGAAATGTCAGCAGGTGACAGTGTGGAAACTACACAAGAGAGAGCTGCAAACGCTTCTTGGCTTGCAGAAGCTTCCTCATAGAACCACTGTGCGAGTGGAACCTGAGGGTTATCTCAGATTTACAGAAGCACAAAAGACAGATTTCCACGTTATTTGTAACAAAGAAAGAACTTGTGACACAATACTCTTGCCTAAGAACGTGACATGTTTTAGAAGTGAGGTATCCAGTTCTACTGAACTAAGAAACAACAGATGAAACTGTAAGATGTTGAAGAAAGGGTATTTTATATACCCCCACCACTCTGAGTTGTCTGGCAGTCTGTCTTCATTTCATTGTTTATTGATGTTAAGAGATTAACGCTGATGCATGATTTCTGTGAAAAAAAAAAGTAAATTAAAACCAAATGGAGAGCAGATGTATTTATTTTTGCTTCATTCTGTAAGAAGTGACTTTTCAAAAAGTCAAAGACTGAAAGTGGTTATTCTATGTTATGAGAAGAAATATTTTAGTAAGTGTAAACACTTGTGATGCTTTTAGGGTTGGGTTTTTTTTTGTTCTAGAGAAGAAACTTTCCTGCAAGGCAGCCCAAGCTGTCCCCATCAAAACAGGTAACAACATTAAGATGCATTATCAGCAAGCAAAAGCTCAATTATTACCTTTCACTTAAACAGTACAGTAGGCAAGAGATGCCAGTAAATAATTTTATAATTCCAATGAGGCATCTTGCACACATGCTCAAAAACACTTTTTTCCCATGCTTTTCTATTTATTTACCCCCTATAGTACAGTCTTGCACAGGTACCACTAACACACACTTGCTTGTCTCCTTGCAGTCCCACAGAATTACTAGCAAATCCTTACCAGTCAGGAAAACTAGCCAAGAGGCACAAGACTCTCAGGTTTAAAGTCATTTAAAGTCTTTAAAAGACTTCAGAGTGTTTAAAGACTTTAAATGCAACCAACAAACTGAGATGGAAACACTGACATTGTCAATCATCTGTCAGTGTCAGACACTGACATTGTCTGGCACTTGGATGAAGGACCATCAGCAGCAGGCACTTGCAATTTTAAAAAGTGGAAAAAACTACCAAGCAGGGCAGCTGCTGGTTGTATAGCACTTCTGTCCTCTATGACCACAGCTACAGAGGTGGAAGCTAATGCAGCCAGCAGCAGGATTCATTTCCACTTCAGTCTTTGGCATGTATTAATACAAGGAAATGGAAATTGAGTTAATAAATTCACAGTAATGTTTAGGATCATCTATTCTGGTTTCTAGTATCCCAGACCATTCAATTCTCCATAGTAAGCCTGTATTGAGCTCAAGAAGGAAAATACACTTACCAACACTTGGAGCCCTTCACAAGCCTTTTCATCCCTAGGCACACACCACTCTGGACACGTGGCTCATGAGTTTGGCCTTGGAGACCTTTCAACATTAACAGCACACGTGAGTGTCATGCCAAAGGCACAAACAGTTGTACAAGCTCAGAGTTCCTCAACTCCCTCATGGCAAACTTGCATTTGGCTAAAGCCTAACTTACAGAAAAGAATCTATTCTTTATTTGAAAGCCTTTAAGACATGGAAAATCATCACCTTCTCTGGTAGTTTGTTCCACTGGTTAATCACTCTGTCAAAATGTTTCCCTTATTTCCAAGGTGAATGCCTGACTTCCAGCTCTACACTGTTTTCTACTTTTCTTCACCAAATTAAAGAGTGCTTTAGCAGTTCATACTTTCTCCTCACCGAGTTTAAAAGCCACTTATCATGTCATCTTTAATTCCTATTTTAACAGTCGTTTTACTTTAGTTCTGTAAATCTCCTTTTCTCTGCCCATTATTTTTTCAGCATGTTTCTTCAAATGTAGACATCAGAAGCATGTGCAGCATTAAAAAAATTTATTATTATCAAAAAAGCTGTACACAGACATGAAGTATGATTTCCCTAACCCCATTTTCAGTGCCATTTCGGGCCATTGTAGCAGCCTTTCAGACACAGCATTAGACAAGAATCTTACAGTATCTCACCCGTTTCACCATCACACCCTGCTCTGGGAGTACACAGCCCAGGCCACAGCTCTTTCTGTAGCATTCCTTACTCCTGCATATTTATCCAAGCAAAATTAATCTGTAAAATTAATCTTGTTTGAACACACACTACTTATCATGCTATTCATGAAATTCCTTAGGAGTGCCATGTCTTCATAAGGATTAACGATTACAGTTCCTCTGTGTCACCTATAAGTTAATCCCTTTAACATGCACTGATAAACTGCACACACACACTGTTCACTTTTAATATTAAAACACCACACGTTAGAAGCCAAATGTGTAAGTAGAAACATGTAATTTTGGTTGGCAAAGCCAACCAAATTTTTAATTTCAAAGAATGATATTGTCAAATGACTTATTTTCCAGAAAACCAAAATTGTCATATTCCTCTCTCTCAATTTTTAATCAAACAAATCTGTGGTGAATTTTTCCACTGCATACTGAATAGGAGGCTAGATTTCTGGTCATCTCTCTCTTGCCTGCTTAAAAGTGTTGCAGTTAGGATTCATATTCTTCTAGTCTGGAATTTTCTTGATACCCAAGACTCAAAAAAACTCAGCATAAGAGAGCCACAGACCTTCTAGGTCACCTTTTTGAGGCATTTTCACTGCAATTTATATGGTTCTGCCAACAAGCATTGGTGATCTACTATCTCCATCATCTTCCCATGTATTTCCACATGTGCTTCATTATTCCCTTGTGCTTAAACAGACTGTCCAATGTCTTTCCAAACACAGAGACAGCTGACTCCTAACATTGTTTCCTTCCCCAAGGAGCCACAGAAAGAAACAGCTATTTCTCAAAACCCCAGCACTGTACAGTGTACCTCCTACAGAGAGAGAAATCAAATTGTGCAAGAGTCAAACTGCTTCTCTCTTGCTTTTGTAAGGCCCTTCCAAAGTTGACTACTTGAAGAATAAGCTTTTGAAGTAATGGCCTGGCAATTACTAGTTTTAAATGTTTTGATACAATGCTATAAGGATTGATAAAAAGTGGATAACAAGATGCATGCAGTGAGCACCACACACAGATACTTGACTTCCTAGAAATTTTGGCCCTACCCCCAAAATTTGGTATGACAGAAACACCTGGTAATTTCTAAAAACCTTAAACAAAAACCTAAGATATGGTTTTGTGTATAACTGACTTGCAAGTGTAATTCCACTTCAGAACTTCTGTTTTTCATTTTCAAACTTTATCAACATTAAAACCAAATAAGGATGAGAAAGGCCTCACTGAAGACAGCACATCAACTAGATAACCTGCTTAGAAGATCCTTTCAACTCTACCACACTATCCAGTTGTTACAAAACACACACACAACAAATCTATTATGCCTTCCCCATTTTACACTACAGATTTCTTACTGATTTCTACAATTCCTTGCATAGCAAATCCGTTCGCATTAATGTCCTTCACATGCAATATGGAAGAGTAAAGCCTACACGCATGGAAAAGTATCACAGAGAGACAAAGTACATTGACTCACCTAATGTTTGACCTTCCAGGTCAATTATTAAAACAAATCCCTTTTCACTGCAGATGAGCTATTTTGCAACATGAAGCACTTAAACTAGAAACTCCAAAAGTTTCCAGTAATTTAACCCTGCAGCTTCCACTTGTAAACAACTCAGGTCTTTCTCCGCTGATCTCCATAGCAAGTCTTTTAGTAACAAATGTGGCATCAAAAACCACTTCTTTACAAGCCAAACTCCTTTTCTTTCCCCAAGGTACTCACTGCGACAGAACATTGGCATAACTATTGGCAGTTGCAAAATGCCAGGCTGACTAAAGGATGCTTCACATCTATTTTCATTTGAAGCAGAAATCAGCTTTTTCTACAAATAATCAGCTTTGCTGGATTCATTTTACTGAGGGCAGCATCTAACTTTTTATGGTCTGTATGTTACTTGCAAGACAAATGGATCATATTACTCATTCTTTAAAAATAAGTTTTACTTATTTGTAAAGTATGACCATGTATAAGTCAACAGCAACCTTTTCGGATACTCACAGTATCTGAAACAAAATGCCCAATAATAAATTCAAGCAGGGCCAGTTCCGTTTAATTTTCCGGCCTCAGTTAGTCTATAATTTTTTAGTGTAGATTTTACTTTTATGAAGTGATTTTATGAAGTACAAATTTTGCAGCTATAACAGATCTTACTAAATAAAAGCAGTCAGCCTAATGATTAGTTCACAGTGGCTTAATTTGCAGCCCACAGTCCTAATCCAACCTTCTGGCCATTCCAACTATCCTACAGTCTATTTTTCCCCATGAGTGAAGGGATTATAATGTGGGTACCAAACAGCCAAAAATCCACTATAGCCACCGTGCACATTAGTGGCTGGGTAGAGATGTGGATGAATAGCATGATGCACTGGTGACATGCAGCCTAGGGATGTTCCATAAACCAAGATCATTACTGCCATAGATGTTATGTGCTTTGCTTAATTGCTGGAGAAGGATTCAGTAGACTTGATCCAACCTGCAGCTCTGCTACTGGCCTGGAAGATGATCTTGAAGAAAAGACTTCTCTTCCTGATGCCTGTGTCTGCATCATGAACACAGAGATAATGCTTACCTCTCCTGTAAATACTTCATGAATTACAGACCAGAAAAGTCTAGGTATTTTTATGTATGGCTTTCTACTTAAACCGTCCAGCACCAATATTCAATTTTTTTTTCTTTTTAGAAAGTAAAGGATGAGGAAGAGTATTTCCCCCTCTGCCTCTCATAGCTCCATATAAATAGCGGTCTTCACTATATCACTAATACTTCTGAACATTTAGTTCTGATAATGAGCGAATTAAGAGACTGAGTTTAAATAAACTCCAGTTTCAAGGTAAATAAAGCTCTAAATTGAATTAAGTCTTCATTAAATATGAGATTCCAAAAAGAGGTTTAGTAGCAAATAAATTAAAAACAAAATGAAACAAAATAAATGGTAAAGTACAATTCCACGGATTGTGTAAGTCATTGCTGTATCCCCTTTAGCTGTTACTCCTGCTTCAAATGCTTATTTACTATTGTTTGTTCCAGTGTGACTAATCCTTTGTCACAAGCAAGTTCTTACTGAGAGATAATACCTGTAACTTGAACCAAGTAAAGCTGAAGCACTCCATTTACAAGGAAGCCCCAATTGTTCAAGCAGAAACATTAAAGAAAATATTTCTTTTCAAAATTCACAAATCTTACTTGGTACCTTGACACAATAAAACCCCTCTTCCACTCCCAAATCTCCTCTCCCTCATTAACACAGCATACAAGAGCACTAGTGTGCAACTTTCTGCCTCTGTTCTTCAAGCCTCTCACTCATATTTTTAAAGGAATTCCATGTGAAATATTGCTGCCCAAAACATTCCGCTTTGAGCTTACACTAGCACTTGCTTGTGAATAAAACCAAACCACTTAAACCTACTAAATAGAGGATGGCAGCTACCTACTCCAATTTCAAAAGGCCAAACTGAATTGTTCATATAATCATTTGCAAATGTTTAGCATCTCATACAAAGAGGCCAGAAAATGCGTACAAAGTGCCGACTGGTGAGGCAAAGAACTGAAAAATATAAACTTGCATCTGGAACTGATCTTCGTAAGAATTTCATAAGCAGACAAAAAATGCATGTAGCAGTATTAAAAAAAAGGTCAACATGAGACCTTCTCCACATTCTGAAGCGATATGCTGACCACCAAGCATTGATTGAGTCTTTAGTTTCCTCAGGCAGACCCCAAGTTCTGTCCTGAATACGAGATAAGTCACTGGAGAGTTTTAAAACCCTATCCCTCTTCAGAATAAAAGGATATTTTTCTAACAGAAGATGATTAACCGGAAGATGGCAACTTGTTGCAATGTTTGTGTATATTTGAAGTTAGATACACTACCTTGAACTCTGAAGATACAGAAAAACTAAATGACTATACGTTGTAACACTACATAAATCATGCTAAAACAAAAATAGCATGTTGCAGGGAGGGACCCCAACAATAGCATTGATAATATATTATTTCTTAAATTGCTGCTGAAGAACGTAAGGTTTCTGAAAGAACCCAATACATCTTATATAGACCTAAAATAACTATAATTCCGTTGTTTCTCTGGCTGAAGACCAAAATATTTAACTAATTTCCAAAGGCTTTATCTTGTCCATGACCTGTGCCTGTGGCTCATTCAGATCACTTACTCACTTGACTTTCTGAGCAGTTTTGGAGGTAAGGACCACAGGAAATGAATATATGATTCCACAGAAGTGAGTCAGGATTTGATACTATGCTGTCATCAGATGCATTGTTTCTGCTTGCTTCTTGTCAATGTTAGTCTCCACATTTCTAGTTAGCCAACGTTTAAAGGATACTTATACTATATTGAATAGTGTGAATTAGTGCTGCTCTGCACTAATTCTTTGGACAGATGCATTTCAGGCATTCTAAATTAAAAGACTTAATGAAAATTACTTGTATGAGGCACTATTGGAATTTGCTTTACAAAAGTCATAGATTTGCGAAAATATACAGAAGTCTTACCTTCACAAGAAACTCCTATACAATCACTTCAGTTCATAATCTGTATGAATAGTTTATATACTTATATCAATTTGAACTCTAAATAGTTAAACTGCAGTTGTTTGGCAGACTACTATAGGGGACTTTGAAGACTTACAAAACACTCTAAAATCAAAATAAAATATTGCATGTGCATTATAGAACTGGAACGTTTCCCTGAGACTGTCAAACACTAAACAGCAGTCTCAGCTATTCAGGGTGAAATATTTCCCCATTTAATTATACAAATCCTTGTAGTGGGGAAAATGAATCATGTCTGAGATGACAGATTGTTTTTTCCTTTCCCCTTCAAAACACATATATTGTTTTTCTGCTTACAAAATTCTTACCAATCAAGAACTGCTCCAGACAAAAGTTTTATATTTTTCATTTCTTTGACTCACTAGTCAGTACTCTGTATGCTAAGATACAGCAGCCAAATTTTACATAATTGTGGGCCCTCCAAGTACCTCCAGGACCTAGCTAAGAAATACCCATGGCATTATGACAATTTCTTATTGTAGTCTTTGCTGTATTTCTTATTTATTTCCCCCACATTCAAGCACACAGATGGTAAAGCATCACTTCAAATACATCAAATACTGTGTTTGACTTCACCAGGTTTAAGGTTACAGTAACTTTTTCTCTACAACAATGAACACACTAAAAGCCGAGCAAAAAGCAGTGTGCAGTAATAAAAACAAAGAATAGAAACATGAAAACTTATACTTCGTTATTAAACTCACAAGCTGCATGTTCCTGCCTACAAGAAGAGCTGCTGCTGGAACACCACTCCTGGACTCCTCTCCTAATTTCAGTCCCAAAACTTTGCTTATCATCTTCTAAATCTAATTGGCCACTCAAATTTTGAGACTGATGGCTAAGATCTATTCCTGAGTACATGCACTCAAAAAGTATGGTTTATAGCAGAACTCACAATCGTTTCTATATTTGTGGTACAATTTATGAAGTTGGTACTTTGTAGGCAGAAAGGAACTGAAAGTAGTTTAAGTGGCAGAAAGGAACAAACATCTCTGTTCTCTAAGCTTACCATTTTTGTGAAAAAAAGTACAGAACATTAGCAGTTAAAATACAAATGAACAAATGCTATCTATCTTTCTACATGCCAAAAGTACTGGCTGTATCTCCCTTTTCAAAAGTGCATTATCGCTTTTTATCAAGCACCAAAAAAAAAAAAAAGAAAGGAAGAAAAAGCTGTTGTCAGAGCATTCTAACATTAATTACATACACTTCATTTTTTTTTTTGTTTTAAATTATTTTCAAATTCACACCGTAACTGTAATAATCCATTTTTCTAGGGTTTTTCCCCAGCAATTTACATGAATCAAAACCAAAGATGAGCCACTTAAAGGCTGTGACGTCTTACTAGAAAAGTTACCATTAAAACTGTATTGGCCTGACTTGATTTCTGATTCTTCTGGTGACAGATATGGGTTTATGAATTTCAGACACCAATGCAATTCTACAGTGAATGTTCTGTATATTCAATTGATGCTTTCCCATAACACACAGGCTAAGAAAAAAAATTAAGCTACAATCATCCAAAAACTGTTTAAATGACATGATTTATAACACCACCACACAATTCTTACTTAAACACCATACAACTGAGCATTTATTCTTGCAATATGTAATAGCAGAGGGGAAAGAGCATTCCTTGCCAACTGGCAAACTAATAGCACTGCAACAGCTAACAGGGGTGATAATTTTTCCTTTAGCCTGAATACTAAAAAAGAAAGTTTTTAGAAGCAGACTGTTTCTTTCACAGGTAAAAATATACTCCAATACTACCAATAAAAATAAATGTCCATAAACCAGAAAAAGTTACAAATTAAATAACTCCCTCTCTCCACTCAAACTATACTACCAACCTCAAAGTATAACTGGCCCCTGCAAACAAGGGTCTTCTTCAAAACCAACACTATCCATATTAATCAGAAATCCTCTTCCTCCTCTGCCCAGTTATCTGAGCAAGAACAAATAATCTCTGGTTTCTTTTCCTTTCAAATGAGTTTTGTGCCTGAGAAGCTGGGGGTCTCAATCATTTATTTACAAGCATGGTAGATACTCCACAGAAAATGTGCAACAAACATGACACTGGCTTGAAAACCTTCCAATATAATTCTGGTTGTTACATTAGCAATAGTAATAATAATTGCAATCATAATATTAATAATGATGATGATGATGACGATGAACTGCAGTAAAAGACCAAGGACTTACTTTGTTCAACTTTAGAGTATGCAAGTATAGCAACACTATTTTATGAATAAATTTCAAAGTGGTTTTATTCCATCTACCATCAAGAAGTTTTTCAATTTTAGAGAAAAAAATTGGATTGATTGCTTGTTACAGCCAGATTACGTAAATTTAAATACTCAATGCAAACGAGAACAAGACCAATTCTGACAACAGAAGAAACTGTGTTTACATTTAATTTCCATATATTTGTAACAAGCTATTAATCACTTTTTTTCCACAAGCCCAACAGAGGTTTTTTTAAAGAGGGCTGTAGTGCTTTCTAACAGTTTTCATACATATCTGATACAAGCAAACTGCAAACTAAGTGCATTTGATGACACTTTCAGTGGTGTTTACTACTCAGCTCCAGCTCTGTGAGCAAAATGTTTCCACTGCAACTGGTCTACTCTCCTTTTAATTAAAAGGTAGACTGCATAGCTAATAAAGGAAAAATAATTAGAATATTAATTACACTCAGTGCAGCAATATTTAAGCTCTCCTGTCATAACCATAGGGCAAGACAATTTTAAAATGTTGCAGCGTTAGCACATACTGTTTCAGGAGTCGAAAGGCATTCAGACTCAGTCTTGCAAAAGCCTTTACATGCAGGCTCATAAAACAAATTCCCCACTGATAAACCTTTAGAGAGGCAGGTCTGTGCCCTGAAACTTCCTTAGGTATCTACACTCTGCAGGGTTGAGAACCCAATTGCATGTCCCTCTCTCTAACATGCTCTGCCATTGGCCTTGTGAGTTTGTCCCTGCAGCAGTACAATTTCAAATGGAGGTTTACAGAGCACCTCTCCCACCCATTCCCTTCCACTCCATTCCAAAACCCTGGTGATCAGCACAATCTTGTGGGTATAGTGAAATACGCACTTTATTTCTCTCTGGCAGAGCAAACCCAGTCCCAGCATTCAGCATGAGATCATCATGTTCTTTATTGAGAAAGCTGACAGTCCCAGTTCAGTTTCTCAGATCATCAACTCTTCTAGCTACATCTGCAACACTACTTTGGTAAATCAAATTGCAACTGCAAAAAGGACATATGTGCACAAAAAATAGATGGTTGGCTGAATCAGTTCCGCGTATACTTGGCCTGGGATATTTTTTATTGCTGTTCCAGCCCCACAAAGCCTTTAAACCGTGCAAAAGGCTTCTTTAGACACTGCCATAACAGCGTAGTGGCAGGGATTAGCTGCACCACTTCCTCAGTTGGTCAAATCCAAGATAAGCCTACACATCCTTCAAGTTGCTTTGTAAGAAGCTATCTTGAATATAAGAACAAACAGCTAAGCCACTGGTAGAGCCTAATTACTTTGACTTGTTTGTGGGTTTTCTCCTGCTGAATTCTTTAAAATCAGAGAATCACAGAATGGGTCAGGTTGGAAGGGACCACAGCGGGTCATCTGGTCCAACCTCCCTGCTCAGACAGGGTCATCCTGAAGCCCATGGCACAGGATTGCATCCAGATGGTTCTTGAATATCTCCAGTGAGGGAGACTCCACAACCTCTTCAGGCAATCTGCTCCAGTGCTTGGTCACCCTCATAGAAAAGAAGTGGAACTTCCTGTGTTCCAGTTTATGCCCGTTGCCTCTTGTCCTATTGTTGGGCACCACTGAGAAGTGCCTGGCTCCATCCTCTTGGCACCCTCCTTTCAGGTACAGATAAACATTGATGAGGGCTCCTCTCAGTCATCTGCTTTTGAGGCTGAACAGGCCCAACTCCCTCAGCCTCTCTCATAAGAAAGATGCTGCAAAAGAAGATGTCCTTACTATCTCAGTGCATGATACTTTTCACTGCCTACACCATATCAACAAATTCTGTTCAGTTACATAAATCAGATACTTAGCATCCATAACAGTGAAAAGGACACTAATTTCCACAAATATTGGGAGAGTTGTAATGTTAGAAAATAAGTGCTTGCAGATCATGATTTTTAGCTAAGGAGGCAACATCCTACATTGACTTTTATCTTGTGGTTCGTGTGTAGCATTGAGTGCAACAAAGCAAATGTATGAGAATTTCTGTTCAGGGCATCATTCAGTGATGTGTCTCTTTTAATCACATTTTCTAAACAGTTCTAAGAGTCTAATTTACAGACTGCCACCATAAGGAATGTTTCTCAACAAAAATGAAAAACCTTTTGAAATTCAATTCCTTCCAACAGTCTGCTTTTTTAATACATTGAGAAAGCATTGTGATAGGCACAATGTTTTCAGGAGCATTTTCTTTGGGCACAAGATGCAAAATACCATTGAGACATTCCTGCACTTCAGATCAGACTGGAAGCAATGACATACATGCAAGCTGACCCAAGCATCTCTTCAGTATATCAAGAAAAAATCATCAGCTCAATTTTAATAACACCACACTAAAAACTGTAATTGCACCATCGCAAGTGAACTTTTTTTTCCTTTTTTTTCTTTCACCTTAAGGAGTAGTCAATAACAAAACCTCTACGTAGGTACAGAAGACGTTGCTGACCTGGTTCAGTTCCAGCTCTGAAGTGGCCACATCCAACCAAGCAATAGCTCCACATTCGGCAGCTGATTTATACTTTGCTTGAAATCAACTTCCAACCATATGAGAGCGTGAGACATCCATCAGTCATGGGCTGAACTTACGGATCTTGGAGTTCTAGGTAACTTTTGCAAAGATGATCTACTCACACACCAGCAAGCTGATAAAATTTATGAGTAACCCAATAACTACAATAAGAAAGATCCCTCTGCTGGTTCTACCTTATATAACACAGACTGCCAGTAATGGTAATAGATAGAGCTTTTCACTGCAGTGACTTTTTTGGAAGTTCTGACATCGAATTAGTATTTTATTTTGTTATAATAAAGTTCACGGCACAAAGAGTGTGAACTACAGAGAATTAGGCTCTTCAGACAGATATAAAAGCTTGTGCAGTGTGGAAGAGCTGACTACTTGGTACACCAAAGTTTTTTGGACATTTTATTTCACTTCTTGACATGCAAGTCAAAAATCACAATTAAATGGCATCTTCCACAGTATAGTATAATTCGAACACATTAGAACAAATCAAAGCAACAAGTTCAAGAATTCCAAGAACTAAATCAGATGTGTTATTATTTATTTCAAGAGGATTTAAGAAAGAATGAATAGCACTTGATAGCTTGTAAGACACATAAGCAACATACAATCCTCAGGTTTTTACTCCTTACAATGTTATGTAGAATTACCTTAACAGAAGTTCTTTGGGTAGTTTTTTGTTAATAAGGGCTTCATCATTACTTGAGAAAACCTAAAACAGAAAGAAAAAACACTATTTTAAAAACCAACAAGTAAAACATCTTTTAAAGAGGCTACTCACCTTCTACTTAGGCGCTTAATTCTCTTAAATTACCGTTAATATCAAGTTTTCAACATGTTAGTTGTCAACACTATAAAATTATTTCAGTGTACAAAATAAAGCCACACCCCCACATATACCTGCTCTTCCCTAGTGCTAAGATTTAACCACACAAAAATTGTGGAGCAACTTAATAATCATTAAACAAGCGCACTTAACACTCCACAAAGAAGTATTTTAAGCAGTAGTGAAACTTCAAGCAATAGCAAGCACATACAAACACACACTGGCTGCACAGTCCTAAAACTGTCCCATTACAGAAAATGAACTGGACATTTCTAGGTATTCAGGTCATCCCGCCCTTTGCACTGTCTACAGTGCAAATACTTTGGCCCACGTATGTGGACACAGATAAAATATAACTATCTACACATTTTAAAAATTTAGTGCCACAGATAGGGCAGCAGCTGCTATATAAGCAAAGTAAGCATGTCAAGAAATCCTCCAAGAAAAACTGAAAATACCTCTCACCCAAACTTCATATTATTGATACATATCCTAAGGGAAAAAAAAAAAAAGAGACTAGAAGAAAATGTCCAAGGAAAAAAGCAGGCAATTCTAAGGTTATACAGTCAACAGCTAAATAGAAAGACTAAAACAAAGATGTTGACCAGATTTACTACTTAATCTAAATATTTAACTTTGAGAAATTTTACCAGAGGAACACAGCAATAAACAAAACAGAAGGTGAATTAGAATTTAAGGAACTATGGCAAAGACTGGAAGATGTCAAAGCCACAAGCAATCACTTCCTGTGTAAAGAGAAGAGCCTTATGGAGTCCACTTGCTGTCCATAATACCAGAAACAAAAACTACGAAGAAGGATCCAAAATAGATGAGTTTTGTGAATGCTAAAAGGTAAATACGAAAATCACACAAAACATGGAAACAACTGGAAGAAATCTTCTCCCTTTATTAAGCATATGCTGTTACTGACATAAGGCTATCACCCTTTGTTTATCCTACCATCCAGACACAGTGAATACTTGGAAACTATTTGCTTTGCTTCTTGGTCAAAAAGAAAATGAAAAAAGAAAAAAGGAAGGTAGTTCTGAATACAGGTCCATAAAAGCAAATAATGAAAAAAAAAGTCAAATATAAGCTTGGGTCTGTCTTCACAAAAGAAGGGAGACAGCAAAAACTACACATCTGGGAATTTTGAAAATATAAAATACTGTAAGATTTGAAAATCTGAACCTCCTGGCTGCTGCCAAGAATCTTTTTTCTCTTCCAGTACATCCTAGACTGATTTCAAGTTTAACAGCACACTACTTTTTCAATTTTGACACAGATTTCTTCACCTACTACCTCTGTGCACGGCTATCCCCACATCTAAGGACAATAAAGCTGTCAACTTTCAATAGGACTGACAAGTTTAATCAAGCTTCCTTTTCTGGCAACTGGAGTAGCACATTTATTCACAGACTAGGGACTACAGGTATTCAAAATGTAAAACGACTATGAAGATATATTTCAATAGGACAATTCTAGCTCCTTCAGAAGAGAGACATTGGCTTTAAGCAGTTCCACATGACTGACCATAGGTTCAGCTTTGCTCTGGCTGTTTTATATCCAATACCCATTGCTGGTGATATTTTCAGCCTTTAGGCTGAAATACACAGTGTACATCAACAACATTTTTAGAACTGGTTGACTGCTTCTGACTTTGACAACTCAGGTTTAGGAATTATCCACACGTGTGCCATTTTTATATTATATGCTGCTCAAAGTTTGCAGCTGAAAACTGCCTGAAAACAATAGCATATATCAGGAGTTTTTTTTAAAGAACAGTCAATATGCCAATTGTGTTTACTGCAGAACTCATTCAGAAAAAAGGGACATATATGCCATCCTCATAGAAGTTAGGATCACTAAAGAGCCAAGTAAGGAAATATTCCTGTGTATTGCAGGTTGGAAACATAAGCCACAAAGAAAGGATGTCACCTCCGTGAGAGCACACAAGGTCTGTGGTAAAACAGACAAGTGAACTTAGATCTCATTAATTTTGGTTCAGAATCTGAACATTCAGTATCACAGACCTAGAAGTCCCCTTTTAACTTAAAGTATTCTATAGCTGCAGATAATTCCTCAAAAGTTACATCATCTAGCAGATACGTACATGTATATATTTTTAAATAATGCTACTTTGCAGACTGCTACTAGTTTACATGTGTGCTGTCACTTTACCTATATAAAAAAAAATCTATCCTTTTTTTTCTTTACACCAGATTCTTGAGTATACAGTAACATGGAGATATCTATATAGAGAGAGATACATACATATATATATACATATATATATATGCTCACTCTGTGAGGATAACACAGGATTTGAGTTAGTAAGGTATGAGGCAAGTTACTCTAAAGACTTGAGCACACGTTATAGCTCTTTGTGTTAAATAGTATTTCCAACAACTCATCAACAAAAGTGAAATCGCTCCAAATCATAGCACAGTAGTAAGTATTCTCCTACTGAGACAAAGCTGAAAAGCTAAACCTACAACCAAACCAGCAGCTCTTAGGAAAAAGGTTTATAATCTTTATGTTTATGTAAGATAGTTCTAAAGTTAAAGTTGGATGGACAAGCTGGTTTGAATACGCGACAGCGTATCTGACCAATATGGTTCATTTAGGAATCCCAGTTAAAACTGGAAAAAAACCACAGCTTTTATGACATACTATGAGAAGTGTGCAACTTGCCCATCCACAAAAAGTACCATGCCTGCTACACCAGCCACAGACAAGGCCACAAACACATTCAAAGCTGTCTTCCCTCAAACAGTAACTTTTATGCATTCTTGTACACATTAGCAGCAGTTCTCATATAATAACGTATTATTATTACGGAATAAGCACATCTAGAAAAATGAAAGCACCTCTTTATAGTACTCTTTTAATCTGTGAAAGTTTATTAGCCTCTAGAGCCATAGTGCATTTGCATCTCAGAAGAAGAAAGGGGCTGCTTTAAAGGCTCCTCAATAAGTTTTCCCCCAAACAGAGAACAGACACAGGACAACTGGAGTAGTCATTTCCTAGGTAAACATTCGTAACATGATTTGAAATGCATGCAAGCAGAGAGAAAAGACAGAAGGTGCAAACAGGACAATACATTCATTGTTTCAACAGTTTCTGATAATTTAAAATGTCCATTAATGAAGAACAGTTCCGGATCATTCGAAATTTCCATTAATGAAGCAAAAACCCTAGTACATTCATGTACATTTCTTGTTATTTTTTACTTAATTTTTATTACATACCCTCTAGTTTGCTGTTTCTATTTATAAAAAAAAAATCATTCACCAAAAACATTCAGTTAAGGAAGTGTTCAATCACTGTAAAAAATATTCCAGTATTCCTGTCAAATATGATTTTTTCCTTCACTTAAAGAGCATGCTGACAATGACATGCCCTTAGAATACCTGTACACAATAATCCAAAATAACAATTAAGAATACCCTGAACATAGAAAGAATATTTCTGCTCTCTTTGCTTTTGTATTTGGTAGCAAGTTTGACTGTATTAATGACAGGGTATCTCAAACTCTACAAAAGTATGGTTTTAACTGTATAAAATTCCCAAACACAACGGATGAATCTCTGCACATGGAAAAAGGATGAGATTGAACATATGCAATAAATGTTACTCTAAAACCAGTTTTAAATTTTCTGTAAATACAAGAAGAGACACAGAAGATCTCTACATTCTTAAAAGAATTGCGAGAAGAAATAACACAAGACAAAATCCACAAGAGAAAACTGTAATTGTTTATTACATGAATCTTGGGCCATTTCTTACATTCCTTAGCTGACCCCTCTTGGTAATATCTTCACGGTACTTAATGAGCTAAAAAGGGACTATTTTCTTTAAAAATTACCTGATACTTTCCTACATTAAATTTCTTTAGCAACTACACTTTTAAAAAATCTCTTTATTATATAAATAAAGCATCCATTGTGTAAATCTGTGAAACCCAAAAAGCATAACCTCCCCATTTTAATTCCCTTTCCATATTATTAAACATACTAATTGCCACTAGTCCTAGAACCTAACTTCTTGGTACACCACAGTTAGCCTGCCACCATTGAAAGCAGCACATTAATCTCTTCTGCTCTAACAGCTAGTGATAAAGGCCTCCTGTTCTCACCAAAATTAATGAAATGAAGAAATCTTTTCTGATAGAGTTATTTCAAGATCAAAATAAGGTTATACTGCTAATTTTGATGATAGCCCTTATATTTTTTTTAACGATGCAATTTCAGTTGTCATTCGGTCCTCTATTGAAGAGGCCTATTTTCTTAACAGATGAAACAGTTTTGCTAGCAGCTCATCCATTATGGCTCAGTTCCACAGAGATATTTATGTATTTAATTTCCACTGAAATCAGAGTAGATAAGGACTTCCAACCTGTCAACTTTTCAAATCAAAAGTTATTAAAAACCCAGACTCTCAAAAATAGCCTTGCTTAGTAGCATGCTAAAGGAATTATGGGCAAGAGTAGGTTTGGGGAAGATGAAGTGTGAAAGACTCTAAAGATCATCAGCTAGTGGCATATATACTGAAAATAAGGCTGAATTATTTATCAATTCAGGAAAAAAAAACAATGTTGGGTCATTTTCACCAAAGGAGACTGGAGGCTAGAATTGAATCATTTATTTCCTTCCTTTCTGTGGTTGACAGAGCACAGATTCTACTTAAATTGTAAATACAGCCAAATGTATAAAGCATCAAGTCTTTCAGGTTTTCACTGGCAAGAACAATTTTTATTAAGTATTATTCATGCAGTAATAGACATGGTAAAACCAAATTTTTAAAAAAATTTTTATTCAATTTTTTGATGTGCAGATTTTGAGGTGCAGATTTCTGTTGCCAAACACAAAACCCAGCAACCTGCTGCGTATCTCTCCTCCTCAGTTGAGACACCTAATTGTTGCCTGTGCAATTTTCCTTTTACCATGTGCCTGAAAGCGCCTGGTGCTATAGTGGTAGGAAAGCCACCAGATTGGCTTTATTACCCAGAGCAGCTCACAAGCAAACTAAAGTAATGAATGGCATCCTAAAAAGCTCTCTATTTAAATACACTACAAAAATGGAGGAGGAAGAAGAGGGAAAACAACCTTCCTTTACCACAAATTTCAGATTATCCCATGTTACACTCTAGTATAAACGTATAAAATTCTCTAATGCTCAGAGAATTGCTGCTAGCTAGGCCTTCCTCCAGAAATGTACAATCAATGCATCAGACAGGCAGAATCATTTAACACCATGCAAGTGGCAAAATGTAGCCGTATCCAGGCAACAAAAGGAGCGTTAGACAGGCTATACATTGCCAACAGAACTGAAAAAAGTGGTATCAAAGACACAACAGCTGATGGCACAGGACTGCTGCTGAATTAGAACCCATGGTAAAGCTTCCTCTATCATCAATAAAAACTAAGACACACCAAAGTGAACCTTGAAATGCAATCCCATCTTGAACCAAGCTTGTCTACAGCAGAGACAGACTGGCAAAGTTTTTTATTTCAACACACAGACATTCTCTGCCCTCCAGGCTCTCATTCCTATGCTCCAGCTGTTCACCCTGCTCTGGATCAGGCTTTGCCTTTGTGCATTTTAAAATCCAGCCTTCTCGTCTGCTGTGGTTGCTAACCTTTTCTTCCCTTTGGACACACGCTACTAGAGCCCAGGACATGGTCTTCAGTAGCCTTATAGCTTCTTGTTTGCTGCCAGATACCCCCGGAATCTTTTGCACTGATCTTTTCTTGGGGTATTTTCTCTTCTAACACTGTGATGACAAACTGACTGAACAAAAGCAACATCTCATATCAAATACTTCTGTTCTTATGGTGCTGGGCATCTTAAAGAGTTAAGGTTCACCTTCAGAGAAGAACAAATGCACCTGAGCACATCTCTGTTTTTCCTTAATGCCTTCCAATGACCTAAGGCTGCTTAAAAAGGCCATAATGTTTTTAAAATTTCCCCAGAATAAGTGCTGTCCAACATAATAAAACCTTCCAGGCAGAAGCAGCTGGCCACACTGCCCACTTTGCTGCTTGATTCTCTTCCAGAAGAGCCATCATTCTTGTTTTGCCAGCACTGGTATTCATACCACATCATTCACATTTTACTGCAGGGCTTCAGCCTGGCTCTGCAAGGCCCTCTTCTTACTGGGTGACAGATCAAGGTCATTTGTGAACTTCAGAGCTGATGTCTGTAGCTGCACAACTACCTCGAGGCCTCTGGTTGTTCCAACTCAAGTGCCTCCCAGTGCAGAGCAGGAGGAGCTTGGAGATTGCCTTTCCTACTGCCTTGAGGACACCAGTCCATCCTCAGTTGCTCGAACAGCTCATATCACCCTTTCCTGTGTGTTTTTCAGAAGGGCAGTGACCTATTGCCAACAACGTGTTTGGAAACCACCAATCAAGCCTTTTAAAGAGTACAGCTTCATTCCTGCAAGCAGCCAGGGTATCAAGGTCTAACAGGTTAACTTGATCTGTTAGCTGAGATGCCCATACTCTAATGCAACACCCAGCCTTGTCTCCTACTGCGTCACCAAACAGCCATCAATCCTCTGACCCCAGTGTGATAGTTACTATTTTTGCCTGTTAAAAAGGGGAAATCCAATGATTTGCAGAATTAGTGTTTGACCTAATTACTTGCAGGTCTAAAATTCAGTTGAAAGATAACATTTTATCAATACTAGCTATCATGTAACTGGTGTTTGGTAGCCAGCGTGGCAGAAAACATGTTCAATCCAATACTTCATTGAAAGAAACAGCCATTACACTACTATTGGCAAAAAAGGCTTGCAAGCTCTGCTTTTCCCATGTTACTCTGAGATAGGAGCTACGTGGAAGATTAACCCTTCATTCAGATGCACCCAGCTCACATTTGCCTTTCAAGGCATCGTGTTCTAACCACTACCAGAGATGGCAAAACGAACCCAAACCACATAGAAAAATAAACTGTTCCTTACCTAATCTTCCGAGACTAGAGTCTAGTTCAGATTAGGAAAGAAAAAAAAATAAAATAAAATCCAACAACTACCATTTAAACACTAAGAAATTTGGAAAAATCTGTTAATTGTGTCCCCATATATTCTCTACACATACGCAGAGAGACAGCTGAAAAAACAGGTTTGACGAAGTTTTATCCTCATCATCTGTTAGTCATATACTGATTGGCAAATCCTTCCTTCAATTTGCTTTGTCTTAAAAAAAAATAATGACTGAACATTTCCCTTTTCAGATAATTATCCATTACTCGTCTTCTAAGATTATACCCTTCCAAACAGTACATGATGATGCATTTAGACATCGTTCCTAAAAGAACTAAATTAAAATAAAGCATTCAATTAGCAGTCTAATCTATAAAGTACTTTCAAGTGGAATATGGGGAAACCCATATCATCATCTTTATGGGCTCTCAGAGTGGGAGAATGGCAGAATACTAAAATCGGATGGATGAAGCAGTTGTTGCCTGTAACCCATCACAAGGGTACAAAGTAGCCCCTCACAAGGTTGATTAAGCATACAGATTCTGTATTTCTTGACCAGGTAAATGACAAATCTCTCCTTAAGCATCAAGCAGAGTCTCAAACGGAATTTGCAAAAGCCTAGAGTTCAAAACACCTGAGAAAAGTTCTTTTCTTTGACCACTCAAGTAACTTTGAGACTCTAAGCAGAAATACTGGAGAAGACTCTAAGGTAGTTTCCATCACAACATCCACAAGGACTGTGTGCTCAAATTACAAATTGTGTAACCACAAAAATAATCCAGCTGGTGTCATGCAATTTTGTAGAACCATGCTATAAATACACATTCTCAAAGGCATTCAGAACATGATATGTTTCTGAAAAAAATCAATCCAAGAGAAAAGTTAGTGTCCATTCATTTCAATGTAGCAATGTTTGCTTAGGGATAGCCATTTAGTCTCAGCCACCCAAATTTAATCCACATCACAGATTCATCAAGCCCTTAGGAGAACACCTTTCAAAACTCCTCTGAATCCCCACTTCTGCATATAGCTGTTTTTACTGACATACATATGGCTAAGTTTTATTCCCAGTCTTCAATATCAGCACACAAACTAACAGGCTGATGGCACGACAACAGAGACCTGAAATCCTCCTGGAGTGTTCACACGGAGATTCTTCTGCAGGTCCATTTCCCCAGGAGTTTGCACCATTCTAATTTGAACTGACGGAGTCCTCCCTCCAGTCACGCAATCTCATATCCAGAAAGGCAATTCTTCTTATTGCACTTAGCTCAAACTGTAAATGAAATTACATTTTAAATACTGACTGCATGGTTGAAGCAGTCAGAACCCTTGTTCTAAGCACCTGAGAAACAGAAATTTTGAGTACTAATACTCTCCCTCCATAACTGCTCTTCAAAAACACATTTGAGACATAAAAGGTATGGCTTATTACAGGAATGGCTCTATAGTTCCTACAAAGCCATTTCAAAGCAGTGCTTGATCTGCCTCATAAACACTACGTCAGAACTGAGATTTTTCCTAGTACTGAGCATGAAATCTTTACTATGAAGGGAAAATCTCTACAAGGCAAATCTCCCTAGAAAATGAACCAGAAAAAAAAAAGAAAAAAGTCTGCACTGTGGCTACACATGCCATATACGTAGTGCATAACTAATAAAAGCTGCCATATATGTAAAGCTTTCAATTATAAGAGACAAAATTAGGCACCTGTTCAGGGTTACAAGCAGTAGTTACACTTGGCTTCAAAGGAAATAGCATCATAGTAGCATTTCCAAAACATCTTTTTCAAACTGTTCTAAGAAAGGCAATAGGTTGAGATTTAGAAGAGAAACTGAACATTCAGTATTTGCCAAAATGTACATTTCTTGAATTTCTGCAGAAATAAAATGATCTTGATACTTTTATTCCAGAAGTAGTTCTGAAAATAAGTCTATAATCTACAAGCGCACTTAGACATTTTGCCTCTTAATATTTATATAACTACTACGTAACATCAAGCTATGATATGGAAATCATAGCTTTTCTCTGTGAAGCTCTGACCTCAATTTCAACCTCTGAAGACATACAAACTTGACATACTGGTAAAGTTTCACATTTATGCAGATTTGATGATGTCCTTGTCTCCTTGATTTAAATTTACAGAACATACTGGTTAACCAGCAATCAAATCCAATGGAAACCAAATTTACTGTTTCCTTCTGCCTACCAAGGAGAACACTGGAAAACAATGGAATAGAAAAAGAAGAGTATAACATGATGTATGGCAAATATTTTAAGTGCTGCAGCTTGACACCAAATTTTGAGTACTTTCTTGTTGGCTACACAGCAGGGATTCACAGTTCCAAACAGACAAAAATGCACAAGTCCAGGAAAGGGCAAATTTCCAGTCCTCCTCTAGCAGTGGTTCCTCTAACACGAAGATAAAAACTCAGGGGGAATCCCTCAAGAAACTGGCTATAGTTCATTTTTTTCAGCTGAGGTGCCCTTGTATCAACCACTGCTGCATTTCCATTACCTCCCACTACCCAACAGAAATTATTTTAATCCATTTGAACATTTAAATTCATGCTGTAATTTTGTTTGGATGGGTTTTGTTCTGTTTTGGTTCAGGGGGGTGGGGGCAGATGCATAAGAGGGAGGTCATTTGAGACAGCAAAATTTAAGCATCTTACAGATCCTGTGCTTATTTTTCCTTGACCTGATAAACAACAAATCCCTCCTTAAGTATCAAACACTCAAATGTAAGTTGCAAAAGCCTAAATTCAAAACACCTGAGAAAGATACTTTCATTTGACCACTCAAGTAACTTTGAGATTCTACAGAGACATACTGAAATAGAATCTAAGGCAGCTTCCACCACAAAATGATTCACAGCGACTGTAGTCAAATTATAAGTAATTTCATCACAAAAATAATCCATTTGGTTCCACACAGTCTTGTAGAATCACACTATATACACAGATTTTCAGACATTCATAGTAAAGTACTTTTTTTTTAAATTAGGCTGAGAAAAACGATCTTTACAAACTATTTGTTCTTCAGTCTCAAGAACAATTAGATTAAGTTTGACAGACATGCAAGCAATTTCTTGATCCTGAAAAAAAAATGGAATTGACAGAGGAGATACCAGTATGTAGTGAATTTTTCATCATTATACTCTTAATGCCTTACATATACGTTTTTCTGCATTTTTAAGAATGCAAATCTGATTTTCACCATTTAGAAGTTACTCTGTGTTTACAATCTTCCTTCTCAGAAGCTTTACAAACAATGAGAATGTCCCCTGCTGCGTTAAAAGTTCAAGTGGGAAAGCTGCTTTGTAAAAGCTCAGGCAAACAGCTGGACTCAAGCCTTATCACATTCACATCAAGTCACCCAAAATACACAGGTCAAGTATGATCAGAAATTGTAACAGTTCTTGCATTGTCGTAAAACACATGGAGGGGTTAAAAAAGAAAAAAAGGGAAAGCAGAAATCTATGGAGAATATGGATTGCCTTCCTAAAAAGATTATTAGAAAGAATGCAAGTGAATGTTGTGGCTATTGTCTAAACTAGCTTGAGGGAGAACTCTTCGGTGGTACAATTTCATCTGGTTTTGTCCTACGTAGCATATCCCACTTATGTGCATTTCTAATTCAGTAGAAAGACTACCAGAATTACCAGTTGATAACAATTTACATGAAATTAATGCAGTTATTCTGACTTCCAAATGACGAAACAGCTGAAGTACTGTCAATGTGTAGCCTTCTGCTGGGATTCAGATCAATATTGTCAGAGTGCCAAGACTAGTACTACTTTTCTACACTCACCTAAAAATAGTTGCCATGCTTCACTGAAAAGCTGACTTTTATTTTAAACTTTCCACATCTGTTAGGCCCATGCTATCCCTCATTTTAACTAGGATGACTAAATATTCCAGTCTGTTGTCAAAATAAGCAAGCAGTAAGCTAATAGTCCTGATTTTCAAGAACATTGATATTCCCTGTACTAAAAGGTCAATTGCTCAAAATTAATTCTATGAAGCTATGAAGAATTAGGAAGGAAAGAATAACTTGAATAGGACTAACCCTATAAGACAGAACAATTCAACCATAAGCATGGATTGAATAAAATACCTTAAAAAATATTAGAATAATAACAAAAATGGTGGTAACAGCTTCACAGCTATCAAGTGCAACTAAGAAGCTGCCCAATATAAGAAGCTGCACAGCAGATGGTATAATTTCTGAGATTTCACCTGTGCAGTTACAGCACCAATGCTGCTTTGCAGATTCTACATCTGCTGAGTTTAGACTGCTAAATGCTATCTCATTGGTCAAAATGGACCACAAAGGAAACCTCCATGCCTGGAGTTCGGTAAATGGAAAATATTTACTTTTAGAATAATAGAATCATTAAGAATGAAAAACATCTCCAAGATTGCATCCAACTTCTGTCCGAACACCACCATATGGTCAATTAAACCATAACTCTGAAGTGCCACATCCAGTAGTTTCTTGAACACCTCCAGGGATGGTGACTCCACCATCTCCCTGGGAAGCCCATTCCAATGCTTAACAACCCTTACAGCGAAGAAATTCTTCCTGATGTCCAACCTGAACCTCCCCTGGTGCAGTTTATAAATATTTGGTTAGTTGTTTTTCAGTCTGTAATCTACCTTAAATTTAGAACATGAGATAAATCCATTTTATTCAACTGACTTAAGATACTGCATCTTCTCTGATGGAATATATCATGAAGCAGAACATGTTACTAAGTCATATCACAATCACTCCACCAATGCTACACCATCCACAGCCTCATTCACTGAGGTTTACTCCTCCCTGTAGCAACAGATACATCCCAAAACCTTTGCAAAGCAAATCCAAACTGATTCTACACAGAAGTATACTGTAATCATACACAGTCTATCCATACTTTAATTCCACCTCACATTTTAGTTTTCAAGGTTGCTTTGTTTAGGTTCAGAACATACAGCCTAGAATTGGGAAGGAACAGAAGGCAATGTGTAGGGGAAGAAAGAGGGAGTGCATGAACAAGCCTTCATGCAAAGGACGAAAAGTTGCAACACCACAGGAATATAGCTCTTCCCTTTGTGAGGCTGAACGCTCCCTCCGCTTCCCCAGAACCTAATACAGGAAACCTACTATTGTTACATACACATAAGCATACACATAAAGTGATTGTCTGCCTTAAAACACTGTGCATTTCCCCATGTGGGAAAGACCAGCAACTGTGCCTTCTTGCTGCATCTATCATTGTAACTATCACTGTGAAGCAGTAAGGCATCAGACAATTAAGTTGTAATTGAAAACAGGGCTCAAACCAATCATCTTTCCAAACATGCTGTGCCTGTCCCTACACATTCCCCCTTACATGCCTTGTCATCTTCCTTTCACAAACATCCTGATGCATCTCTGCCCTGCCACTCATGGCACACACGTACTGTGTCACATCCCCACATGCTCTCCCCACAGAGCAAACCACAGCCACTCTTCCTCCTCTGCTGCAACCCTCCACACACATATGCTCCACCTCATGCCATCCCTTCATACAGGTGAAACAAACCTTGTGCTCACACTCACCCCACAAGTCTATTATAAATGCATCCGTGCACACACATCACAACATCACAGCTATGAATGCTTGCACACACAAGACACTGCTGCTCTGTACACACAAAATACCATACCCTGTATCTGCTATGTACATACAGAAGTACAGATAATCCTTGCCACACCCATAGCATACATGCCTGTAAAAATATCCACAGATTATGCCACACCCAATATCTGCTATATATACACACAGGCACAAGCCCATACCAGACAGCAGCAGGCAGACACAACTACATACATACGATGCCGTGTCACGGCCCTGCACACAATGTCACATCTCTGCTACAACACAAACACACCATACCCGAAGCCGAAATCACAGCAGACCCACACAGAGCCATAGCACTACGTTCATGTCCGATTGTATATGTGCTGTATACACATATCCCAGGCCACACCCTGGCTCACGGCACATGCATAAGGATACAGCACAGCGCCCAAACCCAGCACCCCGTGCATCCACGCGGTGACACCCCATCCCTGCCCTGTGCACCGACACACGCCCTGGCTTTTCCTCTCGACTTTTTAAGACACACCTCCATCCCTCCCCAGCTCCCCTACACACCCGTATAAACACACCATCCCTTCTGTGTTATCCAGGCGGACAACACACCTGACCCGCGCCACACGCCAGGCAGAGCCCTGCCATGGCTGCTCCGGCGTTACACGGGGAGAAGGAGGAGGCAAGGCGCCCGTCACACCTCACCACAGACACGCAGGCATGTGCTACAGCGAGGGACAGCGCGGCCCCACCTGCTCTGGGCAGGCACACAGACAGACAGAGGGGCAGACAGACACTCTTTTCCCCTCGTCTACAGCGTGGGTGGGCGCAGCCCCGCGCGGGGCCGCACGCCCAGCTCCGCATCCGCACAGCCCGCGCCCCGCGCTCCCCC
>NW_008238330.1:4918611-4953921 GCF_000691975.1 Corvus brachyrhynchos | reverse complement strand
CCGGCCCTCCCGGGGGTCGGCTGCGTGCTGCCAGCGCGGCTGCAGCTGCACCCTGCACCTCCCGTCTGCAGCCTGGCATTGTATTTGTATTGGGCAGGGTGACCTCCCGGAGACACAGAATCATGGAATCGTCAAGTTTGGAAGAGACTTTAATGGTCGTTAAGTCCAACCATCAGCGCAGCACTACCACTGGCACCCCTAAACCACTAAACTACATCACCCAGCGCCAGATCCAGACACGTCTTAGACACCTCCAGTGATGGGAGCTCCACCGCCTCCCTGGGCAGCCTATTCCAATGCCTGACCACCCTAACCACCAGTGAATTTTTTTTCTAATATCTAGTCTAATTCTCCCTTGTCTCAGCTTCCGGGCATTTCCTCTGGTCCTCTCACTGCAAGCAGGTAGAAGAGGCCAGCTCCCACCTGGGTACAACCTCCCATCAGGTAGTTGTGGGGAGCACTGACAAGTTCAGTCCGAGATGCTGCCTTGGCCACCGCGGGGGCTGCAGCTTGCAACCACAACTATAGATGACCAGGGGACGATAATATCCTATATCGCTACGGAAAAATCCACAAAAGCCAGTCTGTCAGCCAGCCAAGAGCTTTCAGGCAATGTGTGCTGTCAGTAAGAGCACGGCTTGCTTCTGCAAACACTCTCTGCGTAAAACCACTGTCAAAGCCAAGTACAGCATTGTTAGTAGCGCACTTACGGGTCACATCTGTTCTGCAGTCACAATATCACATGCAAAAATGAGGAGATGGGAAAAATTGTGAAGAAAAAACTGCCCCAGCAGGTATTGTTTTCTGTTGATTCAGTCCGTCAGATTTCTAAGAATCGTAAGTGGTTGTTGCAGAGTAACAGGAGTTTGCTATTTGGAACGGGCTGCGTTCATTCCTTTAAGGAATGAAACATTCTGGTTTGATTAACAGTAAAAAATAGTTTCTTACGAAACTGTCCTTTCTCAGAACCCGCACGGAAATAGTTGGTACATGCACATACCATTTGTTGGCACATCTCTGAGTCTGCTGTCTTCTACTCTCCAGATTTTGGAGAATGACCTGGTTGATACAGCTGATCTGGTTTGTATAGTAGGGAAGAAAGCCTCAGAAATGTGAAATATGTATAAACAATTTAGATATGTTCAGCCGAACTGCAGAGGGCCCAGGCTAGCAGTTTCTAAATTCTATTGGTTCACATTAAAAAAAAAAAAATTATTACCCCATGATACATATATATACATATTTTTTTAGTTCACATGGAAAATCTCTGGACTGTATTATAAAGATAGTGACAAATTTCACTATCACCACAGTAAAAAGAAAGAAATCTAGGGAATTATTTCAAGTTGCAGCAACCTAAAGGAAAAAAGATCTGATTTTGCAAAAAGGAGGGGCATTACAAAATATCAAGCATCTTCAATGAAGAGGAATTCAGGATTATTAACTAAATTTGGATGTGTCTTGCAAGACAGGAGGCAAATGTGTGAGTAGACTCTCCATTGCCTAACATCAGTTCTCATTTGATTGAAAATTGTCAGAAGGAGTCCAAAATAGATTTAAATCAATATTTTATGTATAAAAAGACTATATGAAAAAAAGCTCCTTGTTTCTTCCCACAAGAAAGAGAAAACAGCCATACATTTGCCACCTATGTATTCATTTAGGATGTGAGAAACAAAAATCCAGCACTTTGAGTCTGGACCAACTAATAGTGTTATAGCACCACACCACTGACTTTTTGGACTCCTTTTTGTCTATAGTGTGGTATCACCTGAAAATTCAAGAAAATTTTAATCAAAAAAAGCCTGTGAGCTGAAAGAGTCCAGCAGCTGGGACAACCACTATCTCACAGCTAGAAAATAATTTCTTTAAGAGTCTTAAATTTAAGAGTAAATTTATTTCCATTACCTTGCTAACTAAGGGATCCCCAATGCAACACCTGGGCAGAGATACCCAAGCAGAGACACAGACACCGTTAAACTCAATCCATGCTAGAGGATCACTGGGATGCTCTTCACACGGGCTCATCAAGAGTTATTCCCAGCTGCAAGGTCAATTGAGTGATTTACAGTCCTCCTTGCCGGTTTTCTGCATTTAACTCATTCCTCCCAACACTGACTAAGTGGCACAGTGCATCCTCAGCCACCTCACTCCCTGGATCGTGAGAAGTGTGTAACTTGCTGGCAAGCAGGGCAGCCATTCAGAGAGACCTCTGCAAGCTGCAAAAATGGGCTGATAGGAATCTCAGGACACTCAGCAAAGGCAAATGCCAAGTCCTGCATCTGTGATGAGGTATCCCTCTGCAAAAGCACAGTCTGGGGCAGCTCTGTAGAAAAGGACCTGAGGGTCCAGGTGGACAGTGAGCTGAACATGAGTCAGAAGTGAGCTCTGGCAGCAACAAAAAACTGCATTAGCAAGGGAGTAGCTTGGAGGCTGAGAGAAGTGATTGTATCCATCTGTTCAACACCCAAGAAACTGCATCTGATGTGCTTCGAGCAGGTCTGGGTCCTCATCATCAGAGAGGTGTTGACAAAATGGAGAGAATCCAGTGTACGAGCACTGTAGTGTTTGAGGGCTGCAGACTGTGCCAAGCAAGGGGAGACCAGGTGTTCATTTAATCTAGACGAGACATCCAGGTGGGATCTAATTTCTACTACCTGAAATGGGGGTTGTAGAGAAGATGTAGCCAGACTCTCCTTGAAGATGTCCTGTGAAAGACTAAGAGGTAATGGTCACAAGTTGCAAAAAGGGAAATTCCAACTGGATATAAGAAGGTTTGCAGCAATAAGAGTGGCTGTGCACTAGAACAGGGGTCAGAGACACAATGGTGTCTCCAATGTTGGAGATTTTCAGAACACGGCTGGACAAGGTCATGAGTAACCTGCACTTACTTACAGGAGTTACAGGAAGTCTTCTGAATGTCAACCAGACAGTATTTTCAGGCATGAAGATGTGTGACAGCTTTGTGTTTAAGACATTCCCATAACACCTGTTTTTCTTAGTTTTGATAGGCCAAGGTTGGTCCTTCCTTTGTGTTCTCATTATTTTAGAAAAATTCAAAAGTGGTGTTTTTAGACTCAGTTTTGTGTAAGTGAATCTTTGCAGCAGAAAATTACTTTATGGAAACAAAGAACAAAGATTCAACCAGATAAAATCTTTGAACTTTACCACAGTCACTTAAATAATAATAATGAGTTGGCAAAGTTTTACAGTTATCGTCTGTGTGAGAGGCTTTGATAAGCCACAGCATCAGTCCTGTGATTAGTTTCCCTCACTTCCTGATATACTTCAGTTAGCACAAAACCAGAGTGCTGCTTTAGAGGTTCCTCCATATCCAGATCCAGAATTTTCTCACTATGTACTTCTTCTAACACGGTATATTTAAATTGCATTTCAGAGCACGCTTTCATTTGCCATGCAGAAGGATCTCTGCTCAGTTGTTTTTAATTTAATTTCCAGTTTAAATAAGAGGTGTTGAAATTTCTATCACATTTGCCCTTAGAAAATATTTGTTTGGGAGAACTAGTTTGATAAGAGTTCGGGAAGTTAACTTGGGTTCCAGAGAAGGACATAGTACATATGTTTACCTGCTGTTGCATACATGTATCAACAGTACACAGGGTACAGACATTAGGTAGCAGCTTCACCATGTATGGTTTCCCCAGTAGCCTAGCATAGTTGGCTTGCAGCTCTGTTAAAAAAATATGAAGCAAAATTAGAGGTATTAAAAGTCACTGTAGTAAGATTTGTGTGGTTGAAAATATAAATAAAACTTAGGTTCACAAGCAGAGTGGTATTTTATTGCATGTCCTAATGTTCTGTCTGTGTCATAATAAATGCCAATAAAACTTTCTGTGTAATACTCCTTTGAATTAGTTCCCATTTGTTGCAGTCGTGAACTTATGAGGGTGGCAGAAGCAGTGATGGAATAGGATACCCTTTGTAAAGTACAATAAAATCCTTTGTTTATACACTGTGCTGCAGTGCTTTCTGTTTTTTTTTCTTTTTAATTTAAGGACATTTATAAGCCACTCACTAAAGGATACAAGTGTGAACTCTTAAAGATGCTTTGCAAAGATTTTTTTCTTGACCTTTGTATTTTGGGGGAACGCACATGTGTTTATTTGCATGAAAGTACCAGAAAACGATCTCAGCTTGTTGCACTCAAATTATTAATAAAATTTAGGAGACCTAAAATTTGAATTTAGGTCATGTGAGTCAGAGCTTCCAACAATTCCGCAGCTTGAAAATTGCGTTTGATAAACCCCTTCTATGCTGTAAATCGCATCTTGGAATTTTCCAATAATGTTAGTTTGCAACTGTGAAATAAAAGCCTTTTAATGTAGTTTGTTGTTGGTCACCTAAACTAAAAATCCTTGCGTCTTTTTTGTCTCAGTAGGTAGAAATCTGAATGGAGTTTTATTGTATAAAAGCAAAGCAGAAGATAATTACTAGAATTTTAAATGAAAAATGAAAATTATTGTGGTCAAATACCTTGGCAGGATGTCTATTTTCTCTAAACTTTGAAAACATTCTGTTGCTTTAACAGAAGAGATATTTCATGCCTCTGCCATTTCCGTTATCATATATTTCTTATTTGTGATTTCTTAAATTTGAAAAATGTGCTTGATTCTTTGAAAAAGCAAACATTGTGAAACCCTGGACTCTTTGGATTAGACTTAAATGCAGAGAGGTCCTTGTCTGGCTTGCCAACAAAAGGTTGGAGCACAGTACAGAACACAGATGAAGAGGCAGCAAAGATACCTTGTTTATGTAGTCACTGGTCCTTTTGGTAATGATTGCTTCTCAAATTACCCCTTCAAACTTCATGCCTGAGATTTTTCTTTCATTGGCATTCTGTTGCTTCAATGCACAGTTTTGGACACAGCTGAGTTTTAAGCATCTAAATTAGCTGCTTAGGCTAGAAGAACATCTTGTCTTTATAATCACCTGTGAAAAGTAAAGAATCCACGTGCTCCCTATTGATTGTATAGGGAGCCTGAAATTAGATGTCTCAAGACACAAACACAATTATATGTACAAAGTGAAGCATAAATATTAATGCTGTCAGGATGTTTAGTGTTCAGTGTAATGGACCCCTGGGTGGGACCACTGGATACAGAAACAGTGGGAGCCACAAATGTGATGACCATATAGAAATGATGGATAGGGTAAGATCTTTTGAAATTTTTTCTTTTCATGGATTTTCAGAAGGGTACATTTCCACTGAAAACTTCAGTGTACTTCTGTCGTTGGCACTGTTAGTTCTCAAATTATCTAATGAAGCATTTTGTTCCCAAATGCCCAGGAACAGTTTTTGTTTCTATTCTAAATCAAGATAAACTGAAGCACAACTCAGTGTGACCCCTGTTCAATGACGTACAACTGGGCAGAGACAGTGTTAGAACTAGAAGGAAGGTGTTAGTGAACATGGTATACACTTGTAGTGTGAAACATGGCCTGCCTGAATGTCTTCCCAAAATTAAATGAGCAGTTGCAACCTCATCTCCAGTCCTCCAGATTCCCATTACTAGGTAAAGTACTTGCTACTTTGATTTCACAAGGACTATTAATGGTAGCAAGCACTGCTTTGGATATCAAGTGTTTGCAGATGGATCCCTAAATTGCCTCCTGTGGAATAAAAATGAGAGCAAGGATTTTGAGGGAGGTTGAAACAACTGCTAAACCTATTAATAACGGTTGATTGGAAATTTTGTAACATATCCAAAAAAGTGTGCAATAACATAGAAGAACATGCGAAAACAAGGCCAAGACCATATTTCTAAAGAATTTCCATAATCTCTACATTTTTATGTAGGAAATATCTCTTAAATATTGGATACTCAAGATATAAAAATACCTTTCAGTTTGGTTTTCATGAAATGGTGACAAAATCCTAATAGCAATGCTGCTACTACCTGTTGTAATAAGCACATTTATGAAGAGAATAATAAATTATGAGGGGTGAATCACACTTCATATTGAATATGTTATTTAGGCAATATAGGGATCCACATGGAATGTATTTTTTTGTGTCTTCATTACCAGAAAAATAAAGGCGCAACAAAAAAATCGATAACTTTATCAGTTTCTTTCCTTAACAGTCACAGAATTAAATTAATCTGCATTCTGATTCTACTGGCATTAATGAAATTAGTTCAGGAATTCATACTCTGCAATTCACTTATATTTTTTTCTTTTGATTGTACTTTATTTGGAAAATAGAAAAGTATGATGCTGTTTTAATTTTCTGGAGGACGAGCACTTTGCAGGAATAGATATTTTCCAGAATTACGTCAAATAACACCCACAGTATACCTGATATAGAGAAAATATTTCAAAGACACAGAATGGAACGATTAATTACTCTAGGGAAAGGTCCCAATTTCCGTAAGTCCGTTGGAAAAATGATACTGACATCAGTGGGTCAAGATCTGGCATGGTTTATGATTTCCTTGGAACTCCATGAACATTTTAGATCCAGTGCTAAGTGGTATAAAAGCATTTACCTTGTGTGTGGAGAAGGCCTGACCCCTTGAATAATTGCTGTTGGTCCCATCTGACATACGTGTGGTATCCCATTACTGGGAGGAGGCAAACAGATGTTCCCCAAGTTGTTCCTTGTAGACCCTGAACATCACCTGCCTCTAGGGAAAACAAGTGACATCTACAGACAGCACAGATGTTGGGTGCCAGCTCTCACATTCTTACAGATAGTCAATTCAACTGCAATGTCTCCTTTCTTATGCCAATTAATGTGCTGTTTAAGGTCACTTGCTGGATCGTGCCTTACCTCCTGTGTTGTTCATCCATAGGATTATTACGAAGCCTGTGCATTTGTTGCATCTGTTGTGTATATTTTCTGCAGCAGATTGATTGACCTTACATGTTTTCACTTCCTGCCAGTCACTGTCTGGCTAACAAGGAAGGCAGGAAGCAGCCAGAAAATGAGCAGGCTTGGGATCTCTGAAACTGTGGGGAGAAGAGTCAGAATTTGGAGGAGAGTGAGGATGGATGAAAAACAGATGTTTTACAGAGGAGTGCTGGCAGCAGGGTGAAGCAATAGCAGATTTCAGGCAGAAAGAGTTATCGCTGTTAAAAGTGTGAGTTTGATGCTAAGCTATTAATACCAATAATGTATACTGTGGCTTTGTATAGTGTAATCTTCTGAGAAAAAACATCAATCATAAAGGGGCAGCAAACAAGCTAATCTTATGCAAGGAAGGTAGGAAAAAATCTTTTTACATACCAATTAAATTGCTTGGCTTGAAAATACTTATTTTATAACATTCTGCAGCATTATTTATTCCTGATGTTTTGCCTCTGATTTTATGTGGTTGCACTGGAATTATCCATGGTCATCCTCCTGCTGTATTCCTGGCATTTACTGACTACAGCAGCAGAACAGGGTTGAGGTGTGGATTTGGGACATAGGGTGATGGAAGAAAAAAAATCAAATGGAAACACAAGAAGTCTCTACATTTCCCAAGAGTCAGCTCTATAGAGGTTATTAATTGGGAAGAGAGGCATGGTTTTGGACTAGCCTTAAAATTTTTTGGAGTGCAACCCGGCATTCTTCTGAGCGCAGAATGTCAGACAGGGTAAAATCAACACATAAGAGGTAACTAAAGTTGCCTTTTCCAGCAGCTGTTTTTCTGAACAGCACACATAATGATTTAGTATTACAGAATCACAGAGTAATTCAGCTTGGAGGGGATCTCAGGCAGTCATCCTGTCTGACTTGTTGCTCAGAGTAGGATTGGCTCTAAGATCAGAGCAGGTGGCTTGGGACTTTAGCCAGTTTGGTCTTTAAAACCTCCAATGACGGAGATGAGACGGTCTTTCTAGGTAACATATTCCACTCCCTGATCATCCTAATAGAGAAAAAGGATTTCCTAATATCTGGTAAAAGCCTGCTTTTTATCTTGTAACTGTTGTCTCTTGTGCTTCCATCCTGTACCACTGTGTGAAGAGCCTGTCTCTATCTTCTCAACAGCCTCCCAAGAGGTACTGGCAGTCTTCTATTAGGTCCAAATTCTTCTGTCCTCCAGCCTTAACAAGCTGTGGCCCCTCAGCCTTTTCCCACAGGACAAGCACTCCAACCTTCTCTAACAATTTTGGTGGCTTTTCACTGAGCTTACTCCAATTTATCTTGTACTGGGGATCGAAAACTTTGTGCAGTATTCCAGATCTGGTCTCATAAGTGCTGAGCAAAGGGAGAAACTGCTGGATGTGTTCCTGTTAACATAGCCCAGGATGCAGTTGGCCTTCTTTGTTGCTGCTGATGCTTTGCCTTGCTGACCCCCAGGACAAGAGAGCTGTGGCCCAGATGAGGGGATGCTACTTTGTTCTGGCTTTATCTCTTCCACTTACCTCTTTTGTTGGCATGGTCCTGGAGCCTGAAGGTTCCAGCTGTCCTTCAGATGGATGAATCAAAGGGTGTTTCTTCTCAGAAAAGGTAAGGATAATCCAGGGCTGCAGATATTGCCAGGTAAGCTGCAGTCTTTGCGTAATGGATGCCATAGAAGTACATGTATTGTATGTGCTGGTTGTATAAACTCATGTGTGTGTTTCCTTTGTAGTGAATGGGTACAGATAGGTTCCTTGTTCAGTGAGGCAGGAGTCAGGCACTGACTGGCTTAACAATCTTTCTTAGCAATCCCTTTGCTCCCACCATTTGATTTTCCTCAGCTGAGCAAAAGTCTGAGAATCTTAATTTCACACCTTTGTTGCAAATCTGAGACCACTAACAAACAAACATCAGTTCCAGTTGCCTTACCTATTTTTTAATTTTGTAGACATATTTGTTTTTCTTCGCTTGTCTTTTTACCCTTTCCAGATGAAAATGACACTTGGCAGCAAGAATGGCCAAGCTACAGAAACAAACTAGGGAATGATACTGAGAAGCAAGGCATTTGCGTGAGCATATTTGTAGAAAATTAGGCTTTGGGTGGGTGGAATGTGCCTGTTGCAAAGGTTCTGTGGTAAAATTTACTGGAGCATAACATAGAGGATTTGAAAGACACGGATAAGCCAAACCAACATATGTGTTTGCACTGTTTAGAGTGACATTTACAACACAGGGTGGTAAACCAACCTCATTTCAAAATTAACCAATTCTCCAGGCACCATGTAGATCAGTGGAAGTGAAGCCTGTACTCAGAAAAAGGCCAGAAGAGAAACTAGTATGGTTTGATGGACTACCCAGCACTGCACTGGGGTCATGACAGGAGTGAACAATGAAGGAAAAGCTGGAAGTCAGTGTACTTAAAGTTCAGAGGAAGAAGAGAAGTGCAATTGACTTTAGATCCCATGATAAAATTTTTCACCTACCAAAAATGTATTTTTAGTAATATTACATTGAAAAAAGTAAGGTATTGTGGTGACAATACTTTATATCCTTTATTGAAATTATTTCCTGCCAAAAACAAGGTGTTTTCTGTCAATTTTGTAGTAACCAAAGAATAAGTCCACTCTTGTGTGGCACTAGCACTTGGCCTAATAAAATACCAGAATATATCATGCTTCACCTCACACCAAGTGTGGTCAGAGGTAGATGTAGCTGCAATATATTTTCGTTGAATTTCACCTATTTAGGCACACATGATTTGGCATTCACAGTAGCTATTTAACTGAAGTGTTACTAACAACTCTCATTCGGTATGCCACAACTTTATACCACGCATTCATATTCTCAGAGATGCTATTAAATTTAACAGTTGTTATTTTCCCTGTAGTTAGAAGTAATACAGACAGTCCAAACACCTGCTACAAATTATACATCAAATTACCTAGGCCTGTCGTTCAAATAACTCTTTCAACTTCTACAAACCAAACAGTTGTGTCCAGTCCATGTCCAGCTTGGGGACAGGTGTACTTGCCCATAAGATTGCAAGTATAGCAGCTGTGCATGGACATTTAGGCTAGAAGTTTTAAAACAGGAGAAATTGCAGAAGAAGATATTGAGACCTCTGAAGTTTGGAAATCGGGCTAGTAGTAGTAGGTAACTGAGTAAGTACTGACTTATGAGTCAACCTTCTGACTCCTCTGGCTCATTGTTAGAAAATAGTTTGTTGCTGCTGTTTCCATAGACATGTTTTGTAGTCAATTCCAAAGTGCAACAGAACATACATGCCCACAAAGAAGGTTTATTTTATAACGATAAACAAAGTGAACAGCTACTTCAGACTGGTGATTATGTTGCACTGCAAGCCTAGGAAGATAAATCATTGACTTCCTAGCACCACTATTTTCTTTCAGAACCACCAATTTCTTTCTCGCTTTCATGCTGTCTAATCTCCCAAATTGTTTTTTTTAATGACACAGCTTACGTGCATGTAATGCTTTTCACCCAGAACAATGCCAAAGTGCCATACAGACCCGGCATTGTATCAGTGAAGCTTCACAACAAATGCATGCTTCTGTATTAGCACTCTCTAGAAAAAGGACCCTGCGTACATGACAGAAAGTACGTCCAGAAGAGGAGAGCGTGTACATTCACATATGATATAAATTGTTAGATCAAGAGCAAAGATTAATGTACAACCTTCAATGCTATCTGTATTCACTTTCCTTTTAATAGTTCAAGAGTGTTAAAGACATGTTAGTTAAGGCTTCATGATTTGTAGGATAATCAGTAGATATTCCTGGCTTCTCTGAGATATGGGAGAAAATTAAGCAAAAAATATAAAATGTACTATTAAAAAAAAAGAAAGAAAGAAAGAAAATTGTCATTCTGAATTTAGTCTCACTGTGTAAATCAGGTTTTCATTTGCATTTCACTTGTTTTGGTTTGTTGACAATAGGTGTCTACAACTCTCCTTTTTCTGTAAAGGGCAAAAAAGCACAGATTTTATGATGATTGTTTTGTAAGTGAAACTAGTATTGAATACTTTTTGTTTTGCATTTAATATCCGAAACATTGTTGTAAGGTGTACAGCAATTTTAAAAGCATACAATATTACAAACCATATGATATTACATATAGCTAAAGCTTGCATTTTTTAAGTGTTACCTATATTTCCCCATAATTAGTTATAAACCTTGCCCTTGATAAGTCCTCTGGGATATAAACCAGCTGAACTTTGCAGCTATTTATTGTCTCTACAGGGGATTTAATAAAAATCCTTCATAAAAATCTCTCAATTTCAGGGAATTTCAGTTCTAACTTTGACCCTAGGGTTTCAGCAAGGTCTAAACCAGGCTGATTGTCTATCTCCATAATTACAGTATTACAAATGCAGCTCCATACCCTTGTAATGATGTGAGACTATTTCTTCTTTGCTTGTATGTCAGATAACCAAACTTTTCATAGAAAATCTGCTTTGGAAAGAATGACTGCATAGCAACCAACCTTGCCAAAACTGTGGGGACCTAAATGTGTAGCACCTCTGCAACTGCCATTTTGGCACACAACAAGAAATGGCACACAACAAGAAATGGCACACACTCTATCTTGGTATACTCTCTGAAGGCATTTCTGTGTCCTGGGTTTGTTTGTACATCCCATCTAATAGTCCTTGCACATGTCTTGTGTCTCTCACTGTGCCATTGTGTAGCCATGAGAAATGGTCATTGCATGAATAGCACATTTCCGTGCACTCCCTTATTGAGACGCATCGAAGTTTTAAAATAGGATCTTAACAACAGCCCTATCATGCCCCATTACTAGGCAAAACTCTCAATTCCTTATCAATAGCTATAGCCCTACTGACACAAATACAAGGCCAGGCATTCAGCATTGTTTCCTCATCCTCATAAGCAGAAATGCTCAGTGGTATAAAATTAAATTCCCTGCCACAAGTGTGACAAAACTGAACCTACTATACCATTTCTGCCTTGTGGTTTTGATTATTTGCTCAAAACTGTGGTGACCTTTGCAAGGGTAAGAAGCTGCTGTACCGTGACACAATGGCAGTGATCACCATCATCCTGCTTAGTGGTTTGCCTGGAAATTGCTTGCAGTTTAGGAAAGCTTTCCTTTTAATTTAGTGCATATGTGAAATAAATTATACTATGGAATGGTGCTGTCAAATATTTATTTAGTATCTCGGTACTTTAACTCACTTGCCAATCAGATAAAATTAGTTTTGAATTCTTTTATACTGACATCATTTTCCTAACTTACAAATTCCCTCTCAGACAGAGAAGTAACAAATGTTTGCATTGGCCTGTTGTGAATAGCAGAGATGTTTAGGAATTTTAATGTACAGTTTAGTGTTTTTATAATGTCACTGTGAATCAGTGCTTAATTTTAACTGGAGACAACTTTGTCCTTAAACAACTTTCTTCATGTATTTTTCTATTTTCTAATTCAGTCTGAGTGTTAATGTTGGCTCCTTTCAGATGATTTGCATCGAGTTTCAAAGGCATAGGATTTCCCAAGACATTACTAAGCAGCAACAGTGGCTGCAAAGCCAAGCGTATATTGCTGGATCAACAAGATTGGCTTCTAACAATCAAATAGAAAGTGTAATTGCAAATAATGACTAGTGTTTTGAGAATTGTTTTACTGTGTATGTTACAGTGCCAACATCTTTCCACATAATCCTGCTGATTATCTCTCATAAAAATAGCATATTAACTTGTGAAGTTTATGAAAATAAGGTCTGCTCTAGAGTGTGTTGAAGTCAATGCAACTAGTTTAAAAATAGCTTTTCTTCTTGATACTTTCTTCATACAGGATGATAAGTTGTTGTCTGATACTTTAAGCCCTTAGTTGAAAAATTTGTACTGAATTAAGTTAATGATGTACTATACAGAAGTAGCATCTTATTTGGATTCATTTTGTGTTGCTAAAGGTTGTTCAAAATCTAAAAACTAAACACAGACAAAAATTAATCTACATGGTTTTGCTGAATTTGCTTGCTGAAATGTAGTAAATCTTGAACACATAAGTGCTGTAATAACGCTGCATTCCTACTGTGTATTTACCTTTTTTCTTTGTGTTTTGCATGACTGAGAATTTTATCACTGTCAACTTTCAGTCAGGGGATAGAACATATTTGAATAAGCTTTGCATGGCCAATGTAAAAAAAAAAGGAAATCATGCATGAAATGATGGGGAACAATTTATTATGAAACTCCAGTTTTTCAGGTTTCTGGTTGGATTTTGTACCTTAAAGTTTTGCCTGTGTGGCTGCCTTACTTTTTTTTGCCTACATCACTAGTGAGGGATCACCAGAGCAGACAGGTTCTTGGGACTACTGGTGGGAATGTTCCTGAAGTGATTAGTGGTGAACAGTAGAAACACAGGAAGGTCAAAACATCTCTGCTCCTTGTCTGCCTGGAGAGAAAGTGAATCTCTCAGTATGTATGTTAATTGGGTAGTTAGTAAAAAAAGTTACTTTCTTAAGTGTGTCATTTTTTAGAAAGAGGCATCACATCAAGTCTGTAATTCTAGTAGTTATTTTACTCTTTACTGATCAAAAGTCCTAACTGTGCTTTTATAAGGACTGCTTCTGTTTAACTGAGCCATATCAGCTTTGTACTAGAAGTTATAATGGAAACAGAAATTAGATATAATCTGGCAATACAGCCTAACCTGGTAATAGAGTCCAGCTTCTGTGGGACTATTTACGTTCGTGTTCATATAGAACTGTCTGTTACAGGATTATCCAAGAACAGAGTGAGCTCAGGCTGAAGAAACCCTAAATAGTACTTTTGTACTCAGAATTTCTCAGTCATAACCAAGCATGTAGCTTTTTGTTTTACATTGTGTTCTGCACAACCAGACCCTAGAAAATATTGCTTCCACCATTTACAGTGAAGAAGGCCAAGAAAAAAAGGGGCTGAGGAACTGAGGAGCTGAAACTGTGGTGTGTGGATGGACTGCAGAGCTTTTTCTTGTGGTTCATTGAAAAAAATATTTAAGAACTTTAACATCGTAGGTTAAGCTACCAGTACTGGAAGGGAACTGGGTCTGCAAGTAGATATTTTCCTTACAAAGTGGTCTGCTGACTGAAAATCTGGAGCACCATCAGAGTTCAACTAATTGAGCCAGACAGCTTGTTAGACTGTCTTATAAAAGCTGGATGTCTGGCTAGATAACTTTTGGCACTTTGAAGAATAGGGAGGCAGATTTATGAACTGGACAAATGAGCGTTACAGTCAGGAATTTTTCTAACATCTTGGCTCTATCTCTGAGAGACCCTTTGATTCTCAAAAAGGTGCTGCTTCAAAGGACACTTTCTGCCAGCTTTTAAATGCACCGTGCACCCTTGGATATTACTGCAGATTTTAAGCACCTTATCTTCCTGTGCAGGTCAGGAAAGAAGCAGGGTAAGTTTAGAGCCTGTTTTACTCCCATTTACTCAGTAACATGAAAACTTATAAATGGCAAGAATGTTCAGGAAGGAGACAGGTGTGCCTGCACGTAGGGGAGGAACAGGGTGGTGTTAACATGCAGAAAGAACTTGGTGCACTTCTGGAAAGGTGAACCTGAATCTGTGATCTCCTAGCATTGCTGAGGCGTTAGAGACATTCTTCCTCCTCACGCCATACACGCAATCACAGCAGGCACGCACCTCTGATACACCCACAAAACCCTTTTGCTCAGTTCTGCTTGGATAGGAGTTGCTGAACCCCTTCCATGGCTGGCTTCCAGCAATTGAGCCCTAACTCGCCGTGTCCTGAGCTCCACCGCCGATTAGCCTCCATATGCTTGACCCCAGCAGGCAGCCAACTGCAGCGCTGCCAAGGTTTCTGCATTTGTTTCTGCCCTGTCACTGTTGCACGCCATTCCAATTCAGATCCATCAAACTATCCACCACAGAAGCTGAAACATCGTGGGCAGAGGAATACACAAAATAAAAATTTCTTGGAAAAATCCCAGTCGTTATAATTGTAAATAGCTGATTTTAGTCTTTGTATGCTATTTGTCTTATGGATTCCACAGTTTCTGCTTTCTGAGCTTTAGATCCGCTTAGAGAGGAATAGATAAATTCACACCTGGAAGTGATTGAAAAACAAGACAGCAGCTGCACGGAGAGGCACATATTGTGGGGTATTTCCAGTATGATCAGGGTGCCAGACACTATGTCTTCACAAACAGAAGGAAACAACTGAGGATTGGGAACATCATCAAAGGTTTGTAATTTTTTTATGGTTCTGCTCCCTCTCATAACAAAACAAAGTAGAAAATACAAATATTGACAAGAATTTAACACTTTTTCACCCATCACAAAGATCTGATCAAGTTTGGAGAAGTTTTGTATGCAAACTGAGCTGTTACTGAGACATCATTGGGGCTGTTAAAAACCAAGCTAAGCAAAACCCCTCACACTCAAGGTAAAGATGATGCTGTGGCTTAGCATGTTCCCTTTTCATCCCTGGGAACTTCAGGACAAATAATGTTCACCACTTGCCAGTGTTGTCACCCTACCACTCTTTTTTGCCATTATTTGATCTCTGCAATCACAGTAGGCCAGGTGGCCTGGGGGGACCCACCACAGAAATGATGCAGAAGAGTACATTGTTTTCAGGGCCAGACTCAGAGTCCATTCTCACTTGGGAATTGAGAAGGGGGGAAGCAAAACAGTCACAAAATTCCTCTATTCCTTATTTCAATTGCCACTTCTTCTTTTCACCAATTTTCAGGGTGCACACTGCTGATTTGCAGGCAGTAGATTTTAACAGTCAGTCCTAAAAAATCCTCCACTAAGATTTCAGGTAAGAGTAGAAGAGGAAGCAAATGCATGGAGAAAGCTCAAGCTGATTTTTGGCAAGTCCTCTGCTTGATCTGTGCTGCACTGTTGCCAGTGCTAAGTGTTCCAAAATCATACGTGATGAGGGTGGCTTAAAAATAATCAATTTTGAGTTCCTTTTTATTTGCCTTCTGGCTTAAAAATAATCAATTTGAGGTTGCTTTTATTTGCCTTTGGTTTCTTAGCCTTCAGGCTCAGAATATGTTTTCTCAGAAACCATGTGTGCTAGAAAGCTGCTTTCTCTTTTCCAAATAAAAATTAGTATTTCTCAAGTCCAGCCCTAGCCCTGTGCTAAGGTTTCATGTGCCAAATAGCTTAAGATATGTAATAAGCTTACTACAGGTGAAATTGTTCATCTTGTTTACCCTGTGTTTTGTTTTGTTTGCTGTAGTCCAGGGTAGGACAGCAGAAGAAGAAAGTGGACAAGTTAGTATGAATAAGAACATGAGAACAGAGAGCTAGGGAAGGAGGGGAACAACTTAATGAAACAAGAAAGAGAAAGGAAGGTGAGAATGGAAACCAAGATGAAGCAGGAGGATGGAAATATTCACTACGGGAAAGATTTAGGAGGAGAAAGCAAAGCTAACAAAGAGCGAAGATAATTCTGCCTATACCTGTCCTTCAATATGACAGCTGCTTTGGAGCTCTGGAATCTATAAATAGCTATAAATAGCTATGTATCTGTAATTAATTATTTGAAGTTGTGCCAATATTTAGCTAAGGATTAGCCCTGCCAAAGTAAATGGGCAGCAACAGGTGGACCTTTGGAGACCAGGTATTTTCAAAGTTTTAAATGCTACACACTCGTGTAGTTCTGCATATATGTATCTTCTAGAGGGCCAAGTTAACTTGAAATTACAAGATTTTTTAGAGAGTTCAGTTGGAGGGACACTCTTTAAATTCTTAGGTCTGAAACTAAATCTTCAAAATTTGCTTTCTTTAGCAGGTATGTAACTGCTGAGGGCTATCACAGTCTGATTTTTGGTAGCCTGAGTACATGTGACACATGACTTGCAAAAGATTTGAAGGAACAATTCAGAAAAACACAGAAGTCTGGCTATTTCTTCAAAGTAGAAGGTTCTTCTCTATTTTAGAATTTCTTCCCCTTTTACTGTTCTGTATATTTTTGCTACTGTGTCTCCTGTAGCATTCTTATCCCTTTCATGTGATGTAGAATTGTCTTTCTGTTGCTCTGACTCTTTTATATTTCTCTCTCTGCCCCAAAATTCAGAGATGTCCTACTTAATATACATCGAATTGCCTCCCATCTTCTTTTAAATATGTCAGTGAGTTTGTAAGATTTCTGTAACATGAGCCATAACATGTTCTGAGTAGATGTAACATCTACTCTTACAGCTTGTGAAATAGATGTGTCACATTTAGTACCTGCTTAGCCACTCCATGTATCCCACATCCCTATGGAATGAAGAGTAATTAATGTGTTATCTAGTTCGAGAGGTTGGATTTAGCCTTCTTGTAGTTGATGAGCCATATTTAACCTTGGTAAATGTCAGATTTCCGCCCCCCCCCACCCCGATTTCAAATGCAAAGCTAAAATTAGAAGAAGTCTCCTTGTATACAGTCTACCCGGAAGGAAGTGTTCTCACTGAGTGCTGAATACATAACCAGAGAAGTGTTGATTCTGTGACTTGGATGAGAAGCTAAGATGGCTATTGTGATGCAACTCTGACCAGTAAAAGGTTGAAACACAGAAAAAACTTGAATTATCATTAACTTCTCTCTATTGCACGCAGAGGCACAGAGTATTTGCACATGGCATTCACATGCAAAGCTCTCTCTCATCTCTCCTCCCTTAAGACTCCTTGGCTTAGTAGTAAGTACTGGTTGTGCTCTGCAAGGGTAACAAATAGACCAAAAGAGACCAAAAATGATCAGGCAAATAAAGAGAAAAGATAGATTGATAAATATGCTACAACTAAAGACCAAACAAGATTGAGACAGGACTTATTTCAGGCATTGTGTGTTGGTCAATAATTCATTGAGGATTTAAAATTGACTTTTAGTAAAGTAATTTGGACAGCAATACCTCAGCTACTGAAATTAGGTAATATTTATTGTACAATAAACACTGGCTTATTTATTAAAATATTCTATCATATGTATTTTGCTAGATAACCTTCCTAGCTCATAGACTTTTTTTTTGTGCGAATATTGAACTTTAAATCTAACTTAATTTCATTCTTTAGAGCATCTTTTTCATATATGTAATGAAAGGTATCACATACTCATGAGGCACACAGAAAAAATGCAGAAGTTCTCCAAGTGGGAAGCCTTAGCCACCCATGTCATTTTGGTGTTATCAGCATATGATGAGGTCTGCAACATTAGATCCATGCCTGGAAATCACCTATTGCCAGCTCCTGAGCTGCAAAAGTAAAGAACCAGGGAAAATATTTCTCCCTTTTTCTCTCCCTCCCTCCTTCTCCTACACCCACACGAGTACACCCACCCACACATGTGGGTGTGCATGCATGCATGCACGTACACACAAAAAGCTTCTGTTTCGATTCTCTTCTCCCAGCTTCTTTGTGCAATTACAAATTGCAGATGTTCCAAACTTTAGGGCAGGGTTCAGTTTTGTTTGCAAATGAAATATATGATTAAAATGTTAAAAAATAAATTACTCATCTTCTCAATAGGAATATTCAACCCCTGGACTGTCCGAGGAATAGAGAGTTATTACAAATTTCCTTCTTCTTAGGGAGCTAAAATGGTCAATTCTTTGAGGACACACAGTGTTGATTTTTCTTTCTTTTTTTTTTTTTTTACCAAATGAGGGATAATAGGTCTTTTTTTTCTGAATAAATATTTTAATATCAAAAATATCCTGCCTACTTCCACTGCTAAAAGTGCATGTTTTGGTGTCCATTTAAATTTAACATGACAACATATTTATATTTTCAGGGTTTTTTTAGCTAATAATAATCCATTACTATTTTTGTAGTGGGTAATAAAAATCAATGGTTGCAATGTTAGTAGCCTGGCATTTGTGGACACACCAGTTCCTTACATTATTCAACTCAAACCCATTTGCAAGAGCTGACCAGTTCAAGGGGCTAACAGTAACTCATAGACTGTTAAGACCATATTTTGGTACACAAATTATGTTATTGCCCAACCCCCATCACCTTTAGGGGGTTATGGGGTTTGCCTTAACAATAGTTCAATTGTTAGTCAGCTCCTGACTACTGGGCTTACTGCAAGGATGGAAGTGCAATGAACTTTAGATGTTTTGGATGGTATTTGGCAGGCAGTGTGAACATGGTTTGAATGTTGTTCGTCCGTTTCCTTGACACAAACTGAAGGGTGCATTGAAAGGGAGAAGACGCAAGGTGATGCTCCCAAAGTGAACCCTAACCATTGTAAAACTGATGGCAGGTAGGTCTGCTGATGTAAGTTGCTTGGGTGTTTGACATGCCCCACACACACCCACACATCCCACTCCAGAAGAGCTGAGTGTCAGCATGAGACTCAGAAGCTAAAGAGTTGAAGGAAAGATGCAAAAAGATGCAGGAGAAGAGATTGAGAGGAATCTGATAAACATATTTTCTAAAAAGATGGAGGTGGGGGAACTGAGAAAACAGAAATTAGACTTCCCTAGCCTAAGAGGAAAAGAGCGTGATAATTTTCCTTCGATTCTCTTCACGCTTCAATTCCCCAAACTCCCACAGTAGCTTGAAAACATCTGCATCTGCATGAGCTTTTCTGATCTACTCTCTGTTATACTAATTCTTCCAATGATCTTTACATATCACTCAGAAGCCTTATGCTCCCAAATGCTTAGTTCCATGCTTCTCAAGTACCTGTATATATTGGAAAGATGATGGAGAGGCGTGAAAGACGTCTGACTTGAAAACATGAGGAAAAAGGGAAGATGGGGAGGGTGGAACATTATTTTCTTCCCAACTATGAATGAGCAGCTATGACAAGAAAGACTCAAAGCTTCTTCAGCATTTACCACTTTCCTATTATTTATTATCTTACCAAAAATTTACAGTGACCTTAATAATGGAATGCTTGGCTTGTGCAAGGAGGGAAGGCATTTCAAGTATTGGTATCAACAGCCTTGCTTTCAACTCTCTGTCCTCAGTTCTGCTGGGTTAGGAAACATGACAGCTTCATCCTAACTGCTACAGCATGTTTGAGCAATGTCATTTTCCCCAAGTGGAATTAGGAAAACACAGCACTTTAGAGTTTGCATAAAACTCTACTTAAAAATACTACTGGCTGAGCACAAAGCACTATCACAACTTCTTGCATAAGGTTTGCAAACTGCAAAGCATCCAGGCCAAAACTCACTTACATTTCATGACTATACCATGTCTGGCTACTGTGACAGTCTGCCATAAAAACCTTCTGCTTCAGCAGAGCCCTGAGCTCCCTTTGGCTCTGCTGTTCCTTCCACTGCGACCTTGAATTCCAGGCACTGAGGTGAAGAACTTTCTCAGTTGCCTTTGCTCAACGCAGCACTTGATCACACCCCCAGCAGCTGAGAACCTGTGGGGTGGATCAGAGCCACAGGTTGAGCCACAAAAATGTGCAATAAATAGATTTTAGTTGAACCAGTCAGTGCTGTAAAATGCTGAGGTTTAGGCAGGCTGTATTTAAGAGGCCTGCTGTTTAAACGATTACAAATAGACTGGTAACCCACTCCCAGGAGGCACAAAAAATGTCAGTTTAGTCAACATGCAAGATTTTGGCAGTTTAGCGTTTGACCAGTCAGCTTTTGAGCACCAGCCACGGCTGTGTGACACAACACCCAGTCCCTGTGTCCCACACAGCACTAGAGGGCAGAGCTAACACCTAACGAGAAATTAGGGTGCCGTAAGGTCCAGGGAACACACCTGAGAATGCAGTTAAACAAACTTCTAGGAAATAGCTGGAGAAGGAAGCTGAGACACAAAAGTCAAAATATTAGGTGCCTGGTAAAATAAATGACAGATTAATTTCTATGCTGGAAGCATGACAAACACTACAACCATGGCCTTGTATATTCCCCACTGCTAGCTTGGAGCATTTGCAGCTCAGAGGGACCCCTCACTCGCCCGTATTTGCAAGGGTCTGTTTGCAAAGGGAAGGACTGGACGTGTCGCTTTGGAAACCAAAGCTGAGATGCCGGAGCACAATTCTGCAAGAGGAAGGAAACTCCATGCCATGTGCTGTGTGCCAGGGAGGTGGCAACTTAAAAATTTGCTGGGGCCAAAGTCCTCCTGCCATTGGCCCTGTGGTATTCCTGGGTCTCCATGCAGTGCGGCTCACAGGTGGCTGGAGGCACTCAAAGTGGAAGTGGAGGGAGACGGTGTGAGGTTGTGTGATAAATGCTGAAGGTCAGCTGTTGTGTTTTGGTTCCTGTTGGCCCTGTGTGTGCAGGGACTGCAGCACAGCACCTGCTGGTGCAGGTACAGGTGCTGGTGTGGGCACCCTGCTTTGGAGGAGGCTCACAACACAAGTGAGACCTCAGGAAGGGACTGTCTTGTATCTGGTTGTTGCCCTGGGACTGTGAGAGGGTGAGCCACATTCCATGCATGCTCATGCCATGCCACATATCCACAGTGTGAGGCATTCAGGAGCTATAGACTGGGTAGATGCTGGCAGCCTTGAATTTAATTGCTCTCTCTCATCTAACTGCAGACTGGTGAAGGTTGGAGAGTGTGAGAAACTGGATGAAATAGTGAAATGGGAGTGGTTTGTCTGCAGGCTCAACATGGAAATCTAGGCAAGGTATTAGATTCTTATCCACCTAGACTTTTACAGATGCCCACAGAGAACAAAGAGAAACACTTTGGGTAAAATTAAGTACTTTTCTAAACTGCTACATAACTTTCACCCATTAAAGTGCTGCAAGGCCTTAAAAAAAGAAGAAGTGAAAGCTACCACACTCCCCCAGCCAAATAATACCAAGAGCAGCCAAAAGTTTTGTTTACCTCTGTTTGTCAGAAGAAAGAATTGAATTGATTTTGTGTATCACTAATATTGCAGCTGCTGTTTTATGACCAGATATCTTCATTCTTTTCTTGAGACTGCTCAGTCTCCAAGAAATGAAGTGTGATTTTTACAGTTTATATGGCAATGATTTATATGAGGGTCATGGCCTGTCACATGACAATGCCTGACCCCACATAACATGATGTAAGTGTAAGAATCACCCTCTTTCTTAGGGTCAGCAGCTCCATGACACAGGTCTCTGTGTTCAACCCACCACCCACAAAGTGGGGAAATATGTCTTTTCCCTTTTTTAAAAATTTTCTCCTTTTTTGTCGGCTCCCTGAATTACTTTCAGGTAGCTCTGCACATTTCTACTTTTTCATTTAATTAGGTGCAAACACTCTGTATAAATAAAATAAAAAGTTCCCTGCAGCTAGTAGACTGTTGCAGACTGCCAGACACTGAAAAATGTTTGTCTGTGTTGCTGTTGCCTAATATTTCACGTTTTATAAACAAAGAAATCTTTCTCTCCCTCTTTTTTCTCTCAAGTTTCCAGTTAGCTTTTGGGGGTTAGAAGCTTGGATACAGCTGCAGAATAAATTTGGATCCCAGTATACAGTAGGTGTACTATCCATGAAAACAATAGGTGTACAGTGCTACCAAGGTTTCCTGCCTGCCTTTTAGTCACACAGACTCCATATCCTTTAGGAGATGTCATTGCAGTGCTTGTATGTAAATGCTATATCATCTATTAGGTATTACAGATCCCTTTACATGGTCCTTGGGAAGCCAACCCATAATTCTTTATGTCCTCTTTCTAGCAGGGACACAAGGCATAGACTTCCCCAATTATAATGATATGATACCTCAAAAGTATCTGTAAAGAACTTATGTTGATTTACTAAGAGCATATCAGAACTGAGTGTAAAGTTGGTTATCTCTTTTTATATGTGAAGAGAGAGAGTCCGGAGAGGTTGTGCAGGCTTACAAGTTGATGTGTTACGAAGCTGCAGAACCCAAATCCTCTTGGTTTCCACAGTCTCCACCACTGTATCTACAGAGAGCCTTTATCAACAAGTATGGCCTCTAGAAAACCAGTTATTTGGTTGCATTTATATATAGATCAACTGGTATCCGAAAGTTTGGAAATGGTAACTCATACCTGGGCATGGATCACCATAAATAGTTACAGAGTTATCCTATAGTGCCGTAATTCTGTGTAGATGCTGCAGCTGAGTGTAGGGCACTTAGCAAACTCTATGCCTCAGTTATTTCTGTATTTATCTCCTTTCAGCTTCATCTTGAGACAGTGCTTCAGAACTTCCAGACTGTATTATAAATTCTAATAATCATGCTGGTTAGAGCAATTTAGTCACCACCGTGCTCGTATATGAATCTGGATCTCTCTCTTAAAAAAAAGTAATGAAAATTTAGGATGATAAGTAAACCTAAAGACTATATCCCATTTAAATTCAGTCCTTCAAGCTAAATTATGCGGACTGTCAACACCTGAAGCTATTGCATTATGCAGAGAAACAAGTTAAACAGAATCTCATGCTTTAGTGACAGAAGAGAGAGGTATATTTTTCTGAACAGAAACTTTATTTCTATTGTGCTTTATTCTGATGTGAAAAGTGACCTTTCCTGTGACTTTCCAGCATTCTTCAAAGACCAGTTTCTTGGCCAGCTGCAGCACTTTAATGAATCTCCCAACATCTGCCCAACTTGGCTTAAGATAGCAAATGTTTCTGAGTGTCTATTTGCTCAAGACTTGAGGATCCTAGTCCTTGTCTTGCAAAGGCTCAAGATCATGTGTTAGAATTTGCAGAACTGGAGCAATGTTTACAGTATATAAATTTTCAGTGGCAGAAAGTAAATATTCCCAGTAGTAGATATGAAGAGACCAAATACAATAATATCTATTTTAAATACATGTGTTGCTGCTGTGCAAATGTGTCTTTATTCACTGGTATTTATTTTAGGTGTTTTATTTAATCTTAAAAATCTACTCTAAGTTGAATGACATATTCTAGATGTAAATGTGCACAGATGCTGTTCAGGTAGTAGATGTCCAAACTTTTATTGTGTGCTTCACAGCACACAAGTGTCTTGTGTATGTGCATTCATATGTGCATGTACATACTTTATAACCCAGTGCCTTCACGTGTCTTACTCACTACATAAAAGTTTGCACACAGTGAAGCACTGTTTTATAAAATATCCCCATTGGCACCTTCACTGCTCCCAAGGCAGGCATGATCTATCAGTGGTGTAAAGCTGCAGGCACAATTAATCTTTTGTAATCTGTCATAATACATTGTATTTTATACACTGAATAGTCTGACTGATGTGTTAGTGTAGTGCTATGAATGCCAGAGGTTCTGAGCAAAATGTTATATCTGTTTCTAAGCATCTTAACTTCCTGATCTCATTTTGAGATTTAGGTTCCAAGAAGGGTTTGATTCTAACAGCAGGATTTTTTCTCTATTAATGTTGATTTCAATGCAAAACCATGCATATCTTCTAAGTATAAAACCTACTCTGCTGAGCTTTATAAAAATCTTCCAAAATACACTAAGACCACGAATTTTTGTTGATAGAAATATAAGACTGGAAGGACAACTGTTTGGCAGTGAAATACTTACCTTCCAGGAATCAATAACTGGTAAATGTCCTTACCTTTTCACACTTACAGACTTACTTTACAGTTGAGATGGGATGGCTAGAAGAAGCCAGGTCATTCTATGAACTGTTCATGCCTTCAAAAAGGAACAGATCTTGTGGTCTTGTGGTAATTCTTTAAAATTAGTAAGATGTTCTACTCAAGAATACAAGCTGAGATTTTCCAAGACAGGAGCCAGAGTGGCAAAATGCCTTTACATATATCAACACAAGGAAATGAGCCAATTATAGCAAAACTAACCCAACGGACATTAGGAATTCTAGATGGAAATCCGGAAGATACTGTCCTTCCCTCCACCTGCTTTGGCCAAACTCACGAGGACACAAAGGGGCAACAAAGTCATCATCCCTATGACAAGTGTCAGGGAGACCTGCAGCTACTGCCGTGGTCACGCTAGGTCTCCATTAATGTCTGTGAGTCTTGCTGTAATTACTTATTCAATTTAATGAAATCCCTTTGCTGTCTCACTAAAAGTGTCCACCACTTTTTAAAATAGGGGTAGAACTATTGGTGTATCATAAAACTGCGTTTTATGCCATTAATTCCATTTCTAGTAAAAGAAACATAAACTCAATGAATGTTACAATTTTCTGTTTCTGTCATGTTGTATGTTAACTCCTGTTGTACAGAGCTTAGACTTTCTGTTGAAATGAAGTGCACTTTTGTAGTTGTGTTACACCAACCATCCTATGTTAAGGAAGAGGTAAGAAAGGAACTTCCTATCCTTCTCATTTTGAAGGCATTCCTTACGAGTTAGGTTGGAAAGGCAAAGCAAAAAATAACCGTGCTGCCCTTTCTATTCTCTGGATAAACAGAAAATTCAAAGCTACCTGAAACCTATCTGCAAGTTTTCAGCGTGTACATTCACATGCCAGAGATGGGCATACAGAAGAGGAAGAAGCCTACAATTCTTTTAAAATCAACAGGATCAGAGCATTATCTTCCCCAATTCATCAGATGTAGGTATTTTTAAAACTTCTAGTGCTATGGTGTTACTTGCTACCTTGACTTTCTTATAAAGGAGTTCCAGAGCTTGAGTAATTTTTTGTGAGACTGAAACCAACACTGCGCACGTTCATCATTCTCAGTTGATGCCTGCAACTGCCTACCAGCACCTTGCCTTGTAGGACACCAGGGCTTCTGGCAGTGAGAAGGATCAGTTCCTTATTTCTGTTCCTGGTGGCTCATAGTTTCTTGCCAGACTGAATGTTTCTGCCCAGCTTCAAATTTCTAAGGGAAAAAATTTTAAGAAGCTGAAATAAAAGCAAAATAGGATGGGAATATGAAAACAACATTTCTGAACCCTGCTGAGTTCCAACAGCAACACAAAACTATTCAGTTTATATATTTAGCTAAATAAATCCTGCCATCACCACTAGTATGTTTCCTCTCATTGTGGGGGTTTCTTTTGACTTGTGTTGGGACAAATATAAGATGAATGAGAATAAGGGACAGATGTCAGTTCTGTAAGTGCTAGTGGGAACTGGGAGCTCCCTTCATCAGCTGCTTTCAGAGTGTTCAAGCCTGACCAGGGCTATTCATCTGGACCAGGAGTGCTGACAGAGACCAGCTGATGGACCCCCTCTTCCATGCCTTCAAAAAGGAACAGATCAGAAAGGAACCTTCAGTTCCTCATGCCCATCCCAAAGCTGGAATCTGAAATAGCCAGATTAATCCGTCCCAGTGCTGTTCTTCAGGGAGGCTTGGTCCCCAGAGTCCCATGCCGCTTGGCACTTCTCCTCAGCCCTCACCTGAACACCATCACTCTTCCCCCCCCAGCCACTGACCTCAGCAAGGCACGGCTGGCTGATTTTGTGCTGTGGAAAGGAAAACACTCCTCATGCCTGCACCCATCCCTCTGGAGATGCACAGCTAAGCCCACAAACTCACCGTGTACCAGCAGCAGCTATGTAGCTGCCCTTCTCCTCTCAGCCAGGAATTACTTCTGCCCGTTGCTTGTCCTTTCCCCCCCTTCTCTCTCCCTCCTGGCTTTTACATTTCTTCCATCATGATCCATTAGGTATTTACCGGCAGGATAATGTGACTTTTCACACCGGTTCTCTGTGTGCACTGCCCTGCAGACTGGGCTGGATAAAGCCTCTCCCCAACCCCAGCTGGCTGGACATCTCCCCCCCACCTTCCCCTCCCCTTCACAACTAGCCAAGCCAAGGATTCCTCTCTCCCTCCCTCGTTCTTTTTCCACCCCTCCCGCCTTCAGTGCAAACCCAAGACGCAGGATCCTGCCGAGGGAAAGTGCTCCTTGAAATCATCACCGCAGACCCCGCTGTGAAAGTGCAGAGGAGGAGAGAGAAAAAGCCTCGGCAGCCAACCTCCTGCGGCTGAGGGCTTTGCAAGCAGGGCAATGGCTCCAGGCTACCAGAGATTCTCTCTCACCTTTCTCCAGGGCGTGGGGTCTGTATTCTTCATGCTTCAGATCATCTGTGTTCAGGCTGATGGTGAGTCTCCCATTCAGTTTGGGCTGGGTTACTATGGCTGGAATGAGAGCTGTATGTTGAAATGTGTTATTGCAAAAAAAAAAAAAAAAAAAAAAAAAAAAAAAAAAAAACCCAAACCAACTTTTTTTTTTTTTTAATAAGAAGCTTAAATACATGCCCCAGTTTGTGTTAGGAAACTTCTGATTCAGAGGTTTTTGAGACTCTACAAATATCCTGGGGTTAAGCAGAGAAAGGAAATAAGATCCCAGAAGGCTAAGATTATTTCATTACAACAAAATGACGGGATAGTGAACTTTTCCAGAGGAAATAAGTATAATGAAACAAAGCCAGAACACGACTAAGAAGACTCAGCTATATTTTAGGAGACCTCTCCTCATAATTCAGAGTACCTTTTCTCCAAAGAACTTTCCCATCTGTCCACTTCAGATACCTCCCTGTGACACTTTATACAGGCAGGTATTGAGGAAGGGAATCCAAGAAGTGAAAGACTTTGATAACCTCTTCTGTTCAGTGCCACACACGCTGAAGATGACTGCTCACCTTTCTGCACATGAGCTTCATCTGCGCTTCACTGCTGAAGGATGTGATCAGAGCATGGATTTGGCTGAAGCACCAGCTACCAGTTACTCTAAAATGGGACTTTTTACTCACTGATGGTAATCCTGAACGGCTGCATCCCTTGAAAGGTTCCAGTAGCATACTGCCCTTTTAATGATTCAGCTTGTGATAGCGATGACCGACTTGTCTTAACCAAAACACAACTTACTTTTGTAGCAACTATGTCTTTTCTTGGGAGAGCAATGCTGAATGGTCACATTTTTCCACTTTCACAGCTGCGGTAGATTTATGCCCAATCTCAGAATTTTTTAATTTCAATACCCTAATCCTTTACCATTGATGTTTGCTGCATTATTCCAGAGAACAGATCTTAAATATTATAGGGCAATAAAAATCTCTTCTTGTTTGTTCTCAGAGTATTTTTCCTGCTTAACTTAGATTTCTTTCAGCTGATGACAAAGTATGGCAAAGGAAAGGGAGAAAATTAATCTTGCCTGTATGTTTCTACAGCTTTGAGTAAAATGCCATTTATACAACAGAACCCCGTCTTGTGAATTTTAAGAGAATTACATTTCATTAAGCATAAAGGAAAAGAAATGTGTCAGACAACTGCACTGTGTTGCAGTAGGCAAAACTGTGATTCTGTTTTAGGATGTACTCCTTCCCTAGCAAAATGCCTTTGAAATGAGGAGAGGGGAGAAATCATATCCATGAAAAAGGATTCTTCACAGGACAGGAATAATAATTTCCCTTGCTAAGAATGCTTCACCTGAAGATCCCCTTGTTTTTCAGGGCCACCTTCTAATTCGTATTATTTCCATAAAATTTACTAAACTAACTTCTTGATTCCTAAACAGGCATCTTCTAAAAGAGAAAGGAAAAAAAATGTTGGAGATCATTTTAAGGCAGAGCTCATGACAGATTTTAATTGTCATTCAACAGTTTGTCAAATTTACTTCACATGTGGTAAAACATTTATAGAATTAAAAGGTAGAATATCTCAAGTACTTTACAATTGTCAAGCATTATTATAATAATATGGTTTGCAATTTTGTTTAAATTCTATGCAGTGTTGTGAAAGATGTGTAAGTCTGCTATTAACTTGATCTTCAGTAGGTTCTCCTAATATTAATATTCAAGCAAACAACTGCAACACTGTCCTATAAACCATCTGGGTTAAAACAGAAGAAAACGCTTTATGTCAGCTTTAAAATTTACCACTATGTATTTAAGAAGGTCTGAGAGTATGAAACAGGATGAATACTTTCTTTTTGTAGCAGATTCTGCCCCGATCCAGTCAGAAAGCACCTTCTCATTTTTTAAGTCGTAGGTGAAAATACAATTGTGCTAGTTTCTAATAGATGCAAATGTCACTTAAGTGCAAACAGACCATTCTGAGTGACACATACGTGTTTGTGTATTCGTTATTTTTAACTGAAAGTATCTGACTCTGTTGCAAACTGCTAAAGGGATTTTGAATTTGCTTTATAAAAAACCTGTGAAATTCAGACTGGCCCCTGTTACAGTTACCTCTGAAACTGGCTGCAATATATTTCCCTAAGGAAGACTTTCGCTTTATTATCTCACACAAAAGTAGTGACAGAGAGCAGGCAATAAAACTGGTGGCCATCAAGGTCTCTTGAAGGTGTAAAGCTTCAGAGCTTAACTGATCTCTTTTGATCATTATTTACCATGGTACATATTGCTGTAGCACACATAGGTTCCAGAAATGCAGAAATAAAATACAGCTTTGTTTCACTTTGCAGCTTTTTTTCCTGATTTTAATGTGCTTGCTCAAAGCTGTTCTGGTCCAGGTCAGATGGACAGAGGGCTCCTCAAGGGCTTGTTCCTGCTCTGATGTACCATGGTGTGCTACTGCTAGTGCAGTTACTGGAGAATAATATGGGTTATTGTGGCAGTTCTGAATTGTATCAGTGTAAATTCAGGGGGTTTAATTATTTTCCATTTGCACCGGAATAGGAGAACAAGGATGTGACTTCCTGTAACCCGCACAGGAGTTGCCTCTGCTTTTTTTGCCTCCCTGTTTTGTCTTTTCACAGCTCCTAACATATCCACAAATATGAACCATTCTTTTCTGCAGAGTACTTGCTCTGAGACAGAGCATGTCAGGAGAGGGTGATGGCAATTCATTTACCATACTGAGACACTCCTGAATTGAAAGAATGTGCTGATTCCCAAACTTTACTAATTGTGTCGAAGTGGAGTTGGTCTGTTGGCTAAATCTGGACTATGTGAAGCCCTATTGGTCGCACCAGTCATCAGTAGTGACCATGCATAGTGACTGCAGAGGTTGCAAGTGAAAGGATCTAGAGTCCAGGGAGCTGGGCTCAAATAGGTGAGGATCTGAGAGACATGCCTCTAACTAGAAACTGATGACGTCCAAAGTAGGGAAACCCCTCTGCTAGAGTATTTAATTTGGCTTGTTTTGCATCATTTTTTTTAAGTAAAGGAAAAAAATGTATGGTTTTTTTTCTCTTCTGCTCTCTCTATATGCTCACGTTTCAGTAGCAGGTGTCTACAAATTTCAATCTCCCACTTGCAAAACAGCACACATTCTTGCATGAACAATTCCAACTATTTGATCCTAAAGCGTGTAGTAAAATCAAAATTTAGGCTCAAGCTGAGTTTAACTGAGGGGGAACTCAGAGATGACCTCTTGATTTTGCTATTTTTCTGTTGATGTAATATTTTTTTAAATTGAATAAGACATCATTCACTTTTGTTTCTCACAGAAATAAACTCCACATTTGTGAACTCTAGGTAGAACTGGTAATTAGACAAATCTCTGTCTGCAATTGTAGAGTTAATGGGTCCTCCACCATTACACTTACAATCAAGTTACATTGTTACACACAGCCATAGAAATGGAAATAATGTTCTCTCGAAGTACAGAAGTGACATTCCCTTTCTTCTTCTGAGTGTTTTTTTCTCTTCTCTTCTCTTCTCTTCTCTTCTCTTCTCTTCTCTTCTCTTCTCTTCTCTTCTCTTCTCTCTTTTACCTCAATTTTAAATTTTTAACATTCAAGTAAAAATGTATTGAACTCCACATTTGCACATCTTTCACCAAATTTATTTTGTTGAAACAGAATAGTTTTTATCCTTTGAAATAGGAAGCATCATGTCTTGAGTTCAGCACACTGGGCATGCCTTTTAAAGTGCTTTCATTTTATATTATTTTTGAAACACAGTCTTACTTCAAAGTATATTTTACCATGCAGTCTTATATTCCTTCTTCAAGTAAAATGCAAATCCTGCTGAAGACATGGAGAAATTTGAACACATTTCAGTGGTCTTTGAGCTGTGCCTATGCACCTCAGAAGAACTTCTTGTTGTATCTTTTACTGTAAAAGAATAAATTGGCCGAACTCTCTTATTGATAACCAGTAGAATTCTGCTAAACCTAGTGACCTTCCACAAAATATGAAGAAGCAGCTTTTGGACTGGTTTTATTTTTGAAGAACTCCTTTTTTTGCACTTCCATGTATCTGACTGTAGACGTCTCTTAAGTCTTGAAAGTATTAGGAGGATCAGTTTTTAGAAGCTGAGTTTAGCAAAATTTGGAGCTGGAAATAAGGTGGCGTAAGAGTAATGAACCATCGGAACAGTTTGCTATAAAGTGTGCTGTAAATTCTCCATTACTTGGAGGCATTGAATCATGACTGGATGCGTGTTGAAAAGACATGCTCTAGTTCAACCATGAATTTTTGGACTTGATGGTGGAATTGCAGGGGGAAATCTACAGTCTAGTTATGCAGGAATTGAACACAGTGATAGAAATGATCCCTAGAAGACCTGAGATTTATGCATCTGTGGGTATGTTTTCAATCAGAGTACACTGGGGTACTCTTAAGTAAAAGCTGTATGAATCTATTGCAAAAATTAACTAAAACATTATCAATATATCAAAATATAATCAATATTCTGTAATAAGAGTGATCAGATAATGGTGGAGGCTAGCGATCTAATATAGGCTAGTTATTAAAGAGGGAATCTCTTTGGTTTCAAGCATGAATTTTTCATGTGAGCTATGAATCCCACTGACAACAATTGGAAGAATGATGTCTTATTATTTATGCCTCATGAGTGAAGTTAAAAGCTTTATCACTTGTTTCAAATGGGAATCTAAAAGAACCTTACTGTTACAAGGATATTTTTCGTTCTGAACCTGGCTAAACTCAACATGTTCAGCAAGCGTCCTGAGACATACTACTTTGCATGGATTTTTAGCTTGATCCTTAAATCAAAGGGACTTGCTTTGTTTAGAAAAGCTTCAGAAAAGTGTGTAGAGTTTTGGTAATGAATTTTCACCCCTCTGCGGGGGGTGAAAGCTTTATGGGAAGCAAATGTTACAGGACAGAAATGAAGTGACAGAGTCAAGAGAGAGCTCAGACACAGGGGCTGCTCAAAGGTACCACAATCAAAGGCATACTACATTCTTCATGCAGACATGATCCTTCATCCTGTGTCTTATGGAAATACAGAACAGTCTCATATTTAAAACAAAATGACAGTACCTCTCTTGATACTGCCTCAGAGATAAGACTGATTTCAACCACCCCAATATAAAAAAATGACTGCTATGTCATCAAGTATGGGAGAAAATCCTTTTTTAAGAAACCTTTTAACTAGCACCGATAAAAATGTTACAAATAATTAGCCAGGACCCTTAGATTCTCTTACACCGAAAATGATACCATTTGAGATAAAAAGTGATAAAAATTCTATACATCAATATCTTGTATATGTTAGCCATGACACTGTAAGGTGCAGAATTCAGTGTTGCAGTCATTTTTGTTTAAGGGGATTTCCTGTTTTGATGTGCTTTTGTGTTTTTCCTATTACCATGCTAGCATATCTCCTGTTATCTCCTGTATTTTTTTCCTGCCAATGCCCCTCAGTAATGTGACACATCTCACGATATTGAGGATCCAGCTATTCCATTGGTCAAGCATCTGATAAGTGAACCTTACTCACTATGATATTTTCTAAGTAAGAAATCAGACAAAACCAGAGGGCACATCTTGAAAACTTGGCAGATAGCCACAGAGCTTCTAAAACTTTGAAGAAGATTCGCAGGTTAGTCTGCTAAACAGGTTGGCCTTCTTTACCCACCTCTGGCTAACCAGAATTTCCTATAAAGCAGTTCACTGTAACTTCCCAACCAGTAAGTCTTTCCTAGCTTACCTTATAATTCACTTGTTTATATAATTTGAACAGCCCAGATACCTTTTCAAAGGACAACGCTCTCTTTTGACAGCACCTTCATAGGTTCTAGTAAAAAGTTAGTGTATCTTAAGTACTAACAAACAGCGTAACAGTAGTCAAGGGAAGCTGTCTCGGTGCCTGTCTTGGATATCTAAACTCCCTTAAAAATGTAACTGTTGCTTACTGGTAAAAAAACTAAATAATTAACCATATTTTTTATAATTAAATCTAGAGGGAACTCAATGCCTGCTGATTTTCCTTTCTTTAAGGCTTCTAACTGAAATACTAATAGCTGGAAAATAAGGGTCAAAATAATGTTTACAGTTTAAGTCAGATGCTATGCAAACTTGTCCTCTTTGTCTTGGATGATGCATCTCAATCCCGATGGACAAATGTTGAAATGTAGAATGCAGACAGGCTTTTAGTTGGGACAAAGCCTCAGTAAAGCATTACACTTAATCTCTGTTTTCCTTTAGGAGAGAAAATAGTTTTGCAACTTAAGAATGGTTGTTCAAAACCATCATCTTTCTGCTTATATGGTCTCTCTCCCTCAGCCATGCACACTTCACTGTGTCTGTCGTGGCTTAGGAAACAGGAGCTACATTAGTGTCATGTGCATTATTTGGGCCATGTGGTAAAGAATCCTGATGTTTGTGTACTGAGGGATGTAGAGGCTTGCTGCTTTCACTACTTTGTGTAAAACCCCCTGTTCTAATTACAGTCAATGGTACTGATTGCAGTGGAGAATCTAAAGACAATGTAATCTAGGGGCTATCACACTGACCAGTGTTTCTGGCTGTGTTCCTTGGTCAGCTACTGTTAACTGCCTTAGGAAAATCACTCTGCGTACTCTGAATTTCCATTCCTTCTCGTAGCTGCTTGTCCCGCTTATTTAAATTGCCATCTGCCCAAATCAGGACGACTTCTTGCTGTGCACAGGTAGAATTCCCACCAAAGCAGGAGTCTTCATTGGGACTTGTCTGCCCTTGCTAGCTAATGTAAACACAAACAACATATTTACTTGAGGGAAACTTTACATGTTTTGATGTAAGGACTGTGATTCTTCTAGTAGGTTTAGTTGTGCACAGGTGAGAACAGAAAGCTGTTGTGGGCAGGCCTACCTTGTATAAGTTCCCCGTATTTAGGATTAGAATTAGATTTACCAATTTGTTGAAACAGTATGTGGTGAGGGTGGCACTTGGTAGAGAATCAGGCTGAATCAGTCTGAAGGATTCCCAATACTGGTCAATATCTCCTATGAGTGTGAAGCTGGCTACGTAGTGAACACTCAGTATGTGCTGGAAGTTATGCACTCATATAATCACTGCCACTAATCCACTTTGGAAATAAGACATAAATAAGTGCTTCCAGGCATTTACTGAATGAACAGTGCTTAATAATTTTCTTCCTGCACCTGCAAGCAATCTCAGTCCTTACCTTTGAAATCTAGAAGGTATTCTGAGGGATGTTATCATCAGAAAAAAGATAGTTACGGCAACTTAATGTCAGCTGCAAACTGTCTCATTGTTTATTTCTTTTTCTGGAGCAGCCAGCTAATATGTTTATTCCATAACCCAGTAACTTCTCAAGCTTCATTGCCAAAACCCCAACTGACCTGTTCCCAGTTGCCAAAACCTCTAACTTTCACCCTTTCAGCTTTCCCAGTACTAGATAAATGAAAGTAAAATAAACTGAACTGAAAATAAAAATAGCATTAAAAAATGTTACACTAAATATGTTCTCATGCTCATTCAAAAAAAATAAAAAGCTTCCATTAATAAAAAATTTTGTCTGTCTTTCCAAAAAGGTATGATAACAAAGTGGTCTGCATTGGAATGACATAAGTTTGATTTTAGACAATAAGTATAAATCTATTTCTGACATGGAAGACGGGGCTGCAATACTGGTTTTTAGGCATGTGCTTGCTTTATAGATGTAGTTGCTATGGAGTAACTGTAAAATGTTTAGCAATGGATTCTGGTGTTAGTAGCCTACAGGAGGTGTTCTTTCCAACTTTGACTTTTTTTGTGCATATGAAAGAGTATCATGTTTTCTCTCTCCAGGTCTTAAACACAGACCTGGAGAGGTGAGACAGGCTTCTTCTCTGAGTTAGGAATGACTTGCTTTTCTGTTGGTGCACAAAATTAAAAGAAAAGCTAACATGAGATACTTAGTCTTGATTAAATTACGCCTTCCAAAAAGTAGGTGGCCCATTAAAATAAACTTAGTAAAAGCATGAAGTCTTTATTTTGTGATAATTTGCAATATTTCTGTTGAATATGTATTGAGTACAATTCCATGATGGATGACATGTCCTTTCTTGGTGTTGCAGGGAAAGTGTTTGCACTTGAGTCCAAGAACAACTCTCAGGGTCTGGATTTAGCTGAAGCTGAGAAAGCTTGTGTTGACCTGAGTGCTCGCTTAGCAACTGCAGAAGAACTGAAAAGGGCTGTTCTGGACTGTTCTTTTGCTGGCTGCACCACAGGATGGCTCGCCAGTGGCTCTGCCGGGTAAGGACAACAGCATAACACTTTCTGGGAAGTAGGAATGATGGTTGACAAGCAAGTTTTCCACCTTGATGAAGATTTACTGAAAAACACTGGCCACAATTCAAGCACCATGACATATAGCTAAATGTGCCACTCTCCCCCCAGAACTAATTTTTTACGGCTAATATTGCAGGTACACAAGTATTCACCAGTGTCACGTTACAATTTCACAGATTCGGCGCAATTTT
>NW_008238330.1:4918248-4918601 GCF_000691975.1 Corvus brachyrhynchos | reverse complement strand
ATCGTTGTGGCTCCTGTCCCCCTGGCCTGTAGTGAGGTGCTGAGCCCTAAAGTGCTTTGCAGGCTGAGAACATGGTGCTGGAGTTAGTGTCCATGCTCCTGCTGACTCTGTTGCTCTCCAGTCTCTAAGAAGCTCAGCAAACTAAACTTCTCTTGGGAGCCACGTGTCTGTCTAACGCACTGACGCATGGCTGAACAGACAATAGCATGTTCGAAAGGGCATAGATGCACTTGGGTATGATAACCCACATGTGGTAGAGAGTTTGTTGAGAAAGCTCACCAGGGATCTGATATTGTCCCTCAATGTGTTTGAGGTAGCTCAGGTGACTCGATGTGGCACTAGGCTGAGCTTTT
>NW_008238330.1:4900265-4918207 GCF_000691975.1 Corvus brachyrhynchos | reverse complement strand
GGAATGTAAATGGAGGAGTTGAGGGAATGTCTTTTGTCACTGAAGCTGGGACGATACAGGAATTGCCCAGGAGTATATCTAATCTATTTTCAATGTTCAATGGTGATAGTTTTGTTTTATGAAAAAAATGTTTCCAAACTTTAGTTTATTATTAGATTTTGTGATAGTTACCAGTTTTTAAAGTAAGCATTGGAGTTTCTGTATTTTTAGTGGTAAGTTTTCCAAAGGACACAAAATTACTACTATTAATGAAATTTAAACAATTTCAAGCAAAAGCAACTATTTTCTGTGGTTGTATTTTTTCTTAGGTGAAAAATTGTTTGAAAATTTATTTGTAGGTACTTCTGGTCATTAAAAAAAGAATTCAGAAATGCCTCAGGATAAAAGACGGTGATCTAAATCCAAAAAATCTTTTTCCCAAGACAGTTGCTGAGATAGCTTGCAGGCTGACAAGACAGGGAAACCATATAACTGTAAGAAGTGCATGGAAAAGTTGTTGTACAGGGTCTTTATACAACCTCTGTATTCCAGAAGTAAGGAATGATGACGGGCAGGAGAAGAAATCATCCCTTTTTTTATCTAAGCAATACCACTAGTTAGTCCAGTGAGATCCTCAATTAATTGCTGCAGGCACTGGAACTGTGGCTATTAATAGAACAGCTGTGGACTGAATATCTTCAATATCAAAATTGTGTACAGTGATAAAAACACATCATACTGCTGGGAAGGAGGGGAAGATTTTGCATCCCTTCCAAACTTCTGTACTCCATTCCTCCAGTAAACCTGTCCTTAGTATGGAAGTCTCTAAACTATTTATCAGAAAGAACTTTGTGGGGGCACACCAGCATGCCATTGCTGTGCAGTCACCAGATCTGACCTTCAGTGGAGAGCTTCACCACAGAAAAAAGTTCTTCAGAGCTGGAATTTTATACTCTGGGGCTATTTTACCCATGGCTGGGCAAGCACCAGAATCTATGTTACTTGGTTCGTTGAACTGGATGGTTTTGGCCCTGGGGAAAAATAGGAATTGTATACAGCCTAAAAAGGCTAATCTGCTTCCACTGTAAGTTAATGCGCCTCTGGAGAAAGAAGTGAGCAGTCAAGTGCAAAATGTGCAAATGGGACAAAGTTGTTCAAGTTGAACAAGTTCAGCTTCAATACAGAGATTTACAGAGAAATTTAGATGAAAGGGTAAAATGATGCCACAAGGAGTTCCGTGATAATACATGCAGGAGGAACATGCAATCTACTTGAAAATGTCTTTACAGGGTTCTGATTTACGTCTGTCAGTCCAGGAAAGATATGAGGACATCACTATGCACAGCACAAAGAAAACCTCTGTCAGACTGCAGCTGTAGTAAAAACAGACAAACAAACAAACAAGCAAGCAAAGAAGTTTCTAGAGTGTTTATGGAATGGGATGGAGAATATGAAAAAATATATACATGTAGGTCATTGTAATGGCCTGCTTTGGAATACTATATATATTTTTACTGTATCTTGGGAAAGGTACTGAAAGTGTCTCAAAAAAAGGCTTAAGAATAATTAAAGGAATAAAAAAAAATAAGAAGGGACTCAAATTATTTTACTAAATTAGTTATTTATTTTTCAATATTTACCTATACAATACTTTGGGCATTTACTTGATAAATGGAAACATGACAGCAGGGGTAAAGGATAGCTGGTATACAGAAAAACCTCTCCACACCAGCTGGTTTTACGAAGAGAAGAGAAGAGAAGAGAAGAGAAGAGAAGAGAAGAGAAGAGAAGAGAAGAGAAGAGAAGAGAAAGCAAGAGAAGAGAAGAGAAGAGAAGAGAAGAGAAAGCAGGCTTCACGGCATGCCCACAGGTTAGAGAAGTTTGAAAAATTATTTCCAAAATAAAGGACTCTTTGCTGGGCACACTTTGTGTATGTATCTTGATGAAACTCCACATCTTTGAATGAGAAATGACCTCCCCACATCTGCCAAGTCCAAAACTGTTCAGGACTTTGTAAGTCGGATCTAAAATCTTGGAATCCTCCCAGCAGCTGACTGGAGTCCAATGCAGATAGCAGAGCTTTAGTCTAATACTCTCCCATATCCTCTTGGACTGTGTGCCTCAGAAAGGAGATTAATAGGAGGGAGCATGATAAAAGAAGTTCCTAATTTCTGTAAGAATGAGGTTTGGTTTATTTATTTGGTGCCTGGAAAGTACCCCAATCTTTCCCCTGAGAAAAATGGGTTAGACATTGGCAGTAGAAGTAAACACAAACAAATTATGTGATTGAAGTAATTATGGTGTTGCAGGTTTTCTGAAATGCTTCAGCCCTCCTTTCATCACTTAGACTTTAAACTGAACAGGAGCTCTAGCAGACATGTAAGGACTTTTTCACTGCTAGATCCATTGTCCAGGTTTTGCACAAGCCTGTGATTTGTTAATTTCTGGTGACTATTTATGGTCTCAGTGAATAGTTACAATCCCACTCCTAGTAAACATTTCCATCACTGTTGATTATTTTGTCTTATTATTATTTTTACAGCCAAATCAGAGCCTGGAAACCTGTGGGAGTGTGTCCTCTTACGGCTGAGGCACATCACTGAGTCAGTGTGAGCAGGTTTATATTGCCTACTCTCTGGGCTGTGCTTCTTCTATGGGCAAAGAGGAGAATTTGGTCTAAAGAGCCAGCCCAGTTTGTGTGACTATCAAATTTCTGATGACTCTTGTGTAAATGTAGATCATCCATATTTGAGTATGCCCACTTCAGTCCCTGCAAACTGGGCTAGCCCAAGCAGCAGGTCTTGACAAATGGGATTCATTTCAACTGATGCAGAATGGAAATTGCTTAAACAAATAGATCCCTGCCAGCAAATCCAAAGACACTATAAAGTGGGTGCTTTTGTGATTTGAGCAGCCTGAGACAGAATCTCTTTCACAGGAATAAGGGGATGTTCTTGTCTTGCCCTTGCAGTTGTTCAGCCCAACTTAATTCAGGGTTCAGGGTTCTTCACACAGACAAGTCCCTGGCAGTCTAGGGGCTTGGGAACTTTTTGAGAAGAGCCACTGACAAGTAGGTAGGGATAACTTCTCCCAGCAAGCCAAAAGTAAGCCGTGTACAAGTCACTCTTGACATGTGTAACTTATAAAGCATTACACATTGTTGCATTTCAGGAAATGAAATGTTGTTAGGCAAGTCTCATTTGTCAGATGAGCCCTAATAGCTATTTATACTAAAAATGACACTCTTATGACTTACTTGCATGTCAGACAAGTGAGTCAGTAAAACCATCAAGTGATCTGCCAGAATATAAATGAAAAAAAGGTGGCAGAGTTCTCTGAAAGGCTCTCACTGCTATCTTTTGAACTCAGATGTCATGCTGGAAAATTTTGTGTCGAGTCTTCCAGCACTGGGCAGTATGTCTTGTAGGGTCTTAATTTCTTTTCTGGGTTTTTGAAATTTGGGAAGTGAATGTAACACAACTGGTCTTAATATCAACCCTGTGCACAGAATGTTAGAAAGCAGCTATTCATTTTAGAAATGGTTAAACATCCTCAACACCTTGTACTAATATACCCATAGCAAATTACTCATTTCCATTACTTTTGTAGGACAGAAAAGCTGAAGCTGTCCTATTCCCTATCCTGTTCCTTATTTGCCTACAAAGGAATGGAGCCATGTATCTCTTCTATAACAGCTTTGAAGCTCTGCGTAAAATTTCTGTTCTGTGATAGACCTCCTGCCCCTGCTCCTTTGTCAATGTGTTCCTTTGCATGAAATTGCCCTGGGCTAGTTTCTACCCAGTCCCTGAAGGATTTATTCCAGAGGGGATAAGTCTGCAGTGAGTAAGCAGAGTCAGCTAGAATAAGCTCTGCTGTGAGAGTCAGAAGACAGGGGTTCTTTTCTTGGCTGACCACAGACCAGATGTTTGCTACTAGGAAAATTACTTCATCTCCATTTTTCCTTCCTTTTGTTAGCTCTCTGGGTTTTGCACTGACTGCTTTTGAATGCTGCTACAGTGTCAAACACAACAGGGCCCTCACTGCAGATAACACCAGTGGGAAATGTAATAATAAGACTCAAATATGGCATTTCACAAAACTACCTACTTCTTTTTCTGCCTACTGCATGGGACTTGCCCAGCACCTGACATACGGTAGTAAAAGCACATTTCCTGGGAAAGAAAAAAGCAATATCCAAGGAATGAAATAAAGGGTCAGTTGCTAACCCTTTCCAGTCTTCTCATCTGTATTTGTAAAGACTTGGGCTTGTGGGTCCCTTGAAATTCATCCAGGTGTGCATGCTAAAACAGGTCCACTTGCTCTTTGCAGAGAAGCAGTCCTGGTGATATGTCACTTTGGCAAGCTCTTGGTTTTATTTCAAGGCTGTGCTCTGCTGACTGATTATAATGCATATGAATTTGTTCCCAGACAGATATTTGAGGCAGGTCAAGTAATTCACTTCAAGAGAAAAATCCAGACATAACTGACAGGACACGGTCCAATTCAAAATGCTAAAGTTGCTTATGAAATCATCTGAGGAGGTCTTGGACTCCAAAATGCCTTCATGTCACAAACTCTAGTCCCACAGCTCACAGCTCATGTCATGCTCTCCTAGAAGACGACTTTGTCTTCTTGTTGTTTCTTGTCAATCGTCTCAGAAAGTCTCATATAAGGTGAAAACAAAGTAATTGTGTTTCAGGAATAGGGATTTTTACATAAAGCTCAGTCAAGAGACTTGAATTTAGGAAGTGGGCATGACCAGTTTACTCCCAGGGATGATATCACTGAGCAATGTGGATGTGACCCACTTTCCATCAGCTTTGGGAGGAAAGAAGCAAATCTTTTCTTAGCCCAACCTGGGATGATAACATGGACAAAGTATGACAGCTGTGTTTCTTGTAAAAGAGATGGCCCAATAACTGAATAACTTTTTAGAAAATGTACTTTTTGAGGAACAGCATTGTAGAAAAGAAAATACCTATTTTTTTATGTGTTTTCTAAGACAAGCATCCAAACCACCATCTGCTGAAATGTAGCATCACAGTCATCAGAGTTGCCATTTACTAAGCGAGATATGACTCTCACTTCTAAGTTGTATTTTTACTGGAAGGTTTTTTTAACTAACTGAGAGATTTAGCAAAACTTTAGCAAGCTTTGGCACAAAAGGCAGCAGTTTGATAGTAAAACTAATTAATGCCAGAAGGTTAGAAATCATTCCTAAGACCAAGGAAAATCACAATATTGAACAGGAAGGTAAGCCTGACTTCAGAGATGGAGTAATAGAAACAGGGTGCAAGGCAACAGTATTGTCTGAAGGCTAATAGGAATTTCTGCCTTAAACCAGCAGTTCAGCTGGAAAGGCAGAGCAGGAGAAAGAGCTGGGTATAGTCACAGAACACAGGGCGGCAGTGGGCCTGTTTTAAAATGAAATACCTCATGTAAAATTTGTGAGAAAAATAAATGCTATCCTCCTAAAAGATATCCAGCAGCATTTCCAGAGGAAAGAGGGCAGTACTGAGGGACTTGAATGAGGCACCAGTGAGACGCCACCTGCAATAGTGCAATGTAATTATTGGCATTCAAGCCCAGAACGTCTGGGCTCAGACTAGGATTAGTCCAAAAAAGCACCTCTTTTATCAAATGGCAATTAAAGGTGATAATTTATTTAGCTGAGCAAAATGAAGTCAAAAATGGGATATGCTTACTCTTTGCAAATGCACAAGAGGGGCTAATACCAGGATTTTAACTTGTCAGATATCTAATGAAGTTGATTTTCCACTTTTCAAATGAAGTTCACATATTTTGCCTTTTTTTTTTAGACTCTCTGTAATGCTTTGTCATATCTGAAAGCCTGTCCTCTGAGAACAGAGCTGCTTTGTAAATCAGTAGCATTCAGAAAATATTTTTGTATTTTTTAAAACCCTTTGGTAACTAACCAGTAACATCTGTTACCAAAGCCATGGATTAAACTGGAACCTGTAAAGTGAAATTGGGTAAAACCAACTTTCTAGTGATGCTTGACGTGCCATCGAGCATCCAGCTAGTCCAGACCAGGAAGCAACATGATTCTTCTTTACATGCATTAAGAATGCTCAAATTATATGTACCTAGTGATATTAGAGTAAAATGACTATATAAAATCTTTCATACTAGGCTACAGTATGAAAGTCTGCATGAATGGGCCATATTTATCTAATGAACAGAGGCCTCACTATTTCAGTAGTCATATGTACAATTTTAAGCACAAAAGGCTGCATTTTGGTGTATATTTTTAAGAATCTAAAGGATATTGGTTCTGCCTTGGTAAGACCTCCTTTTGACATTTCCAGTGGCAGTATTGCTGTTGGAATGTCTTCATGTCACACTTAGCAGCTGCTTTCTTTGGGTCACATCCAGCCAGAATTAGCCTCTATAGTTCCCAGTCAATGGACTTTCCAAAGCCCACCTGTGCTCCCCTTCATGACTTTTCAGGGAAATTTTCTTCCCTTTGGTAATCATGAACATGTCATTTATATTTTATTCCTCATCAGAGCCAGCTTTGTAATTTGCAGTTTCCCAAAATACAGAAGGGAAAGACTAAGAATAAAAATCCCCTAGTTTGGCTCCCAGACTGCTGCTGGTTTTTTCTCTTGCCTAGTTACTGAAACACAAACAGTAAAGCTGACCCATGAAAAAAAATCAGCACAAGATGTTAAAGATTTATCTTGACTAAGAAAAGTGATGAAGTTTTTAGCTTTATAATTAGGGGAAGGTTTCTTATAGTATGCTATGAACCAGACTTTCACAGTGCCTCAGCTAACACGTTGTTGCTGATGTTCTTCTGAGCTGAATATATTGCAAGCTCATACTACTATGAATCAATGTCATAAGACCATTCTGACTCAGTTCAGTGAATTTATTGACTAAGACTACAAAACCTAAAATCAACCGGCAGATAAAGTAGCAACTACAAAAAAACATCCCACCTACTGTTTTCTGTGCTGATGGATCACGCTTTATCCTATGAACTCAGCTGTCAAATCCATTTGTTTTAACTTGGGCTTACTGAAAAACTTTCAAGTATTATAAAATTGCCTTGCAGTTATCTTACAAAGCACAAGTATCAGTGGATATTACTATAAACAAAACTTATAATTTATATAAAAATAGCATGTCTTTATTAAAAATGCCTTTATTATACATACATACCATATATGAAATGGACTATAATTACTACAGTTTGAGCATATAATTATCATATATTTATTAATACATATTCTATAATGGCATATTATGACATATTGTAAAATAAATATTAGTCATGCCAGATTTTCTTCTATTTCCTTCTTTGAACAGAGGAATTAAGAGAAGAGCAAAATATACCAATTATTCCTTCGTTACATAATACATTAGAAAAAAAAATTGAAGCAGCACAAGAGTAAGCTGAAGGCTTCTGGGAAGTCTGCTTCTCACCTTATTGTGCTACATACTAGATTTTCTCCTTGTGTGTGCACGTGATATCTGCAATATCTGAGTCATGGCACAGGAAAACAATGAATAGATTGGCCAGTCTCTGATCTTTTTTTCCAGGTGGGTACAGAAGGACTGTTAATTGTTCTTAGTTGGATGAATTGTATTGTACAGCAGGAGTTAAACTGAGGTTCAACACAGTGCAGAATCCCTGGTCTCCTGTTTTCTCTCTTGAGAGGAGAAGAGGCATCATGAAGCAGTTTGTCCTTAGCACTAGACTGAGAAGATTCTCAGTAGTTTGTCAAGGAAACAGAGGAGATACCTTTAGGCACCTTCCAATTTTCATCAGAGAGAAGGGGCTGCTGACGACACAACCAACCACATTTTTATCTTACTGGATAACATGTGGTACTTTCATGGTCTATGGAGATAGTGTTTCTGATTGATTTGTATGCTGAGATTGAGAGTTCATGGCCATGTAAGAGTAATTTTGAGGGATGCATGGATGCTTCAGGCAGATACATATCACAGACAACTACTATGGGTGATACGCTGTCCAAACTCAGGATGCTTCTTCTGAGCACGTCTGCCTTCATCAGAAATCTCCACAGAAGGAAAAAGAAATCAAATCTGATTCTTAACTAAAAGGCACAAAATGAAGCATTACACTGCTCTGAGCATCAGATGATATTGTATGCTGAGTAATGAGGTTAACTTCAATTAATGCATGAAAGTATCCATAAACAGAACTAAATGTACATGACTATATTCTTCTGAGTGGCTGGGTAGGTGGATGTGTCCCTTAAAAAAGTGTAAAGTTTGTGACATTCTCTCAGCCATGATGCATGCCACGGTGCAATAATTCAAGACGGTCAAGAAACAAACCAGGCAGCAGCACCTCTCAGCAGGGTGCTGGAAAGAGTAGGACAACTGTACAATTTTTTGTCTCTTATTTTAGTATGGCTGTGCTGCTGCTGAAGAAATTTCAAGATATGATGAATTCTGAATTGGTAGCCATTTTTCAGTCATGAGAATGGTAACAAATTTAAAAGCATCACACTCTACCTTTTAGAACTGTGACTAAAGTGTACCTGTATATTTAAGTTGAAATTATAGATTAAAAGCTAGCATTTTAATATTTAGGGGAACCCTCAAGAACTCAGAAAATAGGCTATTAATGTGTATTTTTAGTCATACCTGAAATCCTACTGGCTGCAAAGAGACTATTTCTATGCCATGGGCATTGCAGGTCTGATCGACCCACTACTGAGAAATGCTGAGCACTCTTGAAGCTCCATTCAGCAACAGCAGTAACAGCTTACTGAAGATGTTTAAAGCTTGCAGGACTGAGCCTGAGGTGGGAAACTACTGTCAGAGAAGAAGGAATGAAAGAGATTAAATAGATTTTTTTTCTTCCTTCAGCTTTTTAGAGTCATATTTCACATCAAGGTGTGAAAAGACATCTGAGATATTCAAGTCCAATCATTGACCCGGCACTGTGTCTTGTGTACAAGACAAGGTTTCTTTCATTTCAGAAGGATTGCATTAGGACATTTGCAGTTTTATTCAGATCAATTTTAATATGACAAAAATCCAAATGAAAGTCCTAAGTAGCAGATACATGTAAATACATGTGAAAAATCTTAATGTAATCTAAAGCCTTTCTTTATGTATAATGTTGAAACTTCATGCAAGGTAAACCTTTGTCAGCTTGATCACACTGGATAGCAGCTGAGAAGGTTCTTAAAATGAATTAGCTAATCGATAAAATCTATCACCTACAAACCTGTAGTTTATAGTAAAATATTTGAAAAAAAAGTGAGAAAAACTAGCACTTTAAATACATGACCTTACACCTGAGCCAGGTATCCTGTTTTGGTGATGATCTCATTATACCAAGGGTGTGTCACCCACAGATAACTTTGCAGCCAGCTGAAGAACTGATAAAGAAGTTACAGTGCTTTGGGCAGAAGCAAAATACATAAATATAGAAATTGGAATTGGAAATCTCAGAAGATTTCTAATTAGAAATTAGAAAGATAAGATTTTCAAAAGCGGCTTCCATGTCTCAGGAATTTTAGTCTTTGATGGAACATAGAAATGAGTGTGGCCTGATGTTCAGAGACCAGAATTTTATGATGGTAAGAGTCTTCAAAATTAATTTGTTTCCCTTTGTTGCTTTCTTTTCTTTTTTTTTCTTTTTTTTTTTTTTTTTCTTTTTTTTTCTTTTTTTTTCTTTTTTTTTCTTTTTTTTTCTTTTTTTTTCTTTTTTTTTCTTTTTTTTTCTTTTTTTTTCTTTTTTTTTCTTTTTTTTTCTTTTTTTTTCTTTTTTTTTCTTTTTTTTTCTTTTTTTTTTTTTGAGAGAGAGCGAGCCTCAAGCCTAAAGTACACAATTACAGATGAAAAGCACATTTTTTTGCAGTCATATCATTATCTGTCCACTCAGTGTTGCAAGACATAACTGATCCAGGGATCTAAGCAAGTGAGTATTTATTGGAAAGATTAAGGTTGATGAGTTAATTTTTGAAGGGAGGCATAAGTGTCTCCTTCTTTTAGACCTTTTAACACCTAGTGGAATAATATGGGAATATTGCATACATACAGAAACTTTCTAATTGATATCCTGATCCTCCCAGTCATCTGAACTCATTTTGGCAGATCGAGTGGCTTTTGTCTAAGTGCTTAATTACTGACTTAGAGGATTCAGATTTTAAGTCCATTAAACTCTGAGAGAACTGAATTTAAAACTTGTGTGGACAATATTGTCCTTAAAAAAGGACTTTTTTGAAGGGATTTTTTGTCCCTCAAAAAATCAAGTGGAGTTTTCTTTATGAAGGAAACATATTTGGTTTGAAATCATAAAGGGGCTTTTAGCAGGGAATGACATCATGTTGTTTTCCAGAGGAGAAGTGTAGCAGGAGCCATTTTGGTGCACATGTGTGACCACCACCATACGGCTTGTTTCATGTTGCTTTTGTTTGTTTATAATAAAAGAACACTAAAGTTGTGTATTTAGCTACCCGAAAGCTAACACATGCCAGAATGAAAATAGTCTGTACAACCATAATTCAGCTTATTTCTACAAAACAATTGTTACATAGTATTTTAAGTGCATGATCAAATACTGGGTTTCCACTGGATCTTTTCCACCCTCAATGAACAGGCATTTTATTTATTTAATCTTATTTATTTTATATTATTGTATTTTATTTTATCTTATTTTATTCCTCAGATTTAGGGAAGGGCTGATGGCACATTAGTTCAACCATTGCACAATACAAAATGATAATTTCCTCCTCTGGAAGGATTTGCTCTGTGGAAAGCATTTTTATCTTCCCTTCACTAGAATAGCTGACTGTGCAACACTTCTACAAGCTTGCTGTCCACGAAAATATAAACCCACACCATTAACATCCAGCTGCAAAAATTTGGGCTGAAACAACTTTCCCAGCCTTTGTAACCTCCAATGTAACAGTAAACCCAGTGTTTTCTGCAAGAAACTCTCTTCTATTTGCTAGTTTTAAGCAGCCAGTGCAGCTGAGAAAAGACATAATTGGTAAACTCTTACTTCATCGTCAGCACCTACAGGATTTTAAAACCCAATATAGATCTAATACCTTTCTTCAAGCCTATCAGGGGTGACAGGATGGATTAGGTACTGATGAGTACCAAACCAGGAGAAATGGAGTTTACTCAAAAGTGTGAAATTGCTATTAAAAAAAAAAAAGCTGTTTTTCTTCCAACAACCCAAGATGAATTTTCTGAGTTTGTCTGTGTTAGCTTTTGAGCAGTTAAATATGCAACCTTACTGGCTCTTTAATGTAAACGCTAAGATTTATAATCTTTCAGATCAAATCTTGAGTTTCCTATTCATTTCCATCCAGGTACCATCAATGGGAACATGTATTGCTGAAATGTGAGAGCAAAATATGGCCTTAAATACTTTGGGTATAGGCCTGATATTTAGAATATAGTAAGATAAACATCCTTTGTTGCTCTCTATGCCTTGAACTGATTTACAGCAAACATTTTTCCAATTACTTCTATTTCTCCCTTGGCTTTTTTTCATAGATCTTCCCACGCTATTACTTTATGTGCCAACGCTGAAACAGTTAAGCTGAGGCTAAAGCCTGACTACTCTGATAAATAAATCTCCAAATTTCACCTGCTTGTACAACTCCAGAAGATTTCTGATTATTTTTTTCTTCTTCTTCTCTATTTTAGGACAATTATATGCAGAAAGACGGGCAGCAAACAGCAGAGCGTGAAAGCCATTGATGTTAAAATTGAAACCGATCCCTTTGTGAATGACCAATATGATGCTTTTTGTGTAAAGGATGAAGGTCAGCACTGATATACTTTTGAAATAATGCAGAGTCATCACTGTCTTGCAACATTAAAAGTTTTGCCTTCAATTTTTCTATTGCTGAGAGAGAAAGAGGGAATGTTAAGGGATAAATCTTTGTAGTAATAGCCCACTACAAGAGCCAACTGCTGCAAAGACATTGGTTGCAGTAAATAAATTGTGTTATCTTTTGTCTTTGCTGCAGTTTAGTGAGTTCAGACAGCACTACTGATCTGGCAGAACCCATTTTGGTGCTCACAAAACATAATTTATGGAAAGGAATATATCTGGCACCAATCTAATGGAAATGCCTGAAGCATGACCCTTACTCAGCACTGTAGCTGAACATAACTCAGCAAGCTGGCTTCCAGCTGCAACGCACCACGCTGTTGCGTATCTATCCGTATACAACATTTGTATGCAAATAACTTCAGTACCTCCATTTTAGTTTAGTTTTGCTTTGCTTTGCTTTGCTTTGAGTGTTTTTTTAACAAGTGTAGACCAGGCTGCTAGGGCCTCTAATATATCCCAGATGATTCTGAAAACCAAACTGCTTCCAGCGTAGGTTGGTGTTTTAATTTTTCCGTATTTAAATTCCAGAACCCACAAGCAAAGATTAATTCTGAGGGAAAAAGTGAATTGTTACTGATAGGCAGGATTGTGTAAAGGAATTTGGGAACCCCCAAAACAGATTGTTGATGTCCACAGTGAGTTTTTGCATCCGATTTCCAAGAAAAGCAAGGGTAAGCAGATGGCATTTCCTGAGAAACAGTACGTTCACAATGCAGGGGGGCATTCTGATAAACAGTCAGTGTCAGCAGCGTGGATGAAAATGTGGTTGAAGTGAAATGTGGCAGAGGTGATGCATATTGATGTGTACCAAATCATTCTTTTTAGAAATACCGATTTTAGCAGAGTTTGACCATCCTCTCAAGTAACCCGTGTGATATCAGCTCCAGGCTCCGTGCTGCTGCGAGCAATGCCAGCTCTGTCACTCAGTTGCTAATGTGGTGACACAAGCACCTTTGTGCTTTCTTCCATGCTGCTACTCACACATAGAAGCAGATCCCTGTAAACATCTGCAAAACTCTCTCATTGTCTTCCTTCAAATCTCTTTTGTCATCATCCCCCCCTCCTCGAGAAAAACCTTGCAGTGGGTGGGACAGCTGTGGGATGCTGAAATCATTGCTCTGGCCACTATTGTTCCATTGTGCCCTTGTGCTCCCCTGTCTGTCCCCACCTGCTCCATCCAAGCTTACGCGTGGATGCTGGATTTCAGAGAAGGAGCTGCATTTACCTTTTGCATTTGATTACTGCTCGTGGTAAAGGGGCAGACAAGAACGCAACCAAACAAGATTATGCTGGAAAGGAGTACTACATAGGACTCAGAAACTGCACAGTTAAAACTTCGGGGAATTTCAGATTATTTGCAAAGAAGGAACAATTCATGAAGGATTTATTTTGTAGAAGGCGGGGAATTTTCTGATGACAGAACAGGATGATCATCCCAATGCACTCATAACGTAGTCCTTACACGCAGAAACATCTCTGGATGACTCTAAGCTTCCCTCTTCTTTAAATATACAAAAACATTTGGGATGCAGAGCCAATGTTTGAACAGAAAGACTCAAGTGAAGATGTCTGGCAGAGCCTGGTTTGTTGCTGGTATGAAAAGAGCAAAGTCCGGAAAGGAAACAGCCTTAACATTACAACAGTAACACACAAGCCAGCACAGAGCTGTTGACTGATGAAAGAACATCCTCAGGGATGCCACTTCCAGTTTTAGCAAATATCCAAGAAGAAGCAGCAAGAGCAAACCCTGCACCACAACCTCACACACAGCATATCTGTTCTGATCTTATGTACATGTGGCTAAGTTTGGATTAATGAGTTGTTTCTTACTTGAAGCCTCATGAATAATTTTTTTAGTCTTAGAAAAGTGGACATCACTTTTAATCTATACATTTGCAATTATAATACAGTAATGCATTAGAGTTAAGTAAGAAAGGCAAGTTGTTTTTGCCCTGCTGAAAGTGATAAATCCCAGGTTTCTTACACGGAGACCTATATCCCCCTATTAATTTCTTCCAGCCCTTTCATTTCTTTTATATCCGTGCAACCAATAATGAGCAGAGAGCAGCTTTCCTTATTTGTCAGACGTGGCTGAGATGAGCCAAAGGCTCAGACAGACTAGTAGGTTGAAAACAGAGGGAACAGTCACATCAACCTCTGCTTCAGAAACCAAGCTGACATTAGTAACTCTTTGCACCTCTACTTTCAGTTCTTAGGACTGTGCAGAACGCATCTTAAAACACCATGAAAGTTCTAGTACAAACCATCACAAATTAACTTCTTAGCCCTTGATTTATAACTAATATTTACTCAGTTAACATTTACCATGCAAATGAGTTGAGTCAAATTCCTTAAGCACACACCTCATCATGCCCCTACACCAGGGCAATAGTCAGATGCTAGCAAGAGCTCTGGGTGTGCTTACAGCATCAGGACTTTACAAATGGAAGTCTTGAAGAGAGAGTTTTTGCTTTGTTTCTGAAATGGATTTTGTTCTGTACACACGGAAGAATCACAGCAGTAATTGAGACTAAGAGTTATCTTTTACAGGGAATTGATTCTAAGGGTTCTCTTTAACAAGGAAAGATGTAGCTGTAACGTTTTATGAATGCTCTGAGTATAGCTGCAGTTTTCACAGTACAGAGGAATGTGTCTTCTCAGCTTCTCATAAACACATGTTTTATGCAGCCATTAGAGTCAGCAAGAGAACTCTGTACCAGCTCAGGATCTGCTGAGATCAGAAAGTTTCCCTCTTAGCCCTGAGTACCAAAAAATACCTAAAATATATATTAGATTCTGCCAATTCTGAAAATGCAGTATCACACATAAGTTAGATCTGGCACACAGAGCTACTATCTCTATCAAAGTTCATAAGAAAATACCTCAAATTGTAAAGTAGATAAAGCAAGAAAACCAGAAAGCTGGAATTTTTCCTGCCTTATTTTTTTGTAATGCCACATTCCATTCAATTCTATATATATATATATAAAATCCTCTTGGTTTTCTTTCTTATTTTTTTATTGCAGCAAAGGAACGATCTCTTTGTTGATAACCCCCAAGTTTTACTGGTTCTTTCTTTCAGTGACCCACTGATATTTACAGGCAACAAATAAGATCTGTTCCATAAGGCTTTGATTTACTGCCATCACAGGAAAACTAAACAGGCAGCAACTTGTAGTAGAGTACGGCATAAATGCAAATCAAAATTTTTTAAACATGACTGCTGGCTCCAGATATCCATCAAAGCTTGATGGCTTATGTACATACCTCAGTCAGCCTTTTTCAGCAGTAAGAAAAAAAGAAATTAGTGTGTTCTTTACAGCAAATATATTAAGTGTGCTTTACAAGAGCAATCAATCTGCAGTTTGCCTTGTGTAATATTTGAACTATTTATTTGTACTTGTCATGCTTTGCTGTAGATATAAGTTTTGGGGGTTTTTTTGGTAGTGCTACAGCTTTCTTTTTCAGAGCTTTGCATATAGCTGGCAGTCAATTCCCACTTCTCTGGTGATGTCACTTAAATGAATAAAGTCCTACCAAGCCCTATCGGATGTAAGAGGCATTGGCATCCCAGCATTGGGAGCTTACAAGCAACATTTACCTTGGCTATGATTGAGTTTTGGTTCTTTGTACTCAGTACCTTTATCCAAACAGAAAAATTCCATGTACTTTAGGGTTTCTGCAATCAAGAAGAAAAATAAACATCCTCACTCATCTCATTCACAGGTCTGACCATTAAGAGCTGCATTTTCTAATTTCTTAATGACAAGACGGCATCCTAAAAATTCCAGTGGCCTCTCTGGAAAAACTCCACTGAATCAGACAGTTGTAACAGGAGATGTTTTATGTCAAAGCGGGTGTGTCATGTCAGCTTTCAGAGCATGGTACACAGTTAAAGCAGCAATTGCAGATAATCAAATTTCCATAAATTCGTGGTTCTGCCAGGTGATGTGGAAGCTGAAGTCTGCATCTTTTTCATGTTGATTTTTTTTGCATTGATCTTAGGCTATCCTTTCTGTGGACAGAATTTTATCAAGACATCTCAAAAAAAAAATCTTTACAGACTAATGGGATGCTCGTAGTTCAAATAAAGAAGATGGTTCTGCTGTAATCTGGACTGGGGAGGAGAGTTGCTGTGTTCTTAAAATCATACGTGCCAACTCTTTGCCAGAAATCACCTGTCAGAAACTCCTTTCCACACATGTTCTGTGGTTGCTATTCGGAGGAGGTATTTTTCCTAAAAGCCAATCAGGACTGAATGTGCTAACTCATTTAACAGGAGGCCTCTTTAGTCCCATGTAAAAAATAATTACTGAGTCTCAAAGAGGTCTGTAACCAGAGCTGTCACTATCCCTAACATACACCGTATTTTTGCTGTGCCACTTATTCTCATTGATTTACCAGATGCTGACTCTGTTCTGATTTCTGCACATGTATGTTGAGCTCTTTCTTGACTGTAGTGGTGACTTTCACTCCAGGAGACAGTCTGTGCCAACTTACTGCTGACATGAGGATCTCCTGTGAACTTTAACTGATTTCCTTATATCTGTGCTGTGCTGTCTTGCTCTGAAGCCCAATCCACCCTCACTTACTGGAGGTCAGTTATTGACGTATGGAGCACTGTTATGTGTTTGACCTTAGTGTCAACATGTAGAAAATTCTGGAAGGGTCAAGATGTCCAGAAGCCAATTCCAAGTTTCCAGATTTAGGATGTGATCCTGGACACAAGCAGAGCATGGGACCTGCTTGATACTCTGCTGGATGGCCCTTGGCTATCAAGCAGACCCAGCTTTTTTACTGAGAAGCATGAACTGGGCTAATTTTTTAGCAAGTACTAAGAAAATATGCTGGTTTGTGGGAGGATAGATGAGGGAAAAATCAGTGCTCCAGATGGATGGAGGAGCCCAGCCCTCATCTACCAATGCCACTACTGCAGGCAACCCCTGTGGTCACCTTAACAAAGAGCACTACTGTTCCTCTACATGACAAGCTGCTGCCAACACACCCTCTGTCACGCTTCATGGCCCAGATCTGCCTCCTCTCTTCCAGCAAGAAAATGGCCTGAATGCCAGCACTGAGCACAGACTGTTGCTCCAAATAAGCCCATGCTCTTCCAGCTCCTGGTACAAAGGCTGCAGACAAAAACCTGAAGCCTGTCCCCAGAAGTGGCTCCGTTTGATGGTTGCTGTGCCAGTGTCACTTCTGTACGTGTGCCAGAAAGAACAGGTTTGGCAAAAGACTGAGCAGGAATTGTCATAGCAACCGAGACTGCAGAAGGACGAGGAGCCATAAGATGCTGTAACCTGGAAAATTCCTGTACATTTTATGCAGGAGAGGACAGCAGCAAAATGGATGTAGGAACTTGAGTTTGTCTTTGCAATGTATCAGCTTTCACTTATGCTTGTCCATCAATGTCATTCAATGTGCTCTGCAGCAAAGGCATGACCTTACAAAGTCTCATGTGAGATAGTCAAAAGTTCACCATACAGTGTTGGTCCATGGACATCTTTAAAATCTCTGCTTTTCTTTCTATTCATGCATCAGCCAGGTCTATCTTTTAGGCTCTCATAATTTTGTTACCATGTCTGTTGTCAAATTTTACTGTAAAGAACCCTTCAGCTTTCTTCTTTCCTGGAAGGTTATAATGTGCTTTTTGAATGTTTGCCATAGTTAACTAATGTGTTGCTTTTCTGTGTACTCTGGCAACAGGATTAAGAAGCAAGGCTTTGTAGATAAGAATACTCTCTGATGTATAATTGTTCCATGCAGCCTGGGATCAATACTTCCCTCAGAACAGATACACAGTTCCCATTTGCATGGAAGGAAGTAGCTACATAAATAAAGTACATGAAATGCACAGCTCTGTAGCCTTCCTATGAGGCGATAAAATAATTTTTTATACCTTTCATCCACATCAATCTCTATTCATCCGACCAGTTCACAGGAAAGGCATTAGCTGCTAAATGTTCCTCACTTCCTCAGATACCAAACCTCCATAAGACTCTATAAACTGAGCTTTGTGTAGCCTCAAAAGCTTGTTTTTTTCTGTCAGTGTGTGTGTGCATAACTCCCACTAACTTCTGAAGGTGTTAGACAG
>NW_008238330.1:4891612-4899896 GCF_000691975.1 Corvus brachyrhynchos | reverse complement strand
GTGTATATCACCCACTGTCTTCTGAATGTGTTAGAGAGTATATATATATATATATATATATATATATATATGTGAGTGTGTGTGTGCGTACCATACAGAAAACAAGCTTCAAAGGTTTGACTTCAGTAGCATGTCCCTTATACTTGTGGCAGATATTTTTCAGCATACCCTGTTGAGAAGTGGTAGTCAGGTCTATCAGACAATTTCCAAAAGCCTGATCCAAAGGAACTTTCACAGAATGTGAGTGTTTATCATAGGATTTTCATTTCACTACAAGGTAAACAACTGGCAAAATAAATACATCGTATTTCTAAATAAGCATGTATTTACCTATGCCTGGCTCAGAAGTGGGTAGATGATGGGAAAAGCTGCAGCCTGGGACTCACAAGGATTTTGCAGAATGTCCCTGGGGCAAAAGCAGGAAAGCCTGAGCTTTTTCAGAAGGGGGATTGAAAAAGCTTTTCTGTCAAGCCTATTGCCCATTGAAAACCCCAGGCATGAACTGGTGCCGATCAAACTGTTGCTTTCAAGATCTTGTGGTGATGATGCCCTAAAAGTACACTCTAGTAAAATAGCAAGAGTGTTCTTTGAAAACGTTTTTCCTTCTGCATGTTTAGGAACCTACTCTTGGAGTCTTTTCAGCTTCCAAACAAAAGTCTTTTCAAGGAACACAATCTTTGCTTTTCCAGCTAAGCAATCAGGTTTTGTACCAAGGCAAACTATTTCAACAAGAGAGATCAATACTAGAACACAGACCCAGCCCTGTGTTTCCCTTATCCTGTATAATTACCAGAACTCATGAGCCTTTTCATTTTGGTTGTTCTGTATCTGGACAAAAGCAGGTATTGGATCTTCAACTACTTCGGCAAGAGGAGCAGTTGGTTTTTTTCTAACACAGCCAATGAGGGTCCTAGAACCACTGGAAAAAATTCCCAGATTTGAGAATGAATATAGAAGTGATAATTTGTACCAACACTGCTGACTTTGCCCACTGGGTTTCTTGGCAAAATCTACGTTCTTGCATTAAAGTTTTTTTTGTTTGTTTTGTTTTTCTGTAACCAAGAGTTACCTACTCCAAAAAGGACTGTAAAAAAACATGGAGGAAAGAGGGACGTGGCAAAGCCCTTCTGAAGAGCTCTTTTCAGAGAGGAAGGCCTTTGAGAAGAGAGAATCCACAATGCTTGAAAGTTCTCTAGAAGATATTGGTCTGCCTTGTTAACAATGGCCAAGATCATTCAAACCTGAAAAAGAGAGTTAAAATTCAGTTTACACTGGTGGTGGCAGATGTCAACCTGCCTCCCCTCTGCACTTCCTTAATACAACAAAAAACGCAAAACATTTTGTTCTTGTTCATAGGAATTTTTCTTCCTGGCTTTTAATGCTGTCAGCAAAAATACTATCAAACGTCTTGTGGAGTTTTATACCCTGGTAAATTTAGCTCTTCAGATTCTCACAGGCAGCAGAGCTGTTACCCCTGGGTGTTCTTAAGTTGACGAGCACAAGTCACTATTTATTTTAGGGTGACTCTAGCCTAAAAAGGGAGATTTGAATATCTGGGAAGACACCTGATGTTGAGAAAGACTAGAATATTAGAGATAGTCTAAAAACTGACTGGTGCTCACATGGACCTTTTCTTTCTGTGAATGTGGACTGGTCCATTGCTCAGCATCTGCTGGCTTCCTACAGTGTAGAAGAGATCAAAGCGCCAGTCCTAAACAATTTCACAGCCTTTCTGTGGTTAAGAAAAATGACTGTGCCCAAGCTGTTGCTTTCCAGTCCCAACCTGCTCAAGTCTTTGCTAGCTTTTGTAGAATCAGACAGGGAAGACAGCTGTGATTTGGCATCCTGACTTGTTTGAAACAAAGCCCTTCTAGATGCATGACTGTCAGACATGAATAGCATCATGGTTATCACATCACAGTCATAGCCCAATTTATACCTTCCCAATTACAGCTGGAAATAACTGTGAAGGGACATAAGGGCACGAAACAGATGAGATGTACAATTTCCGTGGACGTGTATAAGTTTATCCTCAGGGAAACTCTTACCACTGCTGTTAGCACTGCATTCAAAGACTGTTGTGAAGTCTTTACAATATCATCTCTTTTCTCCTTTCAGACAAGCCCTGTGGGGACCCGCCGTCCTTCCCCCACACCATCCTGCACGGCCACACTGGCTTTGAGATGGGGGACGAGCTGCTGTACGTCTGTGCCCAGGGGTACGTCATGGGCAACAAGGAGACGGCGTTCACGCTGCTCTGCGACAGCTGCGGCGAGTGGTACGGGCAGGTCCAGGCCTGTGTCAAAGGTGAGCTCACCCAGCACACAGAGCATCCCTCTGGGAGGGAATGTCTCCCAGCAACCTACTCACATGGTTCCAGGATTGTAGGGGTGTGCACCTGCAGTCCCAGTAAAGGTCTTGGTGAATGTCTTAGCTGGCCCAACAGGAATTTTACAATCCCATTGGTAGACATCTCCAAGAAACCACAGGAAAAGACAACTTTCTCACGCTTATATGAACAAAAATTTTCTCTCTAGGTAGCAGAATCCACTCAATATAAAAAAATCTTTTAAGCTCTTAACTTTGTCCCCCGGCTTTTTGTAAGAAGTCACTTTGGCTGATCAGAGCTTTTACTAGGCCTTTCCTTTAGCATTAACATTCTTGCACTTCTGCCCTTACACGTATGATAAATGCTGCTTCCTTTTGTCAGGTTGGGAACATTAAAGACCTATGTTAGTTAAGAGAGCTGTCTGTGCCACTCAAATAAACTGTGACCCAAAAAGTGTATGATTTTTTAATTTGCCCCAATAAAAAGGCAAACAGTTTTTATCTTGTACCATGCCTCCAGGACTTTTGTCTACAAACACAAGAGTAGCTGCCCAGATATTTACTCCACTAAAAAAATGAAAGTGGATTTTCTTACCAAATGGCTTGACTCAAGAAAAGATTTTTCTAAAAAAACCCCAAAACCACAAAACCCCCAAGCAAATTGTAAAATGACATTTCCTTAATTTAAACCTCAATAAAATCCACCTTTACGTGTTAGTTAAATTCTGCAGCAGTCTTTTAACTTTCCCCTTGTTTAAACACAGGCTAAACTGTAACATGAGTTCAGGTGTGGATGTAACCTGAATTCTGCTTTCTCATGTTACCCTGTTCCATGCATAAACCCACCATTTTTTCCAGTATTTAAGAATGGTCATCAGAGAATCTTAGTACTTTTTGAGAGGGATATCACATCTTTAAGGTAATATTTCTGGCAAAATAGAAACATTTTAAGCAAAGGAATGGGCAGCTGTTGGGTAGCTGAGCTATCTATGTGGGCTAGAGTTAGTATGTCCATTTCAGAACCTATATATTCCTTAATGTCCAGAGGCTTGCAAGGAGTTATTTTTACTCATGAATATACCATCAGGCAATGGATAATCATGAGAAAAGGTCAAACTTGTTCTTAGTAGAAATAGGTCATGTCTGTGCACCAGGGAACCAGATTCTCAAACCCATCCAACTGGTATAGATACAAAAAACCTAAAAAATGAAAGCACCAGGGTTTTCTGAACTCTTTCAGCTTCTAAAAGTGTTTTTACAAACAGCAGTTCAGATGATTAAGCAAAGCAATGCAGGGCATAAAGGTGGAATGTGGAGGGAAAAAGGAGAAAAAAGAGTATCTACATCTGATCATAGACTAAAGAATCATAGAAGAGTTTGGGTTGGAAAGAACCTTTAAAGGTCATCTAGTCCAACACCCCTACAATAAGCAGGTACATCTTCAGCTAACCCAGTGGGTCTGAATCTTCTATAATCTGCACCAAATTGATAATACTTTTTCCTTCACTGGGGTTGGTGGAAATGCTAACTTCATCACACGTAGACATAGAGCTGTATTACACCAAAGCAAGGAAGGGAAAGAATCAGGCCATTTAAGTTGTGTGTGTTTCACTGTTTTCTCTGGATAAATAGTCTATTTCCCCTGTTTTGCCTGAGCCTTTCACACAGCTGCAGGGGAGAGAAAAATATTTTTAAAAGAAATAGGAAAGTGTGGCTGTAAAATCACAAACATCAACACTGAAACTTGGGAGCAGATGTGATATTGTGGATTATGATTTTTTAAATTATTCAAATGCTGGGGGGCTTCCTCTGATTAATATTTTTCAAATGCTTTAAGGACATGGGATAGAAAATACAATAATTGTTCAAGTAATAATTCTATATTTAATCGTCCTGATCATAATTCTTTAAGAAAGATGACTTTACAGGATGATTAAAATGTGTGATACTAGGTTTCATTATTTTTAAACAAAGTAAGAATCCAATGAAAAAGAACAACAACAAAAAAGGAATTTAATTAAAAGGAAACCAGTTTAGAGCTGACTGATATTTTGGGGTCATAGGAGAGAGAATAACAATTATTAAGTACTCCAGAAGTCAGTACACAGACTGATTTTTAAGTGCTTTGAGGCACAAGAGCACCTTCCCTATTACGAAGGTTGATGATGGGACTTAATAGAGAATTTATATTCCTGTTGGCAGACTGGACCACTTCTGTCCTAGCAGGCTGACATTAATGGAAATGTTCATGAAGCCACTTCAGAGAATATTTATGTGCTATGTTTAGAGCCTGGTAAGATGATACAGTGCCCTTGCTCTGCATCTGTGCTGGGTGAGCAACTGGGAAATGTGAAGTGGTCCCGATGCTCTTACCCCAACACAAGGGGACCACAGGGACAAAACTCCGGTCAGAGCTTTGAGAGAAATAAGGTTCCTACATCTTGCACTCTCTGAGACTAGGGAAAAGTCACTATACTGCTCTTTGCTGCTTACTCCACATCATCTGTGGAAGAGTGATGACATTAATCCAATTTCATAAAGCTTGCTGGGATTTGTGGGTGTTACACCTTGAGTACCATTGTTCTACTTGGTAGCTACCCCATTATAATACTCAGCTGTCCAGGCAGAATATCAGACTAAACAGCAGTAATTGCATGTTTTTCTTGTTTGTGTAAAAATGTCAGACTGGCTTTACATTCCCAGTTGCTCACACAGAGCAAATATGGAATCACAGAACTATCATCATAGCAGTGTCTAAATATAGCACTTAAATGTTCTTTGAAGTCTCTTTGTGATCATCTTTCCTCACTGTTTTGATCCAGTAAGAAGAGATACAGTCCATTCTGGCACCTGGGATATAAGTGTGCAGCCATACAGTTGGCAGATTAGCAAATTAAAATGTAAAAGATACAGACACAATCAAATAGAAATATAATGCAAAATACCTGCAAAACTTGGCTCTGGGCATAACTGAACAAAATAATTTTGGCATTATATTAAGTGGATTCTGGATACCATAAAGTAGGATGGAAATTAGGAAAGCAGTATGTTACAAATGGCTATAATGTACATTGTGCACACCAGGTAATAGACAGTAATTTTTAATTAAGATGCTTTTAAAGAGAAAAAGTAACTCTGTTTCCTGTAATACTTTGCCATGAAAAGACGCTGTGTTCTAGCTGAAAACACAGGGATATTCAGCCCAACAAAGCAACCTTAAGGAGAGAACAGGGAAACACATGGATTTTGCCATTTATTATATTTTCTATTTCTGTGGAGCAAATGCATTTGCTTCACAAAATATATCCTGAAGAACATTGTAGTAAGGTCTGAAAGCAGATGCATATGTGCCATGCTTTGGCTGTCCTGCAAGCACAGAAACTAAACTGACAATTGCTAAATGACATTTGGGTTTTTTCCCAAAATAAACCATGAGTTCAATAGCAGAAGCATTAATACCAACACTTCAGTGGCGGGGGTCAGGGTTGGTCTGTATTAGGCTACATTCTCTAGGGTTTGCTTCCTCAAAGAGAAGGCAGATGAGATGGCTGGGAAATCATGCTCCATCTCTGCCCTAAAACTGGCTCAGAAGAATGTCACGTATCTATCCTTCTCTGGATTGTTTTGGGGTTTTCCAGCTATATGCCTGTGTCAGGAGAGTCTATATCTTCTGCACATCTAAGGAATCTCTCCAGTGACAACACTTGGATACTCATCTAGTGTGTTCCAAGGTAGCCTAACTTTTCAAGGATCATCCTTCTGATGTCAGTTTAAGGAGGAATTGCCTGATTTTGACCACTTAATCTGCAGCTACTAGTCTTTTTGCCTGGCTGAACAATTTGCATTACTTCAAACATTGCTTTCTGAGTTTTCAAGAATTACATTGATTCACATTCATGTGGTCCATAAACATGACTAGTTAGCACAATTTCTTTTTGGTTTTTTATTTTTAATGAGGGCAATCAAACAAAATGTCTCTGGCTTTTGATCTTATTTGAGAATGCTTTTTTTTTTTCATTCTGAGAGTGCAAAGGAAGAGTTGTGACAGACAAATATAATCAGCTACAAATATGTCCATGGCCTGTCAAAACAATTGTTATGATAAACTTTGGTTCCCTTTTCAGGCCTGTCACAGGGGGGTTGTATTAGATTAATGTAAAGTATAGATCTAGCATGAACTGATTCTGCCAAATGGAATAAGTTAAAAAAAATTTGATGGGTTATTTATTTATATTAGCAGGCTTTCTGCTGGAATAAAAATTATCCTCTTTCTTGTAGCTATTGCAAAAGACTGAAGGCAACACAACTTCTGTAAAGCATATTGTGGTTGACTAGAGAAAAGTTTGTGTGCCTGATCCAAACCAAATAGATAATTCTTTGAGATACTGTAGTTCACAAATCTGACTGATCTTAGGCAAATCGGTCTACATGCACTTTTCCTTCCCACCCTTAAAGACAGATGTTGTCTTGTTAATGTTTGCTGTAGCTACTTTGAGATTCTTAGAATAAAGATGTTTTTGTGCAGTACAAATGTTTATAATGATGGTCTATAGAGAATCAAGTTTCAATTTCCTGTACTCTAAAAATACACCCATAAAATATGCAGTGCACTTTATGGTTGTCCAAAATAGCAACACTCAAAATAGAGCTTGGATGCCAATATGCTATCTAGAAGAAAAATTAAACTGATCCTAGAGTGTGGAAAACCAGACTCTTTGTTTCTGCCTGTCTCTATGTTTGGTCACTCTTTTCACATTAGGATCAAAAACTGAAGGACATGAAAGCTCTATAAGACTGGACACTTCCCGGAAAGGATTAATTATGAATTAAAAGGATTTTACGTTTAATTGAGCTTCACATCTTTGGTAGTATGTCACTTCAGCATCTCTTGCTGTAAAGTGTTCATTTCAGACTCAGTAATCCCTCAGACAGTGAATTAAAACTCACTGATCCGTGAGTCTGCCAGATGAGGGTATGGTCAAGATGTAGCAATGATCAAATATAGAAAGATTTTAGTCTTGGATAAATGAATTTCTGTGCTGGCTCTTCTTAAAACCAGACCTGCCTAGGTAGAAAGGAAGATGTGATCACTTTTAAATCAAGTTGGTGGGGTTTTCTTGCTAGTGGTTTTAAAAATGTGTATAAATAATGGTTACAACTTTTTGGATAAGAGGTGGAGCTGAGTCTAGTTTGGTTGTTGCTCTTCAGTACCAACACTAAAATTCAGGGAACTGGAGAGTTCAGGAAAGTGCTGAGGAGGTGAGCAAAAAGAAGTGCAGAAGTTGTGCAACCTATTCCTGGAAGCTCACGTTGGACTTAAAAGATTGTTGTGGTAACACAGAGTCACTAAATACTGACTCCAAGTCCCATTTGGAGGTCGGAGGCCCAGAAGAAAGAACAGAGTATTATTACTGTATAAGTCAATCCAGGATCATATAAATCAAAGCTTCAGAGTAAGGGGGTCTGCATTTCCTTTGATGGTTAGAGAGCTCAATAGTTGCTTTCATTCTGGCATCCCATAAGCTAACATTAGTTATGTTGATAGTCTTTGCTATAAACTCTACAAATAGAGGAGATTGAATATGAAAATATGTTAGAGCAGCTTTACAACTTGGGCCACAATCTGATTGTGAGAGGGAACAAGACTCCCTTATGTGGTGACGAGCAGTGCATAATGAGCTCCAATCTCAGGATCTCTTTAGACTACAATGGGCTTTTTCTTCCCTCAGCTTTGCATTAAGAAAACACCAATTCATTTCTCTACAGGCAGGATCAGGCCCAAAGACAGCAAGGATTGATGGAGACTTGACCAATGGTTCAACAATCCTTTAATATGTTCTGATAGAGTGAGGACTTGTATTTTCTTAGAAGCACATGCTTCTTCCTGATGTGCCTCCACAGGACCTTCTCCTAGAGGGCTGAAACAACATGCCATGGGAAACACTAAAGGGAAAGA
>NW_008238330.1:4859145-4891602 GCF_000691975.1 Corvus brachyrhynchos | reverse complement strand
AAAGAGCTTCAAAATCTATAAAAAGCATGTTACTACAGTCGTTAAGCATTCTCCAATGATCCACTCATACATAAGGTGCTGGTCAATGAGATCAATACTAGCTACCCATTCATACTGCTAACTAAAAAAGAGCTCTGGAGGAAACAACGCAAGCACATGGATGTAATTTTTGTTCGTGGATGTGTGTGTCTGCTCTAGAACACCATAACATAAAAATTACTGTTTGAACCTCAGCTGGATTACTGTAGTGTGAAAAGTAAAGGAGTGTCAAAACCAGAGGTTACAAGAGACACAGATGTGAAGACAGACTGGTGTGATGATTCAACTCAAAAAAGAAAACAATGACCATAACAGCTGGTAAATGGTGGCTTCTCACACTATGATGTTCCAGTTCATATCCATGCAACAAACACCTATAGGCTGTCCTCAGACACACTGGATTTTGGAGAAGCAAACATGCCAGATATCAGCTTCTAGCAGGAGTCTGGATGATAAGAGGATGAAATAGTTTGAGGCACCATTTCTATGCAAAGAGAGCACCAGTCAGGTAGAAAAATTCTGAAGTGAAAGCAAGAGAAGGGACAAAGTGAGACTAGTGTTTGATGGTTAGTAGAAGTGCTACATTGTGATGGATAGTGCCATACAGAACTTCATGAATATGTTGCTAAAGTGCCTTGGTATTCAGAGTTTTCCTCCATTCATTTTCAGAAGTCTGAAATACTATTGGAAAAGATTTCAGGATTAATGAGGAAAGTGAGAGTCCTACCAGGAAGCTTTCCACTCTAAGAGTTGTATGCCCCTGACTGTTAAATCATCCTTGCACCAGACAGAAGTTTTTCCTGCTTTGGAGAGGATAGGGAAGATCTAGAGGATTACACAAGCAGATGAGGACACTGGGACCAGGAGGGAGAGAAGGTCTGTTGTTGGCACTTCCTGTGAGATGAGAGGACCTGCTAAGAACATCCAGCTCTCCAGCACAATAGCTTTCACAGAGGTATTAACTCTCTGCAGGCTATGTCACACTTTTGGGTTTCCTTAGCATAACTGCTTTGGTTTCTGGTAGACCCAGACACTATTCCAAGGAAAATACCTCTTGCTAATGCTCATTCTGTTTTGGCACCTGGCTTAAGCTGTTCTGGCAAAAAGTGAGCTGGTGTGAGCTCTATCACTGCTAAGTGGTTTTGGTCAGACTGGTTTGACAATATTTCTAATCTTTCTTAAGAGCAGACCCAATATGGCTCTGCCAGAAGTCTGGGAACCAGTCTCCAAGGAGAATGTGACTCAGGCGGAAATTGAGGTGGGCCCCAGATGAAAATGTAATTCAAAATTGGTTGAGTGTAAAAAGGCAAAAAAAGATAAGGCCTTATGAATGCATTCATCTGTAATACAGGTTCTCCTATTAATTTCTTGTTTCCCGTGTCATGCCAGGTCTATTGCTTCACTGTCTTCATGAAAGAATAAATACCCTCTTAAAAAGAAAAAATTCTCACCATGATTCAGTTTGTTTTATTTTCCATATCCCAAGGCACTACTTTTTATGACTTCTAATGCCAGTATAAATCTCAGAAATTACATCAACTTTCTATCGAGTAAAATTTGTGTGAGCTGAAAATCATCCACCCTGTCTAGTTCGGAAAATTTTTCATTGAGCTAAGGCTTTAGAATAGTGGAAGAAATATAAATTACAATGCACTATTCCATTCAAATTCAAACATTTAGCTTCATGCTTTGAGTCAAGTCTATTTTGCTATGAGTGGTGGGTCTTTAGAGTATTTCTAAATCAAACTCAAGCTCTGCAATGAATCTGCCTCTCTGTTGCACTCAGCTTTTTTACTAGTTTGATTTTGTGTTGTTTTTTTTTCCTCTTTTCTCCGTGGCAACGTTTAATTCTTTAAAATTGGAAGCCTGAGAGTTGATTACCGACAGACAGTATTATCACATTAACTAGGTGTTAGACTTTAAGTGTTGCAGACGGAGTTTTCCAGCCTTGCAGGGTGCATCTTGCTTTCTTCAGATGAAAACAAGCAGAAGTCAGTGTCAGCCTTGGTGGTGGAGCCTGCCTCAGTAAGCTCTGAAGAGCTCTTATGGAATAAGAAATACTGTTCTGGCCCCAGCTGTTGTATCACTGTAACACCAAGGTGATTGAAGGAAAGCAGTATAATGATAAGAACGTACCTTGATATCTTGAGCATAAGGTACTGAATATAATTCTTTAAAATCATCTGGCTCAAAAGGGTTGCTGTAACACTTCTAGTTTTGTCTGGGTTTGTTTTTTTTATTATCAATTAATAATTGATAAAATTTTTTGCTATACGTTTCTCTCCACACACATTTCTTGCTTGAATAAGATGAAGGTTTTTTCCAAAGTCTGGCAAAGAGTCATACTAGGGAGAGAAAAGCTTTGAGAAAACAATAAGCAATTGAAGGAAGTCTCCTAACTGCAGATAGTGAGTTATTTATATGCATTTTTAAATCTGGAAAGGTAAGACATTAGCAGTTAGCATTGACACATATTGTGATTTTTTAAAAAAACTTGAAACTGAGTAACAGCTCAAGGACCATGCACTTTTCAAATAAACAATATCACAGAATGAAAAATACTGCTTAAAAGTCACTTCTCATTGTACCTTTCTTCCTGGCTTCTTGTAATAAATGAGCTCAGTGTTTTTCCAGAGAATTAAATGTTGGTATATGAGGCTTTTTTTTGATGTTTCTAGATGAAACCGAGGCACACATTGACTATGAAGATAACTTTCCCGATGACAGATCAATACCTATTGTCGAGAATGACCACAGCAATGGCAAAGAGGAAATCGAGCAGGAGCAACTACAGCTTTCCTTCAGTAGAAGTTCAGAGGAAGGAAGAACTGGAAGTACCAAAGGGGTTACTCAACACACAGACATTTCTGAAAAAGGAAGCAGGGCACCAACTGAGTCCCCTGTGTCACTCTTAAGCCAAAAAAACTTGTTTTGGTTTCCATCAGAAACTTTCAGTGAGTCTAAATCAGAGAAAGAGACAGATGATTCCACTAAAGCACAGTTTTCTGAAGGTGATAACCACATTGGAGTGAAGACAGCCTATGATGAACGTGGTGCCAAAATGTTTTATGACAGTGAGGATTTCCCCATTGGACCTATTCTCACAACTAATGATACAAAGACAGCAATGGATGCAGTTGCCATCACCGACGAGTCATGGTTAGATGGATATCCAGTAACACAAGAGGTGGTAGAGGATGATGAAGAGGAGGGGGATAAAGTTGATGGTTCAATGGGAACAGAAGATGACACTGTTCTTACAACCGACCAACCAAATCATGTGGAAGTAAGAAAATCAGGAAATGGCAGCCCAGCTCCAGAGGAAGGTCTAACACAGATTGTGGCAGCAACAACAGGGACAGATGATGAAGGGGCTAAAGAGACACTGGTACCACTTACATCAGTGAGTGGTCTGGAGAGCTTTACTGTGAGCAGGGGTTATGATGATGCCGCATGGGAACATCCGGCTACATCTCTGGAAACCATGACTCAGGAGCCCAGTACAACGACACTATTTGACATAACCAGCTTAAAAACATCCATGTCAGAAACCTCTGTGACAGTCAGCCCCTCTGATCACACTCCATACATAGAACCAAGAGACACAACCACCTGCCCAGAACAAGTAGCAACCACTGCACCAGTTCCAGACATCATTACTGACACAGCATCCCAGGAATTAGCTGAGCAAGAAAATCTCACCCAGGGCCTTGAAGAAAAGCCCATCCCCACTTCTGAGCCATGTGAGGGAGAGGATTGTCCCAAGTCCAGTAAAGGAGCTATCATAGCAGTAATAGTGATTCTTCTCTGCTTGTTACTGGTTGCAGCTGTGCTGGCAGTGTGGTTTTTCAAAAAACGGCAGCAGAAAAATTCTGTCTATAAACTAAATGGAAGGTGTCAGCCCAGACATCACTGTTACCACCACTATCACCACCAGCACATCGAAATGCAGAAAGTCTAACCAGAGGCCTTTCGGCAGAGATCAGAAGAAAAAACCTATTGATGCTAGAAGGATCGCATGACTCATGGATGCTAAAATCCAGCAGTGCAGAAAGCAGAAGAAAAAAAGAATGCTAAAAGAACATAGAAGACAGAAAAGGTTTCATCCTTTTGAAATTGCAGTTTAGCATATTCGACTTTTCAGAGCTAAAGAATCTGTACATTTTTATCACAAGGGTCTTTTGGAGACACCAGCAGGACACAGCGTGCTCAGTAGTACATCTTCAATTTGTTCCGCTTTTACATTTTGCTCCTATTAATAATAAATTAATTGATTAATTTCTGTGTTACCTGGTTATAATGTAATGGTAGGGCTGGTCAGGCCTCTTTGGACTGTTCTCAGTGGAAGAGGAAAAGAAGGAGGGAGGAATAGAAGAAGGATGTTTTTGGAGCAACCACATATTTGGTGTTTGTTCCTTTTTTAGACCCTGCCCAAGCTGGTCAGGATAAACCATCATAACAAATTATTACCTGATGTGTCTTAAAAAGAAAAACTATTTGCTACCAGACTTTAATGGATAGTATTGCAATGATAACTAAGGTAATTTTCTTCAACGTTGTGAATTTAACAAGCCACAAATGTTGGATCATTATGCTACTTTTCTGGAAGGTGTTCTTTTAGCCTTAGTGAATGTCATTCTTATAACTAATCTTCCTGTAGAAATTATGATGTTTCCCTGGACTTCAGAGAATACTGTAAGTGCCATTCTTCCTTGAGTATCAGCAGGAGAGGAGTCAGAGCACCTTTGAATCCAGGTGTTATGATGAATAGCCTCGTTTTACAGAGCCAAACACTGATGAAGCACTTTCCAGGGGAACCCTATATAAAGTCGGCTGCTTTCTGAACACAATGTTAACTGACCAAGATACTGAATTTTAGTTCACAGCCAGTAGTACCTCTGGCAACTGAAGCCATGTGTAATACTTTTGCCATGTGAACTCTGTGGAAGGACTGATTTTTCACCATTCTGCTCTTGCATTGGCTGGAGGGGTGGATGCTGGCTGTGGGAGATGGGCAGCCCCTTTGCATGCTGCTTATTGTGGTTTTAAAGATAAAGCAGACCTGGGAAAGAAAGAAATTGTGTCTGGTTGATAAAATGCACTCAACTTCTAGACTGGGTGTTGGTGTAAAAGCACTGAGGCTTTTCCAACAGCATGTTCCATTTCCAACAGTTCTGAAAATACACAGGAAGAGAGGGGAACATGTTTTCTAGAATCCCTTAGCATAGTTTGTGTGAGTTTAGTATGAGGTCTTCCTTACATTTCTGAATGAACAAGAGGAAGTCTGGCAACTGTGAATAATCTGCAGGTCAGAAATAAATTCATCTGCCATTCAGCCTTAGTCAAAGAGTAAGAAAAGGTGCCTGGGTGGAGTTCATGTCATGCTCTGGCTTGAGTCACAGTGGTAATCACCTGTAACTCCATGGAAGGTAGGCTTTATGAAATGGAGTGCAGAATTGGGCCCATCTTATTTGCAGCCGTCAGTCTCAGGGCTGGTAAGCGAAACAAAGCATTTTTAGACAATGGCTATGTGTTATCTTGGAGAGTTTGACCTCAGAGTGGTAAGAGTTGAATCTTGTTGCCTGGCAAGAGCCGCAGTAAATAAAAAAGGACAGAAACTGTACAGATTTGTAAATACAACTCTGACATATGCATGACTTTATGCTTTTAATGCATTCTACACTATGAAATAACCTAGAATTTCTGTTGTAAACTATTTTTTTAATGCAATTAAAAAAGAAAAAACCAACAATGGATTTCACACTAAGCAACTTTATGGAGGCTGTTAACCCAACTTAAACATACCATCTGTAATCCCATGGAAATATGCTGAAAAATAAACATGGGAACGTCCATTAAAAATACTGCTTAACTGAAAGTTGCAAGTAGGTGTTACAGTTCTGTGTAGCATCACTCAAAAAGAAAAGTCAAAACTATTTGGCCCAGGAACTGAACGTGTAAAAATGAGACTCAAAATATAATTACGAACACAAATTGTAGAAGGATCTTATTTGAGACTCAGAAACACTTGTTATTCATGAACCAGAAGAAAGTGTACATTAACATAATGCTTCGGAGGTATTTAAATAAAACTCAAGTTACAAAAACACCAGGAAAGGAAGTGTGTGCGTGTGTTCTTGTGCAAATCATTCAGTTTGCCCACAAGTTTATGGAGAAAAGACAGGTCTGTTACTTTCATAATTCTTGTAGAAGACACTTTGATATTAAAAATATTAGCTAAAAAGTGTTTATCTTAGACTGCCAGCCCAGTTCTGCTTTAGAACATCTACCCTCCTTTGGAGCATCATCTGTTTGTATTCACAGTATTCACTTTACCATAATGATTCAAGGAATTTGGGAAAACTATTAAACAGATGGGGACAAACAGCTCTTTAATGATACATTTGAATTAGACTTCCTTCTGTGTGTGAAACTTGGCTGATCACTGATAATGGGAATGGCAAACAATACATACATTACACGATGAATACAAAATCTGAAGATGATAGTATCAAAACAGTAGGAGATGAATTACTTAGGAATCAAAGCTGAAACTTGCATCTGCATGTTGAAATTAGGAGAAGAAAAAGAAAGGGGGAAATATTGGAAGCACTTTTGTGATGGTGACATCCAGCCATTGATGTGTCACTGTGTGATAAAAGTCATGTACCGTTCTATTCTAGGGAAACCACATATTGCAAAGGGCTGGTCAGAATCTGCCCACTGGGGTCAAGACTGAGATATGATCTCCCTTTCCTCTATTAACCTGTTAACTTGGCCCCCATTTCATACAGATCTTGTGCTGCTGTGTCTGGACAGAGACTATACAAATTTGCTTCAGCAGGCTGAGAAGTGACACTGTGGTGTGTAACATCAAAGCTACAGGCAGTAGGGGCTTCAAATCCATGCAACCAAAAGGTGTTTGCTCCCCTTTGTACAGAAACATTTTAGGTGTTTGCTAAGCTCTCAGGCTGAAATCCCCTCAATTTCTGTGCTTGTCCTAGCAATATATGGTTATTGTGTTGTACTGCCTTATTGCTTACTGTACCTCAAAAGCTATTATGCTGGAGATTTGTTGCCATGGGCATTGGGCCCAGCATAGATTGATATTTTTTTTCAATGATTTACCTTTTTTTTAATACCAAATAATTTGTGATGCAAAGATACAACATAATACATAGCTGTGGAAGATCAGAATACGTAGCTATCAATGACCATTAAAAAATTACCCTTAATAAGAAATTACTACAACAATTCTAAGACTTGTCAAACTACAGGATTTCTACCAGCTCAGGATAATATTAAAATGTTTAATTCCTTTTAAGATAAGTGATAGTGAGAATGGGGCAAAGGCAGAGAGCCCCTTTTTTCTTTTCCTTTGAAGTTAACAGTCATATAAAATTACTCCTCTGACTCCCATATTTCCACTTCAAAGTAAGCAAGTTCCATTGCTTTGCAAAAGAATTAATCAGGAAGAAAAAGCACATTTTTTACTTCATGATGCTGAAAAGACCTACCCATGAGATATATCAATGGGAAGAGAAAGTTAAAAATAATCAAAGAAAACTTAGAAAGTTTTTCTACAGGAAAGGTTAACATTTATAAACTTCAAAGTTTGAACCCTCTACAGAATTTCATTTCCATATAACATCAGTACTTTAAGGAGAGAGAAGAGGGGAAGGAGGAGAGATGGATGCCTAAACCACTGAATATTTCCTTGCCAAAAATAAATAAATAAAAAGGTATCTATTTATTTCAGTGTTTTTTCCTAGGCACTGAAGAGGACTTAAGACACAAACCCCTGATTTGCTGGGGCGTGCAACCCAACTTACTTTGGCTATTTCTTACTTAACTCCTTTTTTGTATAGAGCTTAAACTCTCCACACTAGGTCATTCAAGTCTTGAGTCACCAGGAAAAAGAAGTCACTGTTTAAAGTATGGCAGACGACCAAAAGCTCAGACAGCTGCAATGAAGGATTAGTTGTGGGTTTTTCTCACTGCCTTGCTACAAACTGCATCACAACTCTATGTTCAAACATTATTAAATGGGAATGTTTTCTCTGGCACTGACTACTTCTCCCCACAGTTTAAGTATTGAATTTTTTTAACTGAAGTAGCTTTGGTTTACAGCTCACATTAGAACTTAAAAACATATTTCCATAGTAGCTGGCACATGCAGGCAACTGTTTATTCTCAGTACCAGCCATAATAAACATTTGTACATTTATAATCCAACAAATCTTTGTCTAATCACAACTCCATTTTCAGAGCTGTAAAATTTGCATGCTATTTAAACCATTTTTCATGAAGGCTCTCTTGAAATGGAAAGGTTTTCCAAGTGTGCCTCCATTATCAATACAGACCAATAATTCACTGTAGAGGATGTGAAGATATATGGTGGGTATTGATGGCAGCGGTCTACTGAGAAAAACTTTGTAAAGCAGGACATGCTATCAGATTTTCAGGGGGATAGTTTGTCTGGAAAGTATGGAGAAATGACACCTCCTCTGTTGGATGGGATCTTCAGATGAATTAAGAATGGCAACCGACTAACTTTTGGGTTTATATTCTAGCATTCCAAAGCAGCAAAGCTCTGGAAAATGGAGCAATTTGAATTTGCTTTTGGCTCAGGCCTTGTCAACAGAAATAATGAAGGTCTGCTTGCAGAATTGCTATGGCAAACGAAAGGGCCCAGCAGGACATTTGTACTCCCATTTAATTTGCCAGAACCGATCATTCTAAAAGTATTCGTTTTTCACAGTTGATTTTATTGGCAATTGGAATTGCCGAGGCACAGAACTATGGAGCCTGAAATGCTCTTTTATGGGAGCAAAATTAAGCTTTGAGGAGAAAAATCACTACCATCCTTCCTCCTTTTTTTAATGAATGTTGCTATTTATGAGGATGAATTAGCAAGGAGCCAGTAATAAAAAGAATTGCTATCAGTAAGAGTAGGCATTAATTTGAAAAGGATTATACTCTTAGCAGAGTCTGTGAAATGCATTGATTTTCAACCTGTGCATGTCCTCCCTTATCCAAGCTTTAGTTCTTGCAGGAGAAAGGCTGTCCTGACTGCCAGCAGTTGTATTTTTCACCTAAACAAATATCCACCTCAGTGTGACACTGTTTCTGACTCAGTTTAATCTTCAGTTTCCAAGCAGTTCCCCATCACGCAGGACCCCATTCAGCAAGAAAACAAGCCCAGGACTCACATGCATGCAGCCCCCTGTGCTACAAATCTGCCAGAAGATTGACTTCACCCACCATTCACCTCTAAGTGGTGACCAAACAACATTCAGATGGAACTGTTGAGGACTTGCTTGTAAGCAGTGACAGAGCATCAGAGGCCAACAGCAGCCACCAGAACAGCCAGCTTTGGTACTAGAAATGTGACACCAAGGTGGACAGACACAGTACCAATACTGCGTCCAAGCCTGTCACACGAACACGATGTGTTCAACAAGATGATGTTTCCATGAGCATCAGCACCACACGGTAAACCTGGCCACAAAAAGAAATGGAGACAAAGGTAAATATCCCATTGGGTTAGGCAGAAACTGCTAACATCTGAGGCAGACAACTCACAACTGCAGGAATTTGGGATGGCAGAAGGGAGGCAGGAATATTCATACAGCCTCACAAGAAGAGCTGGCAGGATCAGAGAAGTGGAAGAAGAGACACTAAATTATTACAGTCACATGTAAATGTTGGCATCTAACAATAGCAGCAGGAAAAGAAAAATCAGTTAAAAGAACCTGAGAATGCTGAAAAAAGCCACAATAAATACTGAAGGACTGGAAGAGGAGCTATTTCTCATTAGAAAAGAACAAGGGTTTGAGAACTACTTGTACTTATTAAGATGGAACTGGCTTGGGACTATATGTAGCGGAAATTAAGAATGCCAGAAAAAATCCACAGACACTTGAACAAAATGAAAAAGGGATCATGGTGCCATTTCACAAGGCCACAAGGGTATCAGTTGCCTCCTCAAGTTAAACGGATTGGTAAAGGACATCAGACTTACTTTAAGCAGACTTAAGAAAAATAAATCATTGGCTAATGGACATCTTAGTAAATAATGAAATCCCCACCTGAGAAGGCACAATAGCAGGGGATTTTAGCTGCAAGATCAAGAGCTGAGGAAATGAGTGAACATGAGAAAGTATCAGATAAGGAAGCCTTGAAGACCGAATCACAAGCTTGCCAGAAAATTGATAATACCTGAGAGACTGGCAATAGCCATTGAAAAACTGTTTGATGAATAGGAAAAATCAGGGTTCATAGGCACCAAATGTATGCCCAGTGTAATCTGTTGAAGTCGAATCACAAAACAGGTAACTCTGGTGCTCAGTTTTTACTGGTGGAATGAAAATTTGGCAGTATTTTACCATGTACTTTGCTTTTTGAAAAAGATAATAGGAATTTCAGATAATTAGTACTGGAAAGGGAAATGCAGTTCTTTAACTGGAGAGAAATAATTCTGGGTGGCCCAACAAAGAGGTCCTGGAACTTATTTTCTGTCATCTCGTACCTACTGCAGTCTATGCTACTTGCCCCACCAACAGGCAACATCTGCTTGGAAGCTTTATGCCCATGTTATTTCCACATGGGATGTACAGCCATGGAACACCTTGGGCTCAGGAACCTGAATTACAACCATTGCTCTTGGAGCCTTTGAGGCTTTGCACTGCAGTACCTACAGACAGCACACAAGAGCTAGGGCAACACAGGGCACCACAGGAACAAACAGCCAGGCAACAGCCAGAGCTTGGCAGAGCTCTGAAGTCACTTTGGTAAATGGTGATAGCGAAAAAGTGAACTAAAAATGCTGTTAAACAAAGGCAATGTAGATGGATAGAGCCATCTCCAACCAGCTCCACACCCTTTAATGGTGGAATTTCTGGATTTGAGTGCTACAGTATCAAAGATGTATTGGGTATCACAGAATCATATAATCACAGAACCACAGAATATGTTGAGCTGGAAGGGACCCACAAGGATCATGGAGACTAGCTCCTGACCCTGTGCAGGACACCCCAAGAGTCACACCATGTGCCTGAGAACATTGTCCGAACACTTCTTGAACTCTGCCAGGCTGGTGCTGTGACCACTTCCCTGGGGAGCCTGTTCCAGTGCCCAACCACCACCCTCTGGGGGAAGAATCTTTTCTAATATGCAACCCAAACCTCCCCTGACACAAGTTCAGACTATTTCCTTGGGTCCTGTCACTGGTCACCACAGAGATCAGTGCCTGCCCCTCCTCTTCCCCTCACGAGGAAGTTGTAGACTGCAATGAGGTCTCCCCTTATCACTGGTTGAGCTCCTGAGGACAAAATCTGGAGTTGTCCATGCAGGCTAGAAAGCAGAAAGACAAGAGAGGACTCCAGAGCAGTAACCTCTCCTTTGAGCATACACATACCTCCAAGAGAAAACTAAGGATAAATTGGAGAAGCTACCCCAGTAGGATATTACATGTATTTCATGGGGTGAAGTGATGGTTTACAATCAACTGCTTGTAAGCAACGTTTAAAAGCAAATTTCAATTCTTACATAAAATTAAAATGAGCGGAGTGCTAATACTGTGTAGAACAAAACCATGAGGAAATGTGATACACCCTCTGTCAGTTCAAGGCACACAGCAAGCCAGATTCCAGTCTTCTTACCACAAGCTGAGCTGGGCAAATCTCCTAAAGTTAAAAGGCTCTTGATAGATTTTCATTTTGAGATTAAAACAGTCTGCCCATCAACTTCAGTGGACTAGTTGTGATTTATATTAAAGCAGTTAAAAAAGCTAACCTGATCTTCCAAACATCTTTTACACACAAATTCAAATGTTTCACTGCTGTCATATGCTGAAGGACACTGAAACCTCATCCTATGGATTCTCCTTCTTATTTCTTACAAACACTCAATAGTGTAGACTACTACAGCTTATATAAACTATAGCAGCAACAACTTGGCAAGCTAGTGGGGATCATGTTTTGCCTTTTTAAAAACTCAAAGCAGGTTATGGGTTTGTAATTCACTTCCATTCAGCTGAATTACAGCTCAGTCATAGGAGGTGAACGCTCATCTGAATGCTCATATGCACTGAATGCTCATCTCCCCTTGATGCAAGCAAGATGAAATCACTTGCAGGACTTGATCCTTGAAAACAAAAGAGAAAAGCACAGGATGAAATCCTGTATCCTTCTCTGAGTTCAAGGGGATTTTTCCTCTTCAGTAGACTTAGGCACTAATTCATTACTCTTCTCTATCACACTTTTTTTGGTCTGTACCAATACTTCTGTATGGGACTCTGCCATGCAGTTAATAAAAATGACATGAATTCACAGGTAAATATTTTTCATTATTCCACTGAAAATCACCTCAGTTCCCACCTTACTTACCTTTGGATGAAAACTGTGCAGATAGTCCCACCAGTCTGAAAAAAACATGCAAACTGTTTTTTTACAGAAGAGAATACTAAATCCATCCATCATCAGTATTTCATACAAGACTGGCCCCACCTCAACAAGGACCACAGGATGTTTCAACAGAAAGAGTAAGAACTGGTAGGAAGAAAAAATTGTTTTTATTCTCAGTTTCCCGCAGTAGAATTTAATTTAGTTTTTGGGAAAGATCAACACTGCTTTCAGAATTCTTTAAGCAATGTTTACAAGATCATTAGTTGTTCTTTGTTAATCACATTATTTCAGCTATTTAAATGTACCTTAATATCTTTCAGGTGCACTGGGATTTGTTATCACTTTATTCACCATCACATAAAAAGACATATATAAATAATACAATTCATAGCTCAGAAAGAGGAACTGTTATGTCTTCCACAGTTCATAATCTGACAAAAGTTCTTGAGAATTTAGCTGTACTGCTACAACTTAGCAGAACAGCACTGAAACGAGGAAACTTAGTGTTATCCCAGAAAACAGAAATAGTCTGTTTTGTTGTGTTTGTGTAGCAGAAAAAAAGCTCAAGGGGGAAACTCATATGCAGCAGTTCTGCACAGTGAAAAGCCATGCTCACAGAAGAGTCAGTGCAGCACGGAAGTGACCTTTCAGGAGTGGATCTTGGGACAAAAGGTACAGCTTAAAAAAGCACCTTTGAGGTATATCTAACTGGAACTACAGGTGATCAAAAATAATAGTAAGGAGCAATGGTGAGTCTTCACTTCTGTAAAATACTTTGTGGTGGTTCCACTCATCAGGATTCCTTCTTTTCCTCCACTTCTAACAGCTCGTCAAGGAATTCCACAACTTCACCCTGGAAATGATTAAATTCAACAGAAATAAATTAACCCTGTACTGCAAAAGTGGTGGGAAATTTCTGCTATTTTAATCAAAAATTAAACTGTACTAATAGGCGTCCAAATATTTTTAACACCCTCCATGTAGACACTAGTGCAACAAACCTATAAAATACAGGTAAATGGCCCATACAGGGGTAGCACAAGCACTTGCAGTGACACAGACCTTAAAAGAAGAAAATGTTATACACATCACAGTAAATCCTCTCGTACTTTTACAGGTACTTAAATAGACAATGAAATCCTCAAACTCAGAGAGGAATAAATGTTTAAAGCACCTGTTAAATTAGGAAGTTGTTAGAATACCATAAAACATTAAAACATTTTAGAAAGCTTCAAAATTCAAAACCAAAGCATTTTGTAGAACCATAATTTTGACTTTGTATGTCTGCTCTGTTTACGTCCCCTGTCACACCCTTCAACAGACACCTTCTCCATTTTCAACCACAGATCTTCACATGCCATGCTTCAATGCAGCAAAAATGTGAAGAACCAGAGATACTAGAATGTTTTCCATACTGGAAACAAATACGTTGGGTTTAGATTCAGATCAGAAAATAATACATTTACAAGCTCTGCTCCGCTAACACAGGTGTCTTGGGGTGACTTCATGATGTTGTATCCCCTCTTGCCTGCTTATTGCCCAGACATGAATCCTGTGCCTTTCTGCGCCTTTAAGCTGGGTCTGAGAGAAAGGGGGGAAGCCGAGCGAGTTCTTCAGCGCGGTTTGTGCTCAAGGATGCACACACTCCCCTGTGTTCTCACCGCTGTGGAGCCGAGGGAGCACCTTCCTGCTTTTCCCCAGCTCTTGGCTGCTTTGCTCAGGAGAGAGACGGAGAGTTAAAATTCTTTGCTTTTAGCTACCCTGTTAGGTGAGGCAAGAACTTTTTCCCAGGACTGTAGCTTCTTCTTTTTCTCCTGGAACTGCTCAGTTTGCTCCGGTCCGGAACACCATCACTGGGAGGCCCCACACCGCGGCCCAGAGGGGCCCACACCGCACCCCAGTTTCGGAGAGAGCAGAGCCACACCTACAGAAAGGACTCTGAATCTACCAGGTTTTTCTCCACAACGAGCAGGTTTATTATCTAATATTATTCATTTTGTGCCTGCATGCACCCTGCTTGTTAAATAAACAGCTTTTTTTTTTCACTTTCCCCCAAGAAATTTTTTTCTGAACTGGGGTGGGGGAGGGGTTGCTGAAACCTGCCTTCTATTAGAGGACACGTTCATTTCAGACTTTTCCTCCCAATTTGTCGCAAACCGAGACACACAGGGCACCAGCACAACATGACAATCCAACTTCCTTTAAACTACTCCTAATGTAGTTCTATGTCCTATGCCATAGAAAGACAGCATCTTCCAGACGCTTACACTTTGAGACTGAAAATTTTACAGTTTTCTGTTCTGGTGAGGAAAGGGATTAAAACCTCTGTCAATGAAAATAATAAGAGGAAATAGAGAAATTTTGTCTATTTTGAATACAATAATGGTATTATGGATAGTGTGAGTAAAAAGTATTAACATCATACTTTTAGGAAGTATGACTAGCCAGGAGAGAAATAATGAAACTAAGCAAGCAAAAATAAAAGCAGGAGGAAAGCTGGCTGAAATAACTGCTGTTCTTGTTCCCTGATTCACAGTTCCATCTCAAAAGAACACTGAGTTTTTGCAACTATGAAGTGCTTTTAGCAAGTCCTGAAGGATGGCAATTTGTTGTGCTTTGAATTTGTTCAAAAGATTTAAGTATCCAAATTCATATTATTGTCACACTCATCAGTAAGATAGAATTTTTCAGAAGACGCTCAACATACAGACAAAATTCCAGTTTTTTATTTCTGGTATGTTTTCAAACCCAGAAACATCTAAGAAATGGAAAAGGATAGTTAAATACAACAATCTTAAGAAAAAAACCCCAAACAAACCTGAAATCTGAAATCTCTAGTGCCTGAAACTAAGCTCTAAAGGAAAGCATTGCAGAAGCTGTTGTGGTCTAATTAGATGTACCGAGGAGTAAGAGAGGTTGAAATATGGCAAAAATATAAAAAACAGTTGCTGAAACAATATACCTACGTAAAATACGCTGCAATACAACTGAATAATTGTTGTAATAATTAATAACTGAATTGCCTGGGTGTTGGTTATTTTGGAAAAGGCAAAACCTCCAGATTAAAGACAAACAAAATCCCAGCTAAAATATTTTTGCCTGTGCCTTCACATTCAAAATGTAAAACATTTGCAAGTTGTCACTAGAGTGGCTGGCAGCCCAATGAAAAGGTGATAATGCTGCCTCGGAGGAGGCGATCACAGTGTCACACTGGCAGCTGTGACCAGGCCAATCACTGTCCTTGTCCCATTAGCACCCACTTGACACCGCACTGGGTATTTAGCATGGCTGAAGTCAGTGCATATTCCACAGGTGTTCATTCCAGGGAAAAAGCCTTCTGTCTGCTGATATTTAGTAGCTTTGTTACCGACCTGTGCCTGTAAATCTGGAGTCTGAAATGAGTCTTTGATACAATTTACTGCCTCAGTAATTGTATCAGTAAGACAGAGCGCCTCCTGTTACCTGGAGCGCTCTTTGGCTCCTCCCTACCGTTACAGAAAGAGCTTCCAATTTTCCATGCAAAGTCGGCTGCAAACCTGTAATTCTTTCCACTGCCAGCTACCCAAGCGCACAACAGCCATCAGCTCCAACACAGGCAACACAAATACACCGCTCAAGCCCAGTGCTGATGCGAATCATGGTGAGCAATCCATGGCCCAAAGCGTGATGCAGCTGTCTGGCTGCTAGGTAGGAGATCAGGATGTGAAGTCTGACTGAGCTCGGGAAGAGAAGGGCTGGCTTCCAGGCCAGCACATGAGCAATAGTCAGGCAGCCAACAAGTGGAAAGCACACACACATGGGCTGCTTGGTCAGCTGCAGGGAAGCAGCCCTTCCATGCCTGGCCCTCAGTCCACAGTCGTGTCTTCCAGGTTTGCTAGTTACAGGCTCAGCAGATCTGTGGCACCCCACAACCTCCCTCCCTGTGCTACCGTGCTCTTCCCTCTCCCAGTCCAGGGATGGTCAGTGGAAAGTGGGACTGACAGACCAAGGACGTATGGGAATAGATGGAACAGGTACAGCCTGAAATATGGGAGGCGTGATATTGAACAGAAAAAGGGGAATGTTCCCAGACTGGTGTGAGTTGGTAGGAGGAATCAGAGAAGCTGGTCTGACCAACTGGAACCTCTAATTATCTGTTAGATATGCAAAGTGAGCACTTTTGGCATAGATTAACAACTGAACAGAGCCACAGACAGAAAGAACAAGTTTTGTGCCACAGTAGCTAATTCAAGAAGGTTTTACAGAGGGTATGTGAGTAGGTGGATTATAATTAAAAATAATTTTAAAACAGAGTTCTTGGTCAATTCTGAATAAACTAACCCAGGCTAGTGAGATTGGGGCACTATTACAAGTGAAGCTAGAGCATCGAAAAAAAAAAAGAGCTAAAAAGGAGAAGAATGCAAAACTCCTCACTTAGTACCTCAGCGTACTGAGTGTCCAAGACCACAATATACATTGGGCCAGGCCCTTCCTTAGGCAATATTAAATGTCACATTCACACTCACAAAACACAACTTTTTAAAAGAAATATCTGTACTTTGGAAACTCCTAGCCAGCTATTAAAATAAAACAGCAAAGAGGAAGAGCGACCAGTACCTGGCTCAGTTATGGCACGCTTCAGGCCAATGGTCCAGCACCAACTTTTCTTTTGACAGCATCATTTAAAACCAGCAGCAGGCAGCAGTTGCACTGCTCACTGACAGACCCAGACACTTTGCCACTGCTTGCAATGATTGCCTTCCACAAATGCAAACATTAATCATTCATGGATCCTGGCCTCCACCTGCAATCTCTTCTGTCCTTTCTCAGTGTGGACTGGAAAAGTTATGGGAAACAATTAGCTTTTTTGTAATAACCCATACTTTCCAATCAGATCTGCTGATGGCCTTTCAAATAGGTATAGTGGGATAGGCTGTTCTTCAGGGAAGCAACAGAGAATATAAAAAAAAAAAGACAGTGTTCTAGAATGAATTAAGATCTACAAAGAACTATTAATTCTGGACATGTTTTTATGTGTGATTACCAGTGAATGAATAGGAAACCGCTTTTATTCTAACTCATCCAACAAACCACCTTAAGAGACAACACACAGAACACGAGGAATTGGCTGGATCCTTGTTTCTGTATAATCTATGACCTAGAAGGAAAATATGTATCTCACAAAATGTCCCCCAGTTGTCCTTCAGAGCAAAAATTCAAATTTTGCTAAAGTTCAAAGACCTCAACTGGACTCTTGTTCAACAGTGAGAGCAACAGATTTGATTCCCTTATGAACTGGGTGTAGATGACCAGGCTGTGGTAGTGGGAAGGGTTGCACAGGTGCCCTCTGTGAGGAGAGGTCAAGGCTGCCACATAATTAATGAGTAGTTATCCTGTAACTGCCTGAGTAAGTAATGGGAGTAGTCACAAGGATTAAGTTATGAAAACTAGCAGATTTTGTTCAAGAACAAATAATCACCTTGCAAGAGTGAAGACAAAGGTTTGATAGGAATGACTGTGGAGAACATGTGCTCCATAGACCTGACAGAGCCTGCACATACACACCACACAGCCCACTGGCCAGCAATGTTTTGGAGGGGGAAAACATTATTTCAGGATAACAGAAAGGCATGTGCCAATGAGTGGCTCAGCCTGAAAGGTTTATTCAGCCTTCAACCAAGAGAAAGTTTCTTGATCTAACCTTCAGTTAAAGCCTCAGAGTTCACTGTAACCACCTCAAAGCCCTGCCAGAACCTCCATGAGCTGTACAGTCTGGGCTGGACATTCCTCACATTCTAGCTGTGGAAAAAATAAGAAAATCCCTCAATTCTTTGTGCAGAAAAATTATTTGGCCCTTAACTTATTTATTTTTCAGACAGTCCACAGTGTGACCCAGTTGCACATGTTTTTAGGGCTTTTTTTTTTCACTATTAAAAGAGCTTAGTTGTTCGTCACATGAACATTAGCTACTTTCTCAAATATTTTTCCACTTCATTTTAACAATATATTCTGAACCTTTAACTGTTCTTTTCCCATATATTACAGGAGATTACAGTACACTGCAGTTATTACAGTAGTATTTTACAGTAAACCAGTAAACGTGCTTTCCTTTTAACATATTTATAATGCCTATAAAACATGAATCAACCCAATTTCAGAGGAACTTGAACATTGCTCCAACTGCACTGAAAGCAGAAGCCTTCCAGTGGCTTTGTTTCTGAGCTCTACTTATGCTCTCTTGCCTGCTTTATGCTGCATGCAGAAGCTTAAGAAAATCTGGGCAGTAGAAGTTCCTCCTAATGCTAGTACCTTCACCTTGGGGCCACCCTGCCATTTAAGGACAACCATGCTGGCAGCTTCCCATGCAAAGTGGCTTTAATGGAAGAAGGAACACCCTTGACCAAGACACACATCTAGTGGTGCAGAAGCAAGAGGAGAAAGCAGAAAGACACAGCCATATGGGAAGAATCTCCACTAGGAAATTATGATGGAAAAAAAAAATCTCTTTTTCTTTTTCCTTTAAAAAAGCATATGTTGAACAGGGACCGTAACACTGCCCATTGGCTGGCAACTGTTTCTGAAACAGCTGCCACCAGCTCTTCTGAGGGTAGCAGTGCTACTGGAGCTGTGCTGGTCTGAGGTCACAGGCAGGACAGGGCTTACAGGTCTGCACTTGCAACTTGCTGTTACAAGCACCCTTGTGTAAATCATTTGAACATATGCAAGCAGTTAGTTAATAAAGCTCAAAATATATTGTTAGCAATTCCCACACAGAAAAATAAGGTGAATTCAGATTACTATTTGCTATCAGTACTCCACTGGGCCCTTGTGTTTTGATGCTATTCCATATGTCCTCTTTCCACCAGTCACATTAGTTCAGTACTTATTCTTCTTTGCATCACATGGATGTGATGAAATATGGAGCGTTTTAATTTCAGCCACTACACAAATGAACACACACTATATACAAATAAAAAGAAAGAGATGTCAAAACAGTGGGTCAAAGCTGCCAACAGTTTTTCACCTACTGATTAAGTACTGAAAGAAAAATCACATTGTAGGCCCATCCCCGCCAAATACTTGTGGTCCTTATGTAATTCAGAACAGCTAAGTAGCTATCCCCCCCAAAAAACATTCCATAAGAGCACTGATTTTATGGGCCAAAACCACGTCTCATACAATTAGTGTGGTGCTGAAGTTACATCTACACTAGCTGAGTGTCTGGCTCTTAACGGCATTTCAGTTTGCTACTTAAATCTGTGCAATACCAGGAGCTGTATCCATGATAGCCTTGATGCATTACACATCTGAACAGAAATTAAGAAGCTTGCCTATCCACGGCCAACTAAGATGACAACACTGTAATGTTCTTTTAACTTCCCTGTGGAAAACCACAAGGATATTTAAGAATAATTACTTTTTCTTAAAAGAAATTTGTAGCTAGTTGGCGCTAATATTCTCTGTCACCTCTACTGTGTTAAATGCTTGAATCAAGAGTTTTTCATTTCCGTGTGGAAAAACATTAATAAAGTAACACAGGCAGGACAGTATTTCTTGTAGTAACATACGAAAAAATCATTACTGCCTGTCCCAGCCTCTCCAATTACTGCTATGTACTCCTGAAGAAGCCACAGCTTTTCACTCGCTTTGCTAACGGGATTTAGAAAGACACATGGATGATCTGGGATGTGGGAGCAGTGAGAAGTCTGATTAAAATGAGATTCTCCACTTGAGAATAATGACACCCACATAGGAAGGGATCCTCTTGCCACATCAATCCTTTTGCTTCTGTCAAGGAAAAAAGAGGGTTTTTTTTCTCCAGATTATCTTGTGGGCTATCTTACTGGCCCACAAGCAACTTCACAGACTGCAAACATGGATCACAGAAACCCACAGAAGGTGCGGCCTTTGGCCCAAGAAGCACATGGTTTAAATAAGCAGAGTGCACTTACAAGAGAGCTTGCCTCCATCCTTAACACTTTTTAATAAAGTTTTTACTATAATGCCTTATCTGGAGTTTTCATCAGTTTTCAGCATTCCTATGGAACAAACTTTTCTATCTGTGCCAGGAGAAATATTAAACAAAATAAAAAAATTCCAACTTACACTACCAGGTCCTGCCCATAGAGCAGAAACTGCAAGGTAGTGGTTTTACCTTTGTGCTATTCCTGCTCTGTCTGCACTCCCTGGAAGTCTCCTGCAGCCAAAGACAAGTTCTGGTAGCCAGGGATTTATGAGCTCACTACCAAAAGCCAGAGCCAAGCCAGAGGCATGGACAGCCTCCATCCCTCCCAGCTTTTTGGGCTCTAGCACAGAACCCCTTCAGCTTTTCCCCTGGGAAGGAGAATGGTAGCTTTCCTAATACAAAGAGAGTGTGAGGTGGGCATATCTGTGCCATGAGGAGGCCCAGTAATTTTGGTTGTTTAATCCAAACATATAATCAAGTGTAATGTGACTTCCTTGTCAGCCCAAAAGTTTAACTGATGTTTTCACTGCCCCTCCCTCCTGCAGATTACAAGGTCATTTGTAATTGCCCTGGTGAAAGGGGCTGCAGGAATGAATGCCAGCAAATGAATGCTTGTTTACTCTACACACAGTGCTGGAGGATGAAGATTGTTTCTATAACCCCTTCTTCTAACAACATATGGGGAAAGTCCTCAAAATGGACTTCTTCACCCCCTCCTTAATTACTCATCCCTGTGCTTTGAAGCAGCAGATAGGAAAGAAGGAAAAAAGCACAAGTTAGGTTGATGCCTAACATAAGAAAACATTATGGACAAAGCACAAACCAACAAGGGAATATAAAAAGTGCTCAAGTATTTCACACCTTGATGAAAATCCATACGGACTTGTCCTCATCTAAGCTTAACCTTAAAGCAAGTTTATTAAACTGTCCTTCAGGGGATTTTATCACAATGGAAAGTCTTCCTGAAGTCTGGTAACCTTCCAATGGAATTTTACATAGAGTTGTTTTCAGATCACAAGAATATTGAAGGCAGCACAGACATTACTTCTCTGCTATAAAATAGTCTCTCTCCCTATGTGTTGGATAACATAAAAATTGCAAAGGTGATTTCATTTTTTAACATAAACCATCTTTGTCTTTTCCAACTAGAAAAGACCTTGGCAGTGCTCATTACAGATACCCTCACCCCATGGAATAACTGAGTACAGCTCTTTCTTTGTCAATGCCAGCAACATTTCATCATTTGAAGATTTTTTTAAACCTCTCAATGAAAGGTCCCAAAAACAAAGCAAAAGGCAATCCAAAAACTCCCATGAATTATACTTTTTCAGCTGTGGAAGAAAAAGAAATGCCTTTTCAACAATTTAACTGCTTTTCCTGCACCAAAATAAAAAAATCCTTTTACATATTTTCCAGTGTAAATAGTAGTCATTATATGTTATTTGACCACAAATTCCAAACACTTAAAAGGCATGACTGGGTGACCAAAATGCCACTGAGCAGAAGAAAATAACAGATAACAAGACTTCCTTTGGACAAAAAATTACAATTTAGGTGGTTCATTCTGGACAAAATCACAAGGATCTTTAAATCTAATTAAAACAACATTTCAGAAATAAAAATTTCATCTTCCCCCCCAACCTCCCCAAACACCAAACCCAGAAAAACATTTGGTTTAAATATATATACACCATTTCTCTGCCCCCTGGTGTTACAACTGGAAAACTGGGTTTTCTTTATTTTCTCTGGGCTCAGTGCATTATATGTTTAACTTTGTGTTAATTCTGTCCATGTTTTTCTAAATGGTACATGATGTTCTTTGGAATTGTTCTTATATTCCATTTACCAAACAAAAATTTATTAAAAATGGGTCATGGTTACAAGAAGATTTTTCCATATTAGTGAAATCCTGGAATTACAGCTATGCATCATCTTCACTTTAAACGTGATTGCTGCTTTTTTGACCATGATTTCATTTCTAGAAAACTCACCTCATCATCATCCATCAGATGTTCCTTTGCAAATGCATACATTTCCAGCTGGACTGTGGTAATGTTGTGGTATCGAACTGCCTCCTACAAAAAACCCCAACATTTCTGTTACTTTAAGGTAGCAAGATGGGGAGTGTCATCACATGCCACCTGAAACTATCCCAGTGAAGCCAGCCCCAGACCTAGGAAAGGTAGATCCCAGGCAGGGTACATACTGTTTGAGAAAGGAAACAGCAAAACAGCAAACAGCTTATTCCAAACTCTTCTGTGGATCTTCCTAAGCACAGGCTCCCTCACTGCAAGAACAAAGCACTCTCCTCTTTCTCATGTTTCAAAGCACTGGCGAGTCTGAGAATAAGGAATGAGACTGCCAGGGCTGAGCAGCAGCCTGTGCCTGCATTCCAGTGGGCTTTGGACAGGAGAGAGCCTCTGTCTCCCTGCACGCTGGCATATGGCACAGGCAGTTCTGGGAAAGAGACACACTAAGCTGTTTTGCATGATAATGACTCACCAGCCCAGCCTGAGCCCGGCCTAGGGAAGCTCTGCAAGGTCACTCACCTGTCCCTCCTCACTTCCTGGCTGTGTGCCTGAACAGCACAGGGTAGCTCAGTCACATACTCTCATATTTGTGAATACCAACTGTAATCTACTTTGATGATTCAGTTTAACTCCTTTGGGAGAAGAAAACAGGAGACTCCCTCTTTCACAAGAACATCTAAAGATTAATGCCAGGGCCAAATGTTGCTGTCACCCCATTACCACGTTTTGAAAACAAACCAGAGGCATTATGGTTTTTGTGGCAAGTGACCAGGATAGCAAGCAACTTCTGTTTATAGCTACACAGATCAAAGCACAAGAAAATACAGCTGTGTGCATTTAATATTTTGTATTTAAAAATCAAATTATCTGTAGTTCCCAGCTACAGAAGTTATCAATGAAACATTCAGAGTGCATGTGTAGGGCCCTTGTTCTGCCCTCTCTGCACATGTATGCCAAATCTGTCTGCGGTTTGCAGTTTCATACTGTTGCCACCCCTCACTCCCACCACCACCAAACATTGTCTCCAATATGGTTATAAAGCACGGTTCTGTTCCCAAAAGCAGTGACAAAGGAGCAGTCCCCTTCCTCTGCGAGCTCAGACTTGCTGCTGCTGCTGCTGCTGCCTGAAAGAACCAAAAGCATTTTTGCTGCCTTCTGTCTCAGTTGGCCCTGCAGGGCAGGCCTGGGCTCCCACTGTGCCAATAAAGTGTGTGCTCTAAGAGGCATGACTAGAAGGCACTAAATTTAATTTGTGGAACATGTATTGCTAATGACTAACTAGTTGTACAGCCCATATGACTGATGCCTAAGCAGTCACTGAGGTGTCAGAATTCAGCTGCATGACTTAAATCCTGGTAACAAGAAACGCTGGAAAATCCAATTTGATGTCACAGTCCAGGCTGTAGAATTTCCTTGGACATGGAAATTTAAGAACAGCATGGAAACCCATTTTTAAAATAGTTTTCCAAAGCCAGATGATAATTGTTGCTGGGTGGACTAGTGCTTCTTTGCAGCAACCATTTTAATTTAGATAATTAGATGCAATACAGTCCTGAGCCTTTTTCCGTCCTCATCCACCCAACTATGTTCTAAATGGAGTAAGTGGAAAGTCAGTTTAGCTGGAGTTACCGTATTCAGACACATTCCAATACCCACAGAACCTGAAATAACAAGCGAGTGGGCAGCTATGTGTTGGCAAATAATGATTCACAAAAGCCTGAATGTCACTCAGAGGTTTCATCATCAGAGACTTCAGGGGCCAGCTGCTTTATTTACAGAGGTACATGAAGACATAAATATGCCTAAGTGACAGAGAAATACCAGCATGAGCTTACTTCTCTTCATATATTATATCCTATCGTAGTATATTTCAACAGAAAGGGAAGAGCTCTAATGACATTCACTGTTTACATGACACACTACACCTCTGTGTACAACTTTCTATATGATTTTAATAAAACAGTACATGTTAAACTCCAGAACCAGCAGATACCCCACATTTTCCCAACCTCTGACCCACTAAGTTTCAGAGAAGTATTTGAATGTGTCTAGAAGGCATTTTAGGTAATTCACCTACCGATCTGGGCTGAAAATCCTCCTCTTTAAGTCCCCATTTGTCTTTGTGGTACTGGTAATAGACCATGTTCTGTTCCATTACTTCATCTTTCTTGTCAAACAGAAGGTAACTAGCAGCACAAGAAGCTGCATTCTTCATGTCATTCACTAATTAATAAACACACACCAAAAAAATCCAGGTAAGGTAAATGAACAAAGTTCTACTATTACCTAAACTCTGGAAGATTCAAATGGAAACACAGCCCATACTCTACCTCCTCAGCAGCTGCACAGAGAAAAAAAAATTGCTCCCCAGAAAGGATATGCTGGTTTTGTGTTCTGAAACACGTAAGGCCATGATTCAAAAATCAACTCGTCATCAACCCCTGATGGTTTTCTGTGAAAATCCTAACCAAATGTTCCTCCCAGGTATCCCAGTATCATCCCACAGCTTGGTGATATGCACTGGGGCATTTATTTAAAAAACCAAACAAAAAGATATTAAACCCCTCCCCACTTCTTTGCACTATGATTGATAAAGAGGGAAGAGTCAAGGTGTAGTCAAATAACACAAACAAAAGTCATTAATGGATTGATGCTACATGGCTGATGTGTCTTCCCTTTGATATTGGAGCCTGCAGGAACAGCTGTAAGGGCTACATGTGTTCTTTACAGTGCAAGTAGCTCCTCAAGAAACCACAACTTTCACTGAATAATCCACCTATCAACTAAGTCATCATTGAGCACCAAACACTACAATTTCTGTTAAGTGGTCCCCTCTTTCTTCAAAACCCATTTAGCCTCATTCTAACAGGATTATAAGAATCCACTAGGAAAAAGCAAATAGTATTAAATACTCTGTAGGTTTGTCTGTGGAAGAAATTCTGTCCCATGTCTGTTAACTACAGTGATAACAGGGAGCAAAAGACACCAGGAAACTCGGATTCTCTGTCCCAGAACAGTTTAAAATGCAGATTCTCTAGGCCATTACTTACATTGTAAGCATAAAATTAGAGGGGAAAGATCCCACATCATCCAACATCAATGTTATTTAAGCACAATAAATCACTACTTACATTTATAATATGCAAACTGCAAGTAATGGTACATGGTGGCCACAAATTTTTCAACAACAAAGCCTCCTATAATGGGTGTCAGATTGCTCTCACACTGCACTTTGCATGCAAGGACTTCGACATAATGATCTGGAAGGAAGAAAACAACAACAGAGCACATGGATAGCACAGAGTGAATTGTTATAATCCCTCCCATCGGCCACCCATTAAAATTCGGCCTTATAATGCCCTCCTGGGTCCTGTGCATCTGGACCTTGCTGCTTGGAAGTACTGAGAATCTACAACTCCATCTGAAGTATCCTTCAAGTGTTGGTACTAGGCCCTACCGTAAAAATCTGCATTACATCAAAGCTGGAATTCCAGAGAACTGAGCACTTAGGTTTCACTGACACCTAGAGGCAGCATGTGGTGGTGGGTTTTATAGAGTATTGCAGAGTACTGCATTATTTCCCAGCTGTAAACTTAACAGTGCTTTCTTTCCTTTTTTAAATTTTGCAGGCCTTTGCAATTTCATTGCATTATTGCACAAATAAGGTCCCCATGCTGCTGAGTACAACTGTGTCACAGACAGGTACAGCAGGTGACTGCAAAATAAACCACAGATGGCTGCATTTTGGGCCCAGAGTTTGGACGTTCTAAGAGAAAAGAAAAGAGGAGAATATGCTGCTCACCACAGAACAACTTCCCGCCAGGAACAGGTAAGTTCACAAGCTTACCCAGTCTAAAAAAGCTTGCTGTCATGCAATATAGGACGATCTGTGATTTTTACCTTCAAGAAAATACGTTTCAAGAAAACCTTCCAACAAAAAAGTTTCAAGAATTTTCCGTATGTATCACATTCATCAACAGCATGGAAAAGAAATATTTTAAAGTCTTAGTTTCCCTGTTAGCCACATTTGGCAGGTGAAAGAAGTGAGCTAACCTTGTGCAGCAAATTTCTGACCAAGCCAAAAGAACACTTTTCATTCCTGACAACTCCTGACATGAAGAACACTGAGGTTAACTAAAAATAACTGCTGAAGCTAACTAAAAATAACTGGCCAAATGAAATTACCAGACTCATCTTTTACAAGAGCAGTGGAATCTCCAGACACAGTAGTGTTCAATTCCAGCCAGCACTTAAAGCCAGAGATGTGAGCCCCTCAGTGAAGTGATCCCATGCAATGAAGACAGCTGGCTTCCTGACATAACTCACTGCTCAGTGATAAATACATACCTAATGCAAGACCCAAATACTTCTGGTTAACACTTACTGCTACATCTGCTTTCTGCAGACCCTTGGAGGTGGAATATCTCTCCCCGGAACACAAGCACAATTCAGCCCAGGCAGTGCAAATAAATTTAAATGTTCTTATCTCAAGAGCAAAATACTTGAAATGCACGCACATGGCCATGGTGATGTTACGCAGTAATTCCTACCTTCCCTTACTGCTGGGAATTGTCCTTCCCTTACAAGGAGGAAGAGGAAGGGTGACAGTAAGTGTCAATCACAGCTGAGCATGGACACTACTCTTTACAGTGGCTTGGGGATTGTTCTGATGTCAGGGTTCTGACCCACTGGGGAAAAAACTCTGTGTTTCTTGCTTTACCACCTGTGATTTGCCCTTCACTCCTTATTTGCTGTCCTAGGCACCTGCCTGTTTTGCCCAAGAGCAAGCCAAGGAATAGCCTGCAATAGTTATTCCATGTCAGCTGTACTGGTGGATACCAGCTGCACACTGTGAGAAACTGGAGCTGCGCTTGTATAAACATAGTTCACCAAAGTTTCTCCTCACCAAGATATATTATGGCTTTAGGACAAAAAGTTGGAATGTTTTTTCTTAGGGCAACTTAAAAACATGAAAAATGCAAGAGAATTTCTAAGTTTATTGAGGAAATATGCAGGTGTTCTCCACACAAATATTGTCAACAACACTGAGCTGTCAGAGCACTGGAGAAATCACTTGTTTCTTTCACTGCCAAAGAGCATAGGAAATGTGTATTTGCCATTTTGACAACAATCAAAAAAGTTGATGTCCCTTTTCGTTTGCAAAGCAAAGGATTTTTTTTTTTTGGCTACACGCAAAAAATACAGGTGTTACCTACTAGTAAAACTCGAATGTAGGAAAGATTAAAAATAGCCAACAGAACCCTGTCATATTTATGAGAAAGGAGATACAGATCACCAGACCTATGCAAACCACAAAGATGATTTCAAAGGCAGGCTAACCACTGAGCCCCAAAGGTGGCCAAGCTGATACTGAAATGATGGTCAAGAGACCTGGCTGGATGACCACTGCTACCCAGACACGGAGCAGTTGTTGTTATTTACACATCTATGTTACTCTGACACAGAAATTCCATGTTAATGCAAGATCTCTGTTCTGATTTCCTATAGACCTCATTTATGTTACTGAAGAGAGAAAAAAAGTAAACCAGAATTCAAGCAGTTTTCAGTGAATCTAATAAACTCCTACTGGCCCAAACTGAGGAACAGGACTTGGGTAACCAATCCCACGGATAAACTGAAATGTACTTTGGGGACATCCTTCCTTCATGTTTCCTAACCACTTACCTGCAATAGAAAGATAGAAGTCTTTAAAATCTGTGATCTCTCGGGAGCCTTCACAGGCTGCTATGCAGTCATCATAGGCTTTGAAGAAATCAGGAAGAGCCAGTTCCATGTCTGAGATGGATGTCCGCCAATTGTCGCCATTGTACGCTCTCACAGCCCTGACAAAGAGATTCTGAGAAATTGGCAGGGATGAATCAGCAGTAACTGACCCTGAGAAGTGTTGTGTAAACTCAAATACAGTAAATGATGTCTCCACATTTCTGGACAACTGTATGAGCTGCTCTCCAGGTGATGTGAGGACAACGAATACAGGAGACGAATGGATTTCACCAGGTATTTCCTAGAGAGCAGAGTACGTAATTCCATTTCCGATCAAAAGAAAAGCCTGCTGCAGAGATGTAACGGTGTGAGTCTAAAGCACAGGTTGTGACAGAGATTTTCAATGGGATCTTAATGCCAAGTGTCTGAGATATCTTAAGCTGTCCCACTACAGCACTCATGAATTTGGATAACTATGCACCTGCTTAGCTCCAGTAGTGATCTGCATGTAGCAGCTTTCAGGTACGCCACTGTCTGTGATTTGCTGTGATTCATTTATGGAACAATGAAGTGCAGGAGAGGTGAGAGTTACTGAATGCATCAAGAAGGCAGAATAAAGATGACTGAGATGACAGAAATAGGGAGATTAAGAACTGAGAACACATAAGCAAGTGAGATCCCTGAACCTCACCCAGTAAGAGGAGTAATAGAACAGTTCCAAAAGAGCAGACTCTTCTGAATAAAAAGCATACCTCATATGGCTTTGTCTCCAAGTCTTTAATATGCTCCTCAGCATCAGGTATGCTCTTATAGTAGGCCATATTTCTTTGCATCATTTCATCATCTGGATGCTTCAGAAGAAATGTGTGAGCTGCTGCAATAGCTTTTGGAAGATTATTAGCCTAAACAGGGATAGGGAAAAGAAGGTGTTAAAAAAGATTAACTGGAGAAGACAAAAACCAAAACAGTTCAAAGGTTCCCAGTTTTCTCAATAATATTCCTGCATTCTCTGTATTCACAAATTTACTTCTACTGAAAGCACAGTCTCAGTAGATACAACAGTACAGTAAAACTGATATAATTCTTCTCAGTTTTACTCCTAGCTGCATCGCTGTGAACAATTTTTTTTAACTTTAGAAGCCTGTTATTTTTGCAGATAGCATAGATGATTGTTGTAAGTCAAAAAAGATTAGGTTTTTTCACTTCCCCCTCCCCTTTCACAGAGCTGACAAGGCAAAAGTCTATACCAGAGCTCCTAGAAGGGATTGATCTCAACAGGTACCAATGCTAATCTATGGACACTGGTGAAGAGTCATCACTCTTTATTTGTGTTTATGTCAGTTACTTGCCTAGCAACACAGAGGACATTATCACAATAATGTATCTTCCCGGTGGTATTACAAAGTTAGATCAGACTCCAGAGACTTGGTCAAAAATTGTGTCCTAATGCAATTTTCTCTGCCCATTTTTAAACTAAATTTAATCCCTGTTAGATATACATTGGGAGGAGTACATTTCTCATTTACAACTGAGTGTACCAGACAGGTATGTACTTCTGTGTACATACAATTTATGTTTTTTTAATATTTTGTATATATATACACACATGTATTTTCATAAATTATATAGTATGTATGCACATATTTATGAAGAGTGAGAGAGAAAGCAAAAGTCTGGGGTATTATGAAATGTTAAAACCTTTTTTCTAGGCCAATATCCACATCAGCCTGTTCACTGTATTGATGTATAGGTGATAGAGAGTTCCACGTCACGTTTGAAACAGCTTCTGGCAGTGCATGTTTGAAACCACGAGCAAGAATCACGGGCACGTGTGCACACTCACCCTTCTGTTTGCAGCCATAAAAGGTGTCCTTTCATTTCGGAAAGGAACCTCAGAGATGGATGCACTGAAGCAAGACTTCAACCTATGCCCTGCTGCTGTGCCACTAGGAGTGTCCCAGCACCGGAACTCTGCCAGCTGCCCTTCCTGGCTTTCCCAAAACTACGTGCTTCCAGTCAGCCCAGACCATGCTAAATGCAAAGGGAAATCTCAGCTGCACTTTCGTCAAATGCCTGGTTTCTTTTGTGCTGTAGCCGTAACCTGCTTCTTTGGCAGGCTGACAAGTCTCATTTTTACTTAGGCCCATGATTTACTCTTGGTTTCAATTTTCACCTCTTGGAAAAAAATAAAGGAAGGTTTTGTGGAAACACACTCCTAAGTGAACTCAGTGGCTCTGAGAAAGCTCCCTCCAGAGGAGCAAGCAGCAGCGCAGGAACAGCTGCTCCCAGAATCTTACAACGTGGCAAATTTCTCTGTGGAGCCCACCTGAACACGCACATGGTCAGTCTGAAAAATTACATAAAGCATTTCTCTCCCACTTCTTCCTATACTATAAACGCTCTTGAGGGGGTGGAGGGGTGGGGGAAGGGACATTCCTTTCGCAGAAACCACCAGCCAGGCAAAAGTCCTTCGGATGCAGCAGTTTGTAGCTCTAGAAGGCCCATTCGGAACTCCCCAAGCAAGAGATAAGGGCTCAGGGCTGGACTACAAATCCAGTATGAAACACACTATAAACAACAGACACTAAGCACAAAAACAGCAAACTACACTGCTCAAACTTACTGCAAATGTGATTGAACAAAGAGTTTAAAGGGAGAGGGAGGGGTTCCTCCAACTTCCCTCTCACACTCCTACCTGGCAGTTACTTGAATGTATTTGATATGGTAAGAAGAAATTATTTTTGGTGTTACCCATACATTGCAAATTTTGTATGTACCAGAAGGGAGGAATTAATAGCTAAATTAAGATAAGAAGAGGAAACAGTTGTGGTGATGTCATTTTTATCCATATATGGCTTTGAGAATTCGAGGAATTCCTGCCCTCTCAGTCAAAAGAAAAGGCAGAGGCTTTAACGTATCAAGTTAAGTTCTTTCGTATGGTCTTAGGGAAGGCATCAGACACCAGTGTGATACTGTGCATGTGGGCACTGTTCTGGTTTTATGAGAATGCATTTCCCTGCATCTGTTTGGAAAAACTGCTGAGAAAACAGCACTCCTAAAAATAGGACACAGCAACAGTTAAGAAAATGTGTGTTTTCAGGAGGCAATCTCGAAACAATGCACAAGCATACAATCCTACATAACATATAGTGGGATACATTGGGAGTGAGTCCCTAAAGGAGAAAACAATCTAACCAAAGAGCTCAGATTGTTTCTGCCCCACAAAGATGCCCTGTTTATTTGAAATGCAAATAATTGCAGTATCTGAGGGGATGGCAGAAGGAATGGATCTTGATGTAGAGAACAGAAGATGAAGATGAGAAGAGAGAAAACAAATTTAGATCCTGGATCGAAGGATGACAAGAAGCTAGAAAAACAGGGTGAAATCTCCTAAGAGAGGAGTATGTCCCCAGTCTTGGCTGACCCAAGAGCAAAAGGTAAATACCATTCCAGGCCTAGCATTACAGTGTCCCACTTCAGCAGCCAATTTCTGCTTCATTCCTTCTTGCAGCTGTAACGAAACTGGAGTTTTGCAGGCATGAGGCTATCTGTAAGTCACAGGCTGGGAGCTGCTGCACTTGAAAGAGCTGGACCAGAAACGAGCAAGTGAAGAAGGTGGATGGACACGCAAAGATCATTTGCAATAGCAGAGCTGTGATACGAAGAGTCTGAAAAAGGTTCCAGAAAAGTTTAGAAAGTAAGAGAGATGGAAAGATGAGAGGGGCAGAAATGACACAGCTACAGGACACAGAGGCAGGGTCCAGTGGCTGGATGTCTAGGAGGAACTGGAAGGGCTGACCTAGGGGACATGCTGGATGAGTCGTAAAAAACAGGCGAAAAGCGAGATGGATGGTACGTGGGTAAGCAGGGGGAAAGGCAAGGCACACACTAATCCCACTGTGGGTTACAGGATGGGAGGAAACGACTGAAAGGCTTGTCAAGGAGAAGATTACAAAGTCTAGGGTTGGCAGCCTAGGGGGGCAAGGACTGACCACAGGGCAGGGAAGAAATGGAGGTGAGGCGTACGGCAACTGGTGTGGAGGAGGTGATGGGGAATGAGGTTGTGGCCCAGAGTAACCTGCTCCGAGGGCCCGGCGAGAGGCTGGCATGACAGGAGGTTTTTCTAGCATTGGGTGCAGGAGGCACTTGCGTCTGTGGAGACTGTCCTGGGACATGCCACGTGCAGGGACACACCATGCTGTCCCCCTCCACCACGACACTGACCAGCCCGCTTGGCGTGTCTGGAGCGTGGCACCGCACCAGGCGAGACTTTGAGGAGGAGAGACTGTGACGGAGGCGGGGGGGGGGGGGG
>NW_008238330.1:4856322-4858094 GCF_000691975.1 Corvus brachyrhynchos | reverse complement strand
ATGTATTTCTGGTGTCTTTTTTATTATTATTTTATTTTTCTTTATGTGTTTTTCCAGTGTCCACGAGAATTGCTTTTTTGCCATCCACAGTTTAGGGGTTTTGTTTGGAAAATGTCTATTCTAGATCAATCTCTTGTACCCTTTAATTTGTGTGTGTGTGTGTGTGTTTATCTACAAAACCTGCGGCATAGGTTCACACATTCATATTGTGATGAAGAGCAATAAATGCATTGTTGGAATATTCCTAGAATTCTGGGCATTACTTCCCTTGAAACTGGAATTTTAAATATGGTGTTAGAAGGCGTTGCAGAATTGTAAGTACTATTTCTGCCTCTTGTTGCTGTTTGATGTTTGGTTTCCTGCAGAAAAATAATGTTGAAGATCTATAAGGAACGTGGTTTTGCATTTTTTTGAATACTTGCCAGCTAAGTATACTTCGAGTGTTCTCTATAGAGCTATAGAATGGCAACAGTGTCTCCTCCACTGGTTCTGTGCAGTGCTTTGGGACATTTTCTGATGTCCAGCTACATTAATTAATTAATAATCATTAGTAAGTGGGAAAAGCTGTGGCTGTAGATCCAAAGAATTTGAAAGTTTCTAATCTAATCGAGCAATTCTTTAGAATTGTTCTTTCAGTCTGACACATAGAGATTACTTGCATGATGACAATATGCAACCTCCCAGATTTCACTATCAGAGTTTGACCAGCTGCTCTCTCTCCACTGCTCTTGCTGGAGTCATGCAGTGGTGATCTTGGGGCTGCAGAACCCTCCAGCTTGGAAAAAAACTTCTGTGGAGCCATTCACAAATGCTAGTATGGTTTCAAAACTAGACACATAGCAAAGGCCCAGATCTCTGTCTATTCTCTTTATTTTTAAACTGAGAAAAGAAGGCACAGGTAATTAATAACAAAACAAAAAACCACACCCCACAAAGTAATAAAAAACCCCAAGCCCCTGACAGTTCCAGTATTTACCTTCCCTTTAGATGACGTTAAAACCTGTGCTTTCCGGATCTAGTAAGAATAGTTCTCTATCCCTTTGCTTTCTTAGGCTGAGTATCAGTGCTTAGGTAGGTGTGTGACCTAAATGACCAGTCATGAAGAAAATTATTCCTTAGAAAGACTTCATACTTGGTCTGTTTGTCTACATTTCTCAGCCATAGAGGCAGCCATAGGATGAAGGCTGGTGAACTGCTTGAGAGTTCTTCATCGCAGTGGCTGCCTTTGCAGCAGGGGCTCTCGTACATTACCGAGCTGAGCCTGCCCTTCTGAGGCCAAAATTAACTGCAGGCGCAAGTGTTGGAAATGTTGTATCTGAGTAGTTGTTATTATTTCACACTTCAAGCTTGCATGGCTGAAAAACCTGGAACCCCAGATCTTCCTTCCTGTGGAAAGACAAACATCAAAAGCGAAGACCAAACCAAAATAAAACATCACAGGGCATTGGTGTGTTGTTCCTCTCCACAGGAGGGCCAAGCACCAAAGTTTCCCCAGCCAGGCTTTGAAAGTTGGCTTGGCTTGTTGACAGCCTTTTGTGTCAGCTCTGCCAGCCTGGACCCCACATTTTAACTTTGCACGGAATAGGAATGATTTTCCTGGTTTTCCTGGCAGATTGCTGTAAGCACTCTGAATTCCATTTTTAAACCTTCTTAGGTAAAAAAAGATGCGGTTAGGAGCTTACACTCCGTGGGAGCAACACCCAGGAGGAGGAGTCTGCCAGTCTGGTTTGTGTGAGCATGTGCATGTTGCTCAGTTTGCCATAATTCCTGCT
>NW_008238330.1:4842884-4856300 GCF_000691975.1 Corvus brachyrhynchos | reverse complement strand
CCACAGTGTCTCCTGCTCTTACTCACTGACACTTTCTGGAGTTTTGCTGCAGATTCCCAGAGGCTTGCCAGTATGTTGCCAAAAACATCTGGATAAATGAAACTCTCTAACCCTGTTTTCGTAGTATTAGGGAGTAGGCATTAGTTTATTCCAGGCTGAGGTGCTCCACCTAGATGCACACGACTTTCAAAACTTTTCACTTATTTATACATTTTTAGCAAAGAAATTACTGTCCATTGGTTCTAAATGACATAATTTTTTGCATCAGTTATTATTCTATCTTCTATTGGTTATTGATTTCTCACTTCTCATGCTAATTAGTCCACATCTCTTAGCCTTTTTATTATCTTTTTTCCCAGACAGAGAGTCTCCAGTACATGTTGAATCATCTTTGTTAGTGTCTTCTTTATCTTCTGGTTACTTCAACATGTCCTTGGAGGGCTATAAATTCTGGATTCCAGGTGTCCAGCTTTTAACTCCCCAGGGCTTTGTTCATTGTTACTTGGGGCAGGTGACATCTGGAATGTGGCACATGACTATAAATTTATGACAAAAACAGGTAGTAAAGCTCATTAATTTCCCTATTCCATCTCTAAGCCCTGTTAGCCCCAAAATTCTTCTTTAGGTCTTGGCAAAAGACTCTTCCTTGTCCTGCAGGTGATGGCTTCTCACAGAAGTGTTCCTTCCTCTCATTGTGGCAGTCATCCTGGAAGTAAGAAAACAACCCAGGCATTTTAATTCCTTTATTTCTAACTCAATTGGTCAGTTCTACTTTTCTGAATTTCTGTCTAGTTTGGGTGTGACATTTTTTAATTTCATGATTTAATAAAGGCAAAAAGACCAAACATAACCCCCTAAACTCTTACATTTACTAATCAATACCCCTTGTTAATAAACCAAGTAGAAAAGCAATCTCATGAGTTTCTCTATCAAACTTTTTCTTACCCCTAGTAAAACCACAAATTAAGCTTTAATCTTGGGGAGACATCCTTCCTCCTCCCACAGGCGATGCTCCTTCCTCTTGTCATGTCAAACACCCTGGAAGTTAGAGAAAACAAACCTTCATTCTTAATTTCTTTAATTCCATAAATGCTGTTAAACCCAGCAGTGTTATTTTGATCTTTATGCATTGTTGCCCACTGTGGGTATGCCAAAGTTTCCTTCTGAAGATTGAGGTTTTGATAAGATGTTTGAGCTGTGAGGGGTGATCCTCCAACTGCCCTCAGCATCCCTCAGGTGGCTTTGGAAGTTTAAATCTGTTTTAGGTCAAAAGCAGCAAGTTTCTAGCAGAAAGAGGAACAAACATATGTCATATGTCTCAAACATCCTGCAGAGAAATGAGGGGCATTCTTTGACCTATCTCCCTGTTTTCTTTCCTCGGTGGATGGCAGCTCCTCTTTTGGCTGCCAACAACCTGGAAATCAAAGAGTCTTTATTAATTTTCCCTTCTTTTCAGAAAGGAGAAGAACTAAAGGAAAACAACAAGGTTGAAATCTCTCAACAGCCCAGGCAATTACCCCATCAAGCACAAACATGAATCAGCCCATGCCAACTTTCCAAACACTGAACAGTTGAGAAAGAATTTGGATTTGGCCAAAAGGATGGGCTGTGGACACAGAGCTTGGAAGAAAAACCCTCTAATTTATACTGCACTAAGTGGTCAGATAAATAGATAAGTGTATAGATAATATAGTGTATAACTACTCACCTCCTCCCACAGCTCTGGCAGCAAGCAGAGGAGTCCCTGGGCTCACCTCCCACAGCTGTGCTCACTGCTGCCATCTCGGACTGACCTGAGAGCGGGGCACAGCCTGCAGCTGACACCCGGGTGGCAGCAGGATCCCACTGGAGCTCTCTCTGGACAGCTGCATCAGTCGTGGTGGGCGCAGAGCTTAGAGAGGCCATGGCTTTCTCCCCATCGGGTACTACTGCTCCGTGGACAAGCTGGCAGAGCTTCAGTGCCCTTCCTGCATGCTCTTCTGCATGATCTGATGTGCCACAGCCTGTTTTCCTTCCCTGGATGCTGGCGGTCCCCAGGAGCTTCTTATGGGGCTGGGGAGATGGACACTCGGCCACCATTGCTCCTGAAACATCCAGGTTCCATCAGCCACTGTTGTGCCAGCTGCACACTCCTGCCAGCTCTCTCAGCTTCCCTTGGGGATCCCCTGTTCAGGAAACCAGAGCTGCTCATCTCAGCAGCCATCTGAAAAACCAGGCCTGTTGTGCTTTCCAGGAAATCAGGGATGGTTAATTAATATTTAGCTGCCAGACTCCCAGGAGAGCAGCCTCCTCAGCAGTGACATCAGCACTCCGCTCTCTTCAGCACTTCTTTACGCCTGCACAGATTCAAGGTGGCCAATCCCACCAGGCTGCGCAGTTCGTGACATGGCCACCATTCCCCTCAGGAGCACCCCACTGCCAGTTTGGCTCTGATATGGCATGAATAGTCTGGTCCCAGGAAGAGGCAAGCATCCAGGGCTGGTCTGCTGCTGCTTGCTGCTACAAGCTCCTTCTTCCAGGCTGCGAATGCTGAGGCTGCTCTGTGCTCTGCCAGGGCTCTGCTGGGGCTCCGCACCAGCTGTGGCTGGGCCTGCTCTCACCTCATGTTTCCATTGACAGCTTTGTGTCAGATGGGCCCTTTCAGAGTGCACTGACTGATCTTGTTGCTTTTTCATTTGAGTAAGATTCTCATCCAGGCAAAGAGATCAGTTGTACAAATCCAGTGGTTGAGAGCTGAAACCCTCCAGAGCTACAGCTGAAAGCCCATATCTCCACATGATATTTTGTGTGCCCCACTCTTCATGTGTGTCTGGTTAGAAATGCAAACATGCTTTCTTCCCCATCTAGGAGTACCATGACTGGGCAAAAACCATCCAGTGGGCTATGTTCCATAGGCAGTGTTGTCTGGAGTTTAGGAATGAAAGAGACCCTTCTCCAATCCCAAACTATAAATAGGACTTTCCATCTTTAAGAAATGAGTGACAATTAAAAGTGAATGTACGTCTTAATCACAGCATGAGAAGGAAGGGTATCTTCCAATTGATGTTTTGAACAGTTTTTATTCTGAGTGCCACCCATTGCTGGCACTGGATAAAGAAATTCCATCGCTGTCATGTCTCCTGTCCTCCCTCAACTGTCTGGCTGCAATGATCAGAGGGGTGAGGCTGGAGAGAGGCTTGGCTGAGAGTAAAAATGGATGCTGCCCAAAGGAAAAGAAAACAAATGAACCATGACTTTCCAAACTAATTTCCTCACAGGCTCCAGCACTATTCCTTGAGATACTAGAAAGACGTAGAAATAGGTCTGAGGAAACTATCTGCACCTCCATCTTCATGTCCAGTACATTCCTATCCCATGTCCAGTACCTGGAATACTTGGCCCATAATTCTATTAATCAATTTATCAAGGTGTCTCCAGCTTGATGCAATATTTGCCCTGTCAAGACTCTGGGAATGCTGCTTGAAGTCCAGGAATTTTCCTCTTTCAAGAAACACAAAATACTGACTTAGGGGTCCTCTTTCTTGTAGACATGGGTTATTTTAGTTGTCAAAAAAGATAAGGAGAATAAGCTGTTCTTCAAGAAACTCAAAGACAGCTAAGAAACGTTTATCCCAGTAGGATCTGGGCCCATGTGTTGATCTGAAGACCACTGAGGTTTTCAGCACCAAGACAAGAGCAGGGAAACAAGTAGTGGAGCACTGATGGACTCAGCTCTGGCTTGCAGGGAGAACAGTGTCTACCTTTGCATCCCCTGCACCTCCTGTGTATGCTGGCGCCTTCACAGCAGGGACAGCCAAGTGGCATATTCTGCAGCTCCCAATCTGCCACAAAACCTGGCAGCAACCCTGTAGCAGTTCTCATCTGCTCAACTGTGCCAGGCAGCAAAAAGGGCTGTGACAAGTCCCACTCAGCTGTCCCTGTTTTGGTGGCAGAAACCTCTAAAAGTGTGGCTTGGTGTCAGAAACCTCTGAGAGTAAGGTAGGAGGGACAAGCTAAGGCCCTTCTGCTCACAGGGAGCCGCCCAACAACTCCCTCCTTCCCACAGCCAGATCTTGGATCACTTGGCTGGGATGGTTTCATTGGGTTCCTTCACCACCAGCACCATTTCAGGCCTCCACACCTGGGATTATCCTACTGCAGTTCTTTTGCCACCAGGGAAAACTGAACATGCTACCAAAATACAAAACAGGGCCACAGAAATGATCAGAGGACAGAACACTTCTCCTATGAGGAAAGGCTGCAAGACTTGGGATTGGTCAGCCTGGAGAAGGCCCCAGGGAGACCTTACTGAGGTCTTTCAATGCTCCAAGGGGGTTCTAAGAAAGATGGAGATGCGTTTTTTAATAGGGTCTGTTAAAAAAAGGAAATGCTTTCAAATCAAAAGAGGGTCCATTCAGATTAAGTCTAAAGAAGAAACAGTTTATGAAGAGAGTGGAGAAACACTGCAGCAGGTTATCCAGAGAGGTCCTAGGTGCCCCATCTCTGGAAACATTCAAGGTCAGGTCACACTCGGAGCAACCTGATCTGCTTCCAGATGTCCCTGCTCATAATGGGGAAGTTGGACTATGTGACCTTTAAAAGTCTCTTCCAACCCAAACTTTTCTATGATTCTACTCAGTTTTCACTTGAAAAGCATCCAGACTGGACATTAATGTGAGGGGAAGGTCCTCTGATGCCTTTGAGTTTAGCTGACAAGAAAACCAATCCATTGGACAGCTGTTTCACTTGCAGCTGCTTCACATTGTACCTGCAGAAGTTGCTCAGCAGACCATCGAGTATCCTCATCGGTCTGCAAGCAGCAGTTCAGAAAGTCCTGGAACACAACAGACAGTTGCTCAGCATTCTCCAGCTTCGGTATCCCTCTGTTAGCTATGAGATCCAGGGCCTAGAGGAAAAGGAAGCACGAGACTCCACCTGTTTCTTTCATAACTGTTCACATAGACCATATTTTTTAAGCTCCAGCCTTCAGTGGCACTTTCTTCCCTGGCAGAGGGTTAGAGATGATTTTTCTGCACCAGCAAAAAGACCCCACAAAATAGCAGCCACAGCTATTCTGACATGCAAATGATCTTGCCTTGACAGCTAATTTCATGGGCTGACCAAGTTAGTAGGAACTACATGAGCCAAAAGCACATTTTACTACTCTGAGGATTGACTTTACAGGCTTTGCAGGCTCTTTTAAAGAGTGAATTTGCTCTAACTGCATTATTTCCAAGCATTGTTACATACAATTCATCTCTGCAGTGCTCACTGGTCTCTAAAGTACAGCTTCCATTAAAAAAAAAGGTTGTCAAATTTTTTGCTCTCTTCCTGATAAAAATGGTAACCAGGATGTCAAAAAGGAAATGCATCCACTTATACCTTGCTTAAAGGAACAGAAACACATGGAAGGAACCCAATCAGACACATTTAGTTACGTGCACAAATATTTTATGATGAAAATGTCTACTCAGGCAGACAGGAGCCACTTGCAACTCTGTCTTTCATCAGACTCCAAATTCCCAATCAGCTTCACTTCCATGGTCAAAGAAAAACTTTTAATCATCTAATCAGAAAAAGGAATAATTTCATCTCTATGGTAACTCTCTGCTAATTTTGATACCCAAATAAATGCATTAATGAAGCTAATCACTGTGCTAAAACATACTTTTAGAAAAGGATTTGGTAATGAATAATTAAGGCTTTCCTAGAACCAGAGGCACTTCCTGAAAGGCTCAGGTAAGTAGCTGGCACTGGTGCAAGACTGAAAAGGCTTCTGCACCTGCATGCGTGGTTGAAATGCTTTTCTTTCAAATTCCCCAGCTGGAGAAACTTGCCACTGAAAATTTCTTGTCCTTCTGAGACACAGCTCAAAGAGTTCAAAAAGGGCATGAGAAATTTGAAGCATCGCTGAAGGCCAAAATGGGCCATTTTTTAACTGGAACATGCCACTCCTCTTCTGAGGTTCTCCAATTGATGTAGCCAAAGCTACACCAGATGCTGATGTGTTCCAAGGACAGCTTTTGGTAGATGGGCCTTGGTTGAACTAGTCCAAGCTGAGGTGAATGGGATTTTGTCTCATAGGAGACAAAACATGAGACAGATTAGAGAGACAGTGGCATCTGCTAGTATTTGCACCTTACCTTGAGAGGAATTTCCTTAGAGTAAGGAGGTTCTCCTTGCAGCATTTCTATCGCCACAATGCCAAGGGACCAAATATCAACTTTGGTCCCATATGCATCCTTATTCACATATTCTGGTGCCATCCAGTGAGCCGTCCCAACTATCGAACTCCGCCGGCTCTGCTCAGAAGTCATCTGAGCACAAAGGCCAAAATCAGCTGAGGAGGAAACCCAGTGTTGTTAAAGCCAGCTTGAATTAAGAAACTAAACCAAAGCATTTCCCACTCTGAGAATGTGGTGTTGAATCTAGCTGGACAAGCAGCTGTGCTCTGTTTCCTCAGGGTGGTAACTGAGGAAATATAGAATTGGTCACTTATAGAAACCTCCACATTTCACTCAGTGGCTTTTATTCACTTGAAGCTTTAGATCTCACTTCCTCCCCTCTGGAAGGATCACACAAAACCAAAGCCACTCTTGACACCTTGTTTCTCTCAAGACCTCTCTGCACATTGCAGTTGTACTCTTAGCTTGCAGCAGTGGTCCGTGCACTTCCACAGGCACTGCTCTTGGGGAGCTGGTGGTCAGTCTTAAGCAGCTCCACACCCCACATCCCAGGAATGCTGTGCCTGACCAAGAATACCTACCTAGTTTGACAGATCCATCCATTCCAAGAAGAATGTTTTCACTTTTTATATCTCTATGAATCACAAGGTTGGAATGAAGGGAATTTAGTGCTTGCAGGCACTGATAGATAAAAAACAAACAGGAAGGTAAAAATTAATGACCCGATTTCATCACCCAAGAAATGAAATGGCTCAAAAGGACTTCTGCTCTAGCTGAAAGGTGAGTAGTGGCAGAACATCGTGTTGTAAAGACATATTTTTGACAACACCACGCACATGTGCTGCTTCATCAGTAGCAGAGCAGTATCTTTTTAGGTGAAGGCACACAACCTCTTGAAAGAGAAATGGCAATTGTTGTTACATCCTGTCCCCTGCAAACACACAGAATGACTGCTGCTGCAGGGCATGGGCTCTCTCCATCCAGGTGACAAACAATTGTTTGCTGTTAGTTTAAAAGTCTGCTACCAGCATGTTTGCTTTTCAGGCAAGGAGTGCCATACAGGCAGGCTTCAGGCAAATGCTCAAAGAGGAGAAGCTGAGAAAAGTAAATAAAATTTAAAAAAAAAGAGACTACCACAACAGTTGTACTGGTAGGCCCTCCACCTAAGATATTCCTGCTTCTCCATATCATCAAAGCAACACAGAAACAAAGCTCTGAACATGAAATCGCTCCTATTCTTACCACCTATCTAGAAGTACCAGCCTGCCCAAACAATCAGAAGAACCAGTGGCATCCCTTACCTCTCGGCAGATGGCTGCCATCTCTCCTTCAGCCATATGGACTTCTTTAATGACACTGCTTAGAGGTCCTCCATCCATGTATTCCATAATTATCCAGAGTTTATCCCCAACAAGGTAGCTGAAAGAAGGAAACCGTGTCATGGAGATGAATGTGTATAGCTAAATTACCTTAGGAAAAACACTACAGTTTATTCCTCTTTCCAGGGCACTTGTAAATGAACAGAGAATAACAGGAAGAGGCATTCTTTCTAGGTGAAACAGTACTTGGAATCTGTGCAGTGAAAATGAGGAAGGCCCATCCATGAAAACTGAGATGTCTTAGAGCAAGAAAGTGAAAAATGCAGGGAAATAATTTCTATGATGAGTTATCAGCACTTATCATAAAACACAGAAAATAGGTTCAACTTAAGAAAAGAAAAACCTGAACCAAGCTGAACCAACAAAACCACATGGAGGTAATGAACTTAGAGGCTGTTGTTTTAGTCAGATAGGGCTGACCCAGGTGTTTCAAAACAGGCTTCCAACAATGCATGCCAGAAAAGATTAATGTGAACAAAATGCACTCTCCTCCCATATTTTGTATACAAATAGATAAATAAAAGAAAAAGCTCAGCTCTCCAGCAGTGACCAAAGGGGTTTTATTAACCTTTGTCTTGTAGTACATGAACGAATATTCATGTGACAATACCAGAACTACTTACCTGTCTAAATAGTTAACAATATTGGGGTGCTTATTGTTCCTTACAACTAGAAGCTCATTGACAATTAGTTCCTTTTGGGGCTGTTTTCTGAGACTGACTTGCTTTATGGCCACCTAAAATGACATTGAAAACCATTAACCTGAGAAGCCTGTTGCACGAGGTCAGAATGAACATGGAGTGAGCGTTTCTGGAATGAGATCAGAATGAACATGGAGTGAGTGTTTCTGGAGTAATGGAACCCAGCTATGCCAAACTGCCTTGTGATTACCCATCAGAGCTTAGCCACTGACGTTATGACAGTCCATGTCTCTGCTAGCTCAGGTGCTAGTTAGGACACATGGCCATAGACATTTTGCCTTGTCAGCTTGGTAAAAATGATCTCTTAAGCTATCAACCCCAAAGCCCTAACAACACTCTCTGCACCTAAATTCTTTGGTGGCCTTAGTTTATCACCACTATTACCATTCACACATGGTTTGCAAGCACAAAGCAGTTTTGTTCCTGTGAAAATATCACAAAATATCTGGGAATCCTTTAGGAATTCTATGGCGTTTGATAATTCTTTCAAATGCAACTGTTGCTCTTGAAGGCATAACAAAGCAAACACAGACAGACATCACGGGTAAAATGCCATCCTAAAAGGATCATTAAAATTATCCCCCAAAAACACAATCCTACCACTTCCTAGCTTGTTGAATTTTGATTTTGCAACTCTAAAGAACATTCTTGAACAGTTTAAATTTGCAGTTCTTTCCTGGGTTTAAAAATAAACAATCCACTCCATGGCATTTTATGGATATGCCCTGGGTCCCTTGTAGACCTCTAAGCACAGTTACAAAGCGTAGCACTGCATCGGGATAAGAAGCTACCAGGAAGAATCAGATGTATTCACTGTCAGCCAGAAATGAGCTTTCAGAAACCTTAAGATGTAGCCCCAAAGAGCTGTCCCAAATGGATTGGGCAGGCTGATGCTAGTCTGCGCTTTGGAGGAACAGCCTTTACAGGAAAGATCTCCTGGAGACCCAACGCTCCAGCCACAGCTCACATCAGAGGGGAAACTACTCAAGAGCTGCAAAATCTGGGATTATTGACACTTACCTCTCCTCCTGTGGCAGTATCAGTTGCTGTATAGACCGTTCCGAAACCTCTGGAAATAAACCAGCAGCAAAGAAAGGAAAAGCCATTTAGTTCCTTCCTACAGGTGAAAGCCTGCCCAGACAGGTCTCTGCTGCCTGGAGTGTTTATGAAACACCTGGCATCACCTACTCTTCAGCCAAGAGCACAGCAGCCCACCAGCCCTCTGCCATGGAGGGTGTCCAAAAGAAAACTTCGGTGCAACATGAAGGGCTGGTACAAATCTCAGATATACACACTGGATTTACTTTAGTTCAAAACCCAAGCGGGGGCAGGGGTGGGGCATGGAACATGTCTGCAAAAACTGGAAAGTAACATTTTTCACTCTTTTTCCATGTTGCCTTGCTGAGCCCTCAGAACTCTTATTGCTCTGTTCTCAGATCTCTTATTTGAACCTACCTAGGGCCCCATTACTTTGAGAAAAAATTATTTCTCCTAAGAAAATAGGTAAAGAGGTGCCAGGCACTGGAGGGACAGGAGATCCTCCAGGTCCTGCTCCTTGCTGAAGGCAAGACACTGACTGTATGAAGTTCTTTGATGATACCTTCTGATCACAGTTATAAATACCAATCAGTACTGAGAGACAGAAGGATCTATACCCAGTGTCTGAACATGTTTGGAGCTTGCCTGACTTCACACTTGATCTTACACCAGCAAAATACCTAGCCTGTGGTTCTGGAGAAGGAGCTGTGGTCGGACTTACCCTTTGGCAATCTTTTCCAATCCAATGTATTTTGTGACGGGGTCTCCCACAGTCACAATGCTCCCTGAAAAGAACAAAATGAAAGATCACTTCAAAATGGAGATAACGCCATCCAGCAGATCAGAAATGCAGCCCCACTTTTTGGGGCTGTGAGCTGAAGTCACTTTGGTAACAACGCAGCTCCGTAGCACAGATGGCCTGCACAATGACTGGTTTTCTACAGTCCTCTGAAGTGTTACCTTGACAGGAAACCAGGAAAAGGGAGAAACATTCAGAGGAGACAGATAGAGGGAAAGAACAGATACCAAGGCAAGTGTTCATTGTCTATGAATATTAACACTGCTCTATCAGACAAAAACTGCAGAAGACCTACTCAGTTTCTCTAGACTCTCCTCCTCTATCCTCTTTTGCTCCTGGTAGGTACGGCTAGACAAACTGCTGGTGCTGGAGTTCTCAGGTGTGGGAATGTCTCTCACAGAAGATACCGGTGAGGTGTCAGCTACTATTCCAGAGGATGTGTAGATCTGTGATAAGAAATCAGTTTGTGTCAGAAACATGGCTAGCAGAGATATTTCTCATCAGTATTTCAAGCTTTAGGAAGTGGCCATTAGGAACCATGTTCCAGCCGTACAGAGGCCAGCCTTCTCTTGACATATGGCAGGGCTATGCCGGATTCTTCTCACCAAGCTTTGGTCATGTAAAAATTATGGGCATAGTCTAAGCTGTTCATTTATCTACCTCCACAGGACAGTTTCCATAGGTATCCTGCAAGGCTGGGAACTGCACCTTTGGATGATTGGCTGGGCTGATGACAGGCAGCCCGCACTGATACAAAGTAGCTCGCTCTTACACAGGTAGCATTTAAAGACACAACACTAACTCTTATCCAATGCTAAGATAAAGTCATGGCCCTTGTCAGAAGGACAGGAAAATTATGACTAAATTTGAAAATTAAGAGCTGATTTTCCAGGTGACAGTGGCTGGCGGTAGGGGAAGCACTTTGTCTCGGTAAGACACTAGCCTTCCAAATTTTCAGCCATGAATGACCAGTGCTGCCTGATCAGAAACAGGAAGCTCTGAATTACATCAAAGACAATGCTGACAAAAGCTGGCCCTTACTGATTCTGGAAGTTCAGGTTCTGGTCCAAAAACAGGTGGAGCTTGGCTGTCTTCCTCCTCCTCCTCATGTTCTTTAGAAACAGAGGGAGCCCAAGCAGCTTCTGATTCTGGTGTTGTTCTCTGTGGACAGAGAGAAGTGTGAGTGACAGGGAGTTACAAATGGTTTACAATCTTATTTATATGCGTCAATCTCTCTAGCTGTACTAAGGAGAAATCATAAACTTGGATAGAAATGAGATTCTAAGTTGCTAAAACTAAATTAGAATGGGCTAATTAGACAGCACTGCATATTGTTGTGAATTGTATATTCCGCCATGGCTAAAAACAAACAGCAAGCAACCTTCTGTCTGCAAAACCAGACTTTCATCTGCTTAAAAGCTCTTCAAGAGAAAATTACAAAACAGCCAGGGACCCCTTTTTTGCTGATGCAAAGACACTGACATGGACTTTCTTTCAGGCTACAAGGCTGGCACCTATTGCAGCAGGCAAAGTTCATGGCTTGCTCCAAAATCCTGAAATGCTTGGAACGTCAGAGGTTACTTTGTGACTCACCGAAGCATGGGCTTTTCTGTATCCATGTGTGACTTCACCTGTAATGGGCAGGGAAAAATAAAACAGATATTGTCAGAAAACTCCCTGTTGTGTGGAACCCCACAGAATGAGCCAACCCAAATAAAGAGCATATTTCTTCCAGTATTGTCGCTATCCCTCCAGTAGCGACAATTCTTTTACATAGCAAGCAAGAAAACAGCACAGTATATTAGGCTATTCTTTTTCTACAGTCATTGTAAAGTCAGACCATCAAATCTTTTAATCACAGAATTTAGAAAATAAGTTGCTTTCCCTCAGTTCTGGAGATAACTGCAGGGTCTTTAGACAGACTTCTCAGAAGTTCTGCCAATCGGCATTTGGAACTCATCTTTGTTGAGCCATCAAACTGAGGAAATTACAGACCCTACTGCCACAGGCCAACTCATGCAGGAAAAGAACCCCTGCAGGTTCAATTGCAAAAGCTGCTCACGCCCCATGGAGAGCTACAGACATCCCCTTTTTGGCTGGAGATGTTGACATGAGCTTTACCAAAGTCCTGGTATCTCAACAGCATTTTGTTTCAAAATCAGCTCAGTTACTAAGGGATAGCATAAAAACTCATTGATACAAAAGCCAAATTGGATGCACCTAGAAAAAACCCTCTGCTTACTGGCTAGGTGAGTCACCAACCAGACTTTGTCTGGGCAAGTATAGAAAGAATAGGCCAATGGAAAAAAATGGCGAACTGCAGCAGAGATTTGCTTGAACATTTTAGCCTCACTGTGCAGCAGTTTTGCAGACTGTGCACTGAAAAAGCAAAAAATGGCACCCCCAGTGCAAAGGGGCAGCCTGTCAGCTGAGAACCCTTGGATCAGGGGTACCCCTTTTCCATCAAGAATGTCAGAGAGGTGCTCTGGACAGTCAGGGTTTCCATGCAACCACATTCTGTTGACAGCAGCATGGCCTGGCAATGACATCACAGCTGCAGCCATTCCATGCTTGCAAATCTATGCATGGCAACAGAATCTTTTAGAAAGCTAATGAAAAAAATGTCCTCACAGTCCATAACCTATTTCTGAAAGGATCCAAAAGTACAACACACCAAACGAGTATGCCCTGTACGCCAATCTGAACACTGAGAAGAAAAAGGACGTGAAGAAACAAAAGTAAACATTTGGTCACTAATGCTTCCAACTAAGAACGCGAATGTTTCTCCCATCTCTGCTAGTTCTAAAAACAAGCAACAAAGGAAAGTCACCTTTTCAGTGACATTTAGGGGACAAAAGGAGAAACGGAATTAATTTCAGGAGTATTCCACAAGGTGGAATGGTTTCAGGTTACTTCTTGCCCACTTCAATGTTGAACTTTGCTCTGAGTACAGAGCCCGACCTCCTTTTTTTGCAGCAAGATGTACCTCCTGACAAAAACCCCCCACGTTTCTGATTGCTAGCTGGTTCTTTGGAACCTTAACATTTGAGAACATCCACGATAGCTGGATTCTGCTCCAGTTTTGTTCTGTTGGAGCTCTGTAGCAGCCTGGCCCACTGCCCCTGGAATGCCCTGTAGATGTCAAGCCCAAAGAAAGTGGGTTTAGGATAGTCAAAATCTGCAGCCTCACAGATCTTTACCAAGTTCCCATGTTACCTTGCAAGATGAGTTGCAAACATTTTGGTCAGCTGCTTCGTGCCCAGAATGGCTGGAGAGCCACAGCTGTTTCCATGGCAAGCAATGGCCCTGCAGAAAGCAGGAACAGCAGGTAAAGG
>NW_008238330.1:4831944-4842614 GCF_000691975.1 Corvus brachyrhynchos | reverse complement strand
GGGAAAGAGAATTCCCCCTTTGATGATTACTACTTAAAAAGCCTTGGAGTTCAAATAGTGAGGATTCTTTCAAATCTTCCTATGGAATACAGGGATAAAAGCTATGGAGTCACTTGCCCTTTATCCTGAAAATTCAGTAGAGTAAAAGAGCAGGGCCCAGAATGCTGGTGCTGTTGAAGCCCTTTGAGGGGATGTTTCACAGCTGATGATCTTTATTACGGAAGGTCTGGGCCCTAGGGTCTATCACCGTGTCCGGAAGCCATAGGGAGGAGGAGGAGAGAAGATCCAGCAGGCAGGAATTGTGCAGCAAGATTGATTTATTTAATTATTTTACAAACTCTTTTATAGACTTTTTTCTTCATAGTCTAATTGGACAAAGGATCAGCTACCCCTTGGGGTGATTGGCTAAAATCCTAAACATCCATTATCAAAATATTTTTCTACTATACCATAAACAAGACTTTTCAAGGTTGCAGGTGGCTTAGTTGTTTACATTCCCTGCTACCTCTTCTGTGAGAGAGAAAAGTCTCTCATGGACTTAGAAAATAGCAAGAAAATCCTTGCTAGCAGCATTTTTGTATCTACAGATCTTGATTAATTGTACTATTGGGAATTACTGTGCTCTTTGGAATAACTGTACTATTTTGAAGGCTGCTGTGATTTCAAGTCATATGTCTTACTCTACAGCTGTGAAATGAGAGTGGAAAATGTCTGTTTGAATGGGAAGTGAGCTCAGTTTTGTAAAAACAAGGATCAGGAATTAGTGCACTAAGGATTCCTGCGCTGGGCTCTCCCTGGATTGCCTTGTGCTGAAAGAAAGTCAGCATAGTAGCTCTTACTAGAATCATTATTTTATGTAGTGAAGAACCACTTCCAAACTCCCTTAAGAATCATTTGTAAAGGACTTGGAGGATCTCAGACAGCCTATGCTTAGTGATACCTCTCATCCTCTATTTTATGTAATGGTAAACACTCTCTAATAACTTCATATCTGTTTTATGTTGTGATACCCCAAACTGCCCCCAGCACTCGAGGTGAGGCTGCCCCAGTGCAGAGCACAGTGGGACAATCCCCTCCCTTGCCTGGCTGGTGATGCTGTGCCTGATGCACTCCAGGACACGGCTGGCCCTCCTGGATGCCAGGGCACTGCTGATTCACGTTTAACTTGCCATCAACCAAGACCCCCAGGTCCTTTTCCACAGTGCTTCTCTCCAGCCTCTCATTCCCCAATTTGTCCATACATCCAGGGTTGTCCCGTACCAGAAGTGGAATCTAGCACTTGTCTTTGTTAAACTTCAGACATTTTGTTTTTAAATGTTTTCTTCATTGTTTTGTTTTGATTTGTTTTGTTTTGCTGGGGGGAGAGTTTTGTTGTCTTTTTTATTTGTTTGTTTTTCACAGGAAAGAGGACCTGGTCTTCCAGGATTCTCAGCCTTTCAAGACTGACACGTGAAATAATAACATCTATTAGCTACAACACTTCCAACACTTTGGTCTTGACTATATTTCAGTTCTGCCATTTACATTCTGCTTTTATGGATTGTTTAATCCATACAGGTTCACTCAGGACTGCCTGTCAGAGACTGAAATATTACAATTTATGACTTAAACATTTTCTTGAAGGACTTTTAAAACTGTGTTACAAAAGCTGCAGAGAAGACTATGGCACCCTGAATGAGGCCCTGACTGAGGCCTGACACTGCTCGCTGATGAAGATAAGATAAAGTAACAACTCAGGGCTGGGGACATTCACAAAGCACAGGCTTAACACCTCCAAGGTGGAGACCACAGCCCCAGGGCAATCAGCTGCCAGGCTGGCACAGACCCCCTGCACCAAAGGGGGGAGGGAGGAGAGGCTTTGGGTGCGTGCTGGAAACGCCTCTGGTGAGAGGCGCAGTGACCGCCCATCCTCCCCTGTGCAGAGGAGCCCAGCTGAGGGACCCTCACCCAGGGGGGGAAGCTCATCCACAGCAGAAGGGGTGACATGGCCCATCACAGGGGCCCCCCAAAGGGGTCCCCAGACCCTGCACCAGAGATGAGGCAACAGAGCCTCAGTGTTGCAAGGGACAGTGTGTCAAGCCAGCCCCTGCAAGAGGAGGCACGTGGCCATTCCCACCTGGCCCACAGCGTACATTAATCCACGGGATTCTGCACTCTCTGGTGCGTGGTGTGGTGGCGAGTGGCGTTTTTGGCATCAACATCTAGCCTCATTTGGTTTTAATCTCGTTTCTGGGAATATTTTGAAACTTCTAAATTCTTTCTGGTTTATGCACAGAGACTTAGCTTGCTTTGCTTTTCTGGGTTTAAACCGGATCATAACACTGCCAGGCAGCACCAATAAAGGTTATTGGACAGTTCCTGTGACTGCAGTTCAGTGCCATGTAGAGTAATCCCTGCATGTCATTTGTAAACCACCTGGGGATCCTTTGAGTTGAAAAGCAGGGTGTGAATTGAAAATATTTATTTTTGTTACTATTACTGTAAACAGACTGGGGTATCCATGGTAACATTCACTCTGTCAACACCTAGATGAGCAGTCTAGTTATTTTAATATTGTCCCTTTACTTTTCCACGTGTAGAAGACTTTACATGTTTTCAGAAAGTCTGTTTTTATCAAAGACTGCATCAAATTACACCAAATACCCATCCAGTCTGCCACTCTCCAACATACAGGCTAGAGGAAATTGTGAAAGAATAGGCACCTGTAACAGACATTGTTGTTGCCTCAGTTCCTAACACAATTAAATTTTACAGGAGCAGAAATGAATTTAGACTTCAGGCACCTGTGTGTTTTTGTAAAACCTGTCACTGAACAAAATTAGGATCTTGAATTCTTATCTTTTCAGAACTGTCTCAGGTGCTCTAAATCAGCTGACAACCTGACTTGAATATTAAAAACAAAAATACAGCCCTACCGGGTTAGACCAAAGGTTCATTGAACTCTGTGTCCTATATCCAGCTCTGTATTGTATCTCCATCCCCACCCAAAACCAGATGATAACAAAATGCTAAAGAGGCTAAAAATTATCAAGAAGAAGCTGGGCTGTGGTGATACTAGAGGTCCAGTTAGTCAGGGTATTAAATAGGCTGGTGTTTGGATATACTGTGATACCAGATTTTGATTTGAGAGCTGCCATTAAGCCTCCAAACCCTGCTGCAGCCCACTAGACAGAGAGATAAGTGGAGACTCAGCTTGATTATCAACCTAATTATCAACCAAACAATGCCACCAATGATTAAAAGAGATCAAACCCTCAAAGAGGGAAACTGGAGATCATAGCCATCTCTTTTGAGGTTCAGCTGAATGTGACCTGAGGTTTGGCTGGGCCCTTGGCTTGGCTTTATTCAGAAAAATTTCCTGTCAATGGAGCAAACTAAAATGAGCAAGATAAGCAAATGAAAAAGCCCCAACAAAACCCAAAGAAAGAACCTGTGGAGTCAGAAACAGTCATGTAAATATTCCAGAGTAACAACAACAACAAAAGATCTAAATTCCTCACAGAAATGCAGAGGGTCAGATGATGGACACCTGATAGTATCAAGGATTGACCCACTCCCAGAGACAGTGGGCAGTACCTCATACCTGCATTGGGCTGGTGAGCACATTAATGCTCAGCCCAGCAGCAGGCTACTCCCAGCCGTCCACTCTGTGGCTTAGCTGGCAGGGAGGATCACTGTCTTAAACATGGCCATAAACTGTGTATGCTCCTGCTTTCCAGTGACTACACATGGTTAAGGATACACATTAAAAGTGACCTGAAGAGCTGAGGTTTCTAAACACAAAGTATTCCTACTCTCACGTTTTCCACCTTGCAAAGCACACACAGAGCTCATTCCTGTTGATCCTACAAAACCCAGCTAACAGCCTCATTAATTTCCTTGTTGATTCCAAGTAAACCTCCTGCTGCAATGACTCCACGTGACAGGTTTGAAACCGGGCATAAAAAGCTTGCTTTTTACTGTAAAAAAGCACTATTCTCAAACAAGAAAAATATACTTCTTTTTCTTTTTATTTTCTGGGGTGGTGTGTGTGGGCGTGTGGGAAGGTGGGTGGACAGCGAATGTGACCGTTTCATTGCTGCAGGAAATAAAAGGTTGTAATATGCGAGACTCCCAACACCGCCATTACTTGAACTCGCTTCCAGGACACAGGTGGAGCCTTGGATACACTTCAGTCCAAGCTCTTTGCATCGTCGAAGCTGGACTTCTGCCCTGGTTCCTCGTCCAGGCTTCTCTTTGTTGAACCGATATCCCAGCTACAAGCACTGCCAACGAGACTTTCCGACTACCAAAGTTTTACCACCACCCTGCACAGACCTACCGCGGCCACCACCTCACTATAAGCCAACGCAGGGAATTCTTCATCATTCCCCTGCACGCAAAACACTAAAATCTTTTCGGTTTGCCGGATGCTCCCCGTCCTCCACCTGCCCGCGGAGCTTCAGCACCGCGGACAGCGGAGGACAGCGAGGGGGTCCCGGGGGGGCCCCGGCGCCCGCCCGCCCCAGGGCGCGCCCCGGCCGGGCCAGGACCCAGCTGGCGAAGCCTGTTAGCAAACTGCAGCCCCACGTCCCATTTCTCCTTTGTGTCTGGAAAAAATCCTCTCCTTTCCCAAGCAGTTCTGTTCCTCAGTGCTCACTGCTTTGCTCTCCTCTTGCTCCCTTACAAAGACATCCAGAAGTACTGCAAAGCTGACTTAACAAGCTGTGAATGGGAATTTCCCTCTGCAATTGTTCCAATTCTTTGATGTTGTCTCCGTGGGTCTACCTGTCTTCTTGATTTTCCGAGCAGGAAAGTCAGTTTCAGCACAAAGTAGCAAGTTAGATTGAAAATGCCTCACTCTCCAGGGATGTCACTTAAACAGGAAGGACCTTCCATAAGCACGAGAAGAAGGGACTGGAAATGAAAAGTATTAGCCTTCCTTGTAGAACAACCTTGTCTCCCCATTTTCATCAGTTTCCATGTGTGGGAAAGTTCTACATAAATATTCATTTGAAAAAAGAGGATATGTAAAATTGAAGGAGTAAAAGTATTAGTGATGTAGAGCATTGTAGGATTGAAATACAGGCACAAAATTTTAAGAAATACAATGGAATTTGATGGCCCAACACGAAGACAAATTAGATACAGGCACTGTATTTGCATTTTTATCTGTATGGTTCTATCTATGTGTGGTTTTTATTTCCTTATGGCATCAGCAGCAGGCTCAAAATATGGGATTTCCACACAGTCCCTCCAGGCATCTACTGACCCCTCCTACACAGACCCTGCTCAAACAGCCAAAGAATAACATAAAATTTGTTCCCAATCTGGACCACCTCAGACTTTAAGCAGGCACATGACAAATACTCCGTTTTGATGAATCACCAGCTAACAGCCACCTTACAATCATGAGGCCAATGTAACAGCAGGTAGTGTAATGACAATACTAGCACAGATGATTGACTCCGCCCCATTCCTGGCTCATCCAACAAAACAATGGGCTTCTCCCAGAGATGCCAGGTGAGGTGAGGCTGGGGCTCCCTAACAGGAAGCAGGCAGGATTTTGAACAAAGAACTGGTTTTAACCGTAGTCAGAGGGTTAGAAGACCAAAAGAAAGGAGAGGATGTGCTGCAGAACTCTTTTTTGCTTTTCTAAGTGTAAACGCCTAACACTTCCAAGCCTGCACGTGACTGATTTTAGATGCTTTCCTTGCTCACCCACAATCCACCTGAGAATATTGACCACAAATCAGAAGCAGCTGCCACCCACGGAATGAGGTGAGAGAGCAATATGCTTTCTTATGGAAATAAGCACAAAAATGGCTTCGCCGCCTGTGTTCACATACAGGCAAAGTGTGGCTGAATTCTGTAGAATTACAGAGGGTCGCTCTCACTGCACTGCTCTGCAAGAGGCTCTGAAAAGGGAAATGGAAGCCACTGGAGCAACAGTCACAAACGTAGCGTACAGTTCTGCAGGTTTGCAGGGAAAAACTCAGACTTGCCTGTATTCCAGTAGCTTTAAGCTGCATGGTGGTGAATCTGAATCAGAACAAATTGCAGAAACCTTTCCAAGGCTTTCACACTGGCAGTTTCTCAACAGCTTTGTCACTGCTGGTACCCAAAGCAGTGAGCTTGGGTATGCCCATATGGGCTGGAACAGCAGCTCTGGATAGCAGGGAGGGAATTCTCATGGCAATAATGTGATACTAGTTTGGCAAACTGTACATATATGAGAAAAGTGGATGTCAGCTAGCCAATGTAATTTTTTAAGAATTTAAGATTTCAGGATAACTTATGCCTTGATTTTGTTTGAAAGCAGAAGACCAAGAAGAGGCATCTCTTGGTGTTTTTACTCCTAAAAAAAAGCTAGAAGCAACACAGGAATGACATGGCTTTTAAACATATAATCTACAACAAACTGCAAATGCAAGTCTGTGCCTAGAAGAAAAATGCACTAGGTTGAGCCTTTACAGCATAAGAAAGCAAGAGCATCTTGGAAAATAACACAACGATAATTAGAAAATAAATATATCTCACAGTTCAAGGAGTCTAGTGCTGATTTGCTATAAATAGAAGGAAATTTTGATCTATAGTAGTGCATGTTCTGTTACTCAGCTTTAGTCAGAGTTGGAAGAGAGAGAATTAGGACTTCTAATCTTCCTTTGTAACCCTTTTGAAAGGTTTTTCATAAAGGAACTACTGAGCATCTAACAGAATCTCAAGGAGACCATGTCCTAACTACAGTTTTGGAAAACAATGTTTCAGTAGCAACCATGAGTTATTCTGACATGTTTTTTGTTCTGGAAAACAGCTGCTTCGTGAAGTTCCTGGAAATCCCAGGGAGGATGGGCCAAAATAATGACATTTTAATGAAAGAATTATAAATGTGGGTTTCCCGTGGCCCCACAGGCTCCCCTGCCCTTAATTCCCATGCAGCACAGCCTGAGATGGAAAAGCTGTGCCATCTTGTGCCAGCTATACACAGCAGTTTTTGTTAGGAAGTTTTTCACAGATGTAATCTGGAACAGGTCATAGCAAGCCAGGCCAGTCTTAAACCCCTTGAATCATCCTCCTGGATTAAAAAACATGGGCTCTTTACATGTGACAACCTGGAAGGCCTGTGCTTTTGCATGTCAGCTGAAAGCTGTATGTGAGATATTTACCTTTGCCTAGTGGAGTACTGTACCACACAGGATAGATGTCCAAAGGGCAACAGTCTCCCCCTCAGGCCAGAATCTGTTCCTGCTCCTAATCCTATCTGCTTCCTGTTCTCACCTTGCCTTAGGAAGTTCTCAGCTTTCTGCTGGGTCTTTTGCACAAACCAAACGAAAGCCACCCTGCAAAGGGCTGAAAAGACTTCTGACCTGCACGATGGCATCAAGCTCCAACAATCCTACAACAGTTTCCAATGCCAGGGGCCAACGCAGCAACTGTTTCCTGCCGAATTCGCAGAATAGGGAACTGGGAGATCAACTTCCCAGGCCTTTCACTCCAACTTGCTCTTTGACACTGACACCTTGTGACCAACTGTGCATATGACACCACACCTGCTCTGATGGAGATGGGACCCTCATTTCAAGGGGATGCTCATTCCATGTTATATCCCCTTCTTTTTTTCCTGTAGGATCAGTGGATCTCTTCACAGGCCAAAGGATCAGAGTAAACATAAATTAAGACCAGAGACAAATCCACTCAGGCACTGAAGTGTAAACAGACAATGCTGGGAAATCTGTATTTCCATCTGTTTCCACTAACCCCTCAAAACACCCCCAAAATGAAACCAGTGTTTCCAGTGACTGCACAGCACCATTAGCACAACTGCTCCTCCACACGTCTCTCACCAGCACCTTCACTGAGAAAAACACAGTTCCTCCTCTTCTGCTTGCTTAAGATGCATCCTTCAATACTTGCCTCTAAAAGCCAGCAATTTGAGCCAGCAATGCACTGAACTTCACCATGCTTAATTGTCCTTTACAGGAGGCAGGACATTCTATCATCTGAACAAAAAAGTGAAAAATGATTTTTGAAAATGTAAGGTACTTCAGTAGTCACTATCGAGGTTCTGTTACATGCAAGCTATCTGCACTCCATAGGGCTGACACCAGTAAGACTTGGTTTGCACACAGAAAGCACTTGAATGTGACTTTGCTGAAAGTTCTGAAGCTTATTCCATGTTCATTTACCAATAAACTTCATTAAAGTGTTCTATAAGTATATATTTCATCTGAAGGAAAAAAAAAAATAGATCTAAACTACAGTTTAGATATGAACTCCACTTACAGAGCTGTATTGGATTGGTGGTCATCCAAATTTCAGATGTAACTTCACAGACACCTGAAGCAATCTCATTACCCATGGGTTCTTACAATGTAGAACTCTAAGGAAAATACTGTAAGGGTCAGAATTTAGGCCACTTACCTCAGTGAGTACATACTTTCCTACATGTTCTCTGCTATTCTTGGCACCAACTTACAAATCACTGAACTGCCACACCTATACCAGTAAATGAGGCATGTCTGGGATACTCCTAGGCACTCAGGCCAACCAATGTGGACATGCTTACCTATGCTAATAAATTCTCTCATTCTCCAAGCAGGCTGGCTGCACGCAAACAGCTTCCAAGAACGTGCCAGCTCCAGAAGAATGTTCCAAAGTCCTTGGAAGTGCTCTGCTTAGCACAGGCCAGCATTGTGCCAGCCAGCATCTCAGTTTATTGAGAATAAGTAATCATATTCCTTTGCCTGGGCACTGGTTAACTTACTATCACAAATGCTGCCCAAATCCTCCCAGCAGGGAGAGTCCGAATACACTTGATATGCCAGAAGGACGAAATGCTATCCAGAGGGATCCCTTTACTTTGCTCTGGTGAGGCTTCTCCTAAAATATTGTGTCCAGCTCTGGAATCCTGCTCCTTTCTTGAAGCACAAGAAAGACATGGACCTGTTGCAGCAACTCCAGAGTAGGGCAACAGGAATGATGAGAGGACTAAAACATCTCTCCTCTGAAGAAAGGCTGAGAGAGTTGGAATTTTTCAGCCTGGAGAAGTCTCCAGGGACACTTATTGCAGCCTTTTAACATATGAAGGAGTCTTGTAAGAAAGATGGAGAGAGAATTTTTACCAAGGCTGGTAGCGACAGAACAAGGGGCACCAGAGAACCAAGAACTAAGAAGCAGGCCCCTGAAAAAAAAAGAAAAGGCAAAAGAAAAGGCAAAAAAAAAAAAGCCATCCAGATAGACACTCAAAATCATTGCAGCAAAACAAGAGAGTAATACAGGAATCAATAGTATTTATATTACTGTGACTTACCAGATTTCATTAACTGGCAAGAATTTAGTAGCATTGAAGTGGAACATTTTCATATGGAACTTTCTATGGTCTTCATACAATGATGACTGAACATTATTGAATGGTATTTTAAAATAAGCATCATAATACAGGAATCACCCACTGAGCAAAAAATTATGAGTTCTACAAGTGTCTCTCTTGCTCTAAATTGTTTTTAGATTTGGGTGAAATGCAAATCAGGATGGATATTTTACGCATTGTTTTGAGGTTCACTGAAGTGATTTACATGAAGATTATGTGCAAGGCAACACACATCATGTAAAATTTAGCTATTATGCAAACAAGATAACTGAAGTTCATAAGAAAACTACCAGAAAAATCATTTAAAACACCTGTGACACTGTGCCATTTCAAACCTTACATTTTTACCTCAATTTACACTTTGAGTTCGTGCTGCAAGTTCGTCGTTGTCCCAGCTGCCTGCCTGTGTCGACTCACAAACCGTGAAAGGCCAAGTAGGTCCAAATTTACTTTTGAGATTGTAATATGTTTTAATAGCAGAAGTTAGACCCATGTAGCTTAGTCTGACATGCCTTAAAATTTTCAGGATTTTTGTGAACAAACATTGGCTTTTTCTTTTTTGATATTTAGTGCTGAATATGCATCTTCTAAGACCAACAGCTGCACCCCACAGAATGTACAGAATGATGTACAGTATTACTAGTGTCTAGGCCACCTTTTGAAGCAGAAAAGTACAGTGTGCTACAAAGAGAGATTTCTACAGTCCACTACTTGATGATGTTGGAGAACACAGGTACAACCTGTGAAGGCTTTAAGGTAGCCGTTGGCAACTTAAACCAACAGGAAATACACTTACTGAATGTTCCTGAGAAAAAGGATATTTAAGAACTACAATAGTTTGCTTGTTCCTGAGGATGCAGGTCTGCCAATAATGATGTTAACACCTTATCAGGTTATGAAAACACAGTGTGCACAAAATGCAACCCACTTTCAAATAACCAGAGTGCACTAATACCTGTATTTTTCTGCAGCACAACAGATGCTATCAGGTATCTGCGAGGCCTCATGCTTTCCAGGCCCTCCAGTGTGTCTTGGGATGAGGGATTTGTATGGCCAATTTCTAACAATCAGACAAGCTGCAAGAGACCTGTGCCATTCACTTTTCCATGCATCTAACCCATAGATGACCCTATACTAGGCTGTGTTCCACCTATCTTCTGCCTAGAGACTCTGCTGGCAAAGAGCAGAGTGTTCCTGTTATTAATTTACATAAGGAACGAGCACTTGGCAAAAGGCAGCAGTGCTCTTACCAGTAGTGCTTAGCCTAGAGGATTTTCAGCTTCATATGGTCAGTCCCACAGGTAAGCAGGCCTTCAGAATG
>NW_008238330.1:4830128-4831916 GCF_000691975.1 Corvus brachyrhynchos | reverse complement strand
AAGTGCACAGTGTATTTCACAATTGCATGGAGCTTGCACCCCAGCTGGTCTGTGATGAATCACGCGTCTGCTTGGTGTCCCATTTGCGACTCCATACTCGCTGTGCCATCCTGTGCAACCCTAATCTAGGAAGACAGGCACAGCCCTGCAGGTTTGAGGACAGACCAGACCATGGTCTTTTGCCAAGGCCCTGTTTGTCTAGTGAGACGTGCCTAAGATCCATCTGGGCTACCGATGTTGTAACTCCCCACACAATGAACTGACAATTCAGCAAATCTCTCAGTCAGGCTGTCCTTGGCTGAGCAGGGATCACAGGGGTTCTTCCTTCCAGGCTTTTCTCTGCAGTCCAAATAAGTAATAATAAACCCACCTTCCCTATATTTGTACTATTTGCACTTTCTTTCCACTGTCTGGCAGGATGTTGGTACTTGGCACCTTTGATTGCCTAGCAAATTTTCTGATCTCCTTTTTCAATTGGTTAACCTATTTAGACAGAAACCACAATAACCATAAAACTCATCAGGAAAGAAAAAGCATTTAATCCAGTATTTCACACTCCAACAGACAAAAGCAATACTGATACCACTTCCCCATTTTACATGCTCACTTTTTCTGCAAGCTATTTTAACCATTTTTGCAATGGCCTGGACAATGCCACGAAGTATGAGGCCTGACAGTACTCCTCTACCTTGACAGACCACTGTCAGTTAGAAAATCTCCAATAAATCTGAAAAATATGGATTACAATAGCCACTATCTCTCTTATAAACTTGGAGGACAAAGACAGTAAATATTTTGCACACCAAGATGATATTCAAATCAAGGGTTGTGTTAAAAAGTGAACAAGACTCTAAATAAAAGCCTTCCATACTCCTAATTTTTCCCACTGAGAACATGGAGTGCCCAATCTGATTATGTGCTATCATCAAATTACTGAATATCAGTGTTAACCAAACTAATATTTATATCTATACCAAAACCAGGCAGGATCAGGATCACAATTTTGGCAGGATCCAGACAGCTTTAACTTTGTTCAGATCAGGTCTCACTCCATTCTAGTGGTATGCCAAGTAAGTTAAAAAACTGCTCCTGTATCAGCTGCTGTATTTTCAAGATAACTTGTCCGGCAGCTGAGTTGAGGAAAGGCACTGACTTCCAGGCTATAACTTAAGAATGCAGAACACAGCAGGCCTTTAATGTGGTTTTTGTTCAACCTACAGACCACTTGCAAATGTCAAACGGCAACTGATGGAACAGTAGCCTTTCAGAACAATGCAATGTCTTAAACCTCTAAAATTGTGGCGTTTATATTTTAAGCTTGCCTTTCAAAACCTTGAAGACATTTATCATAAACTACTGCTACTCTTTTGCAGTGTAACTGCCGCACACTGAACTCGGCAGTGCTTTATACTTACAACTTACCTATTCTAGAGTCAAAAGTTTTGTAAAAACTAAAATAATTGTTCCATGAGCCTACGAGCAGCTGCAATTTGCCCAAGTGTGGCGCCAGACTGGCAATTCTAGCACCAAAAGCCGAGGTTTTGGCACCATCCAGCTGCATCTTAGACGTTCACAAGATAAAGCATCTGGATAACCATCGACAGAAATTGCGCCGTGACACCTTCCCGTGCAATCACGGCGCTACCGAGGGGCTCGCTGCGCCGCACCCTCCCTGGCCCCTGTGGGACCCCCAGGCGCAACGGCTCCATGCCACCCTTCCCGTCCGCGGCAATTTACCTAAATCCCACTCTCACAATGTAAGAATCCAAGAAGCCCCAGCACGGCCCT
>NW_008238330.1:4823913-4829424 GCF_000691975.1 Corvus brachyrhynchos | reverse complement strand
CCGGGCTGGCGGGGCCCTGCTGGGGCTGGGATGCTCCTCGCAGGCCTCTGCGCAGGGCGATGAGCCTGCCCCGTTGTAGCGCTGAGGTCTGCGCGAGCCGCTTGTCCCGGCGCTGCTCGTCTGTCCTGCGCCGTGGGGCGGCTCTGCCTCGCCTCTCCCAAGCGCGAAGTTAACAGCAAGCTAACAATTAGCCGTGTTGGCAATCCCCGGCTTTTAGATCACCAGGAAATTTGCGACTTCGTTATTCCGACTCATGTCGGACAGATTGCGATTCGTTATCCGGAGGGGGTCTCTTCATCAGGGACGGTGGTGATAAGACGAGGAGTAATGGGTACAGATTGAAAGAGGAGAAATTTAGGTTCGATATGAGGAAGAAATTCTTTACTGTGAGGGTGGCGAGACACTGAAACAGATTGTCCACAGAGGTTGTGCATACCCCAATCCTGGCAGTGTTCAAGACCTTAAGCAGTGGTCTAGTGGGAGGTGTCCCTGCCCATGGCTGGGGTGTTGGGACTATAAGATCTCTAAGCTCCCGTCCAGCCCTTAGCATTCTATGATTCTGTGACTGAGCATTCTTTTACTTACTCCTTTGTTCAGGGAATCTGTGCATTCTTCGTGTTTCAAACTGATTTTTTACTTTTTTTTCACAGAAGGAAGGTCCAATGTTACCATGTTCTTGGTGTTTCTTCCCACTGTCTTTGAATTTCACTGACGCGTGTCTCCTCCTTTCCAAAATTAGCTGAAACAAAGCTGCTCAAGCTTATTGAGTTTAGTGCCTGTATGTAGGAGGCAGACATTTGAAGGTGTTTCTTTTTTTGGTTTTAAGTTTCTTTCATGTGGATTTTGGTAAATTATGCATCTTTCATATTTCCTACATGAACACTGCTGTATTTTAAGTATTAGAGGGCTTTTAGAGAGACTGGATTATGGAAGAACTTCTTCCTTCTGAAGAAGTTCTTTCTGAACTCATGTCCTGCAACTTCTTGCTCGCTGAACAGGCACTAAAACTTGCAGAAGTGCATTTAAATCAGTTATCCTATTTGTGTAACTAACTGTATGATCTGTAGGATAAGGATGAAGAGATTTGTTTTAAAGGATATGGCATCTGCAGTAAGGAGATGGAGATAAAGAATCTTCCTTTTCCTCCTTTAGGAGCTCTTCCCTTTTTTTCTGTTGCAAACTGGAATACAATTACTATGCCTCTTTCTCTGCTTTTAGCTAGAACACGATTATGGTTTTTGTGTAACATGTAGCAAAGCCTAGTGCTGATTTCCTCTGCTACCTTCAAAGGATGAAGTAACACCTGTGATGTTACAGTGTTACCTGTGGCTGGCAGCAGTGGCTCAGCGTCTTGTGGGCAGGCTCTCATCAGTATTTCCCGTGCTTGCTGTTCTTCTCATCGTAGGAATTCTCGGGATCAAAGGTACACAGTGATGGAACTATCTCCTGCTGTGTGGAAGCTGAACACTAATCCTTTGCCCAGCTTGAATCGTTTTCCAGGTTCTATTGTGTATCTTGAATTTGTATATAGATCATGAACTAGGCTTTACAAAGCCTTTGCCTTAAAAGTGCACATGGTTGGGGATTTCCATTTTTGCCCTTGGAATGCAGACCTGTGTGAAGTGGAATAAATTTACTTTGCAACAAGGAAGTAATCTTATGCACACTGATTGTTGGGGAGATGAAAAGTTCTGATCAAACCCAGCTTGTTGCACTGCATGATTTGGGAAGTGAGGTTTTACTAGGGCAGGGATGTGAATATGCTCAAAGTGAGGTTAGCCTGGATCGTGACTGCTATACCCTTAGCATCCTGATGACAGGAAAGGAGAGATCATGTAGAGGATCCACCACAGAAAAGACTGAGTGGGGCTGATATTGTTGAAAGTCTTTTGAATGCCGTAGCAACAGATGATGAGTCCTGAGTTCTGGGTTTCTGAAAACTGAGCTCATCCAATTAGGGAACAGTGTGGTCCTCAAAACGAAACTTTCAGGCAGAATCCCCAAGTCACTGATGTCTGGATGCAGCTATTTTGTACAGGATCTGCTTTGTTTAAGAAAATGTTACTAGGCCATATTTCTGATAAATACTGAGTATTCATTGGAGTTTCTCTAAGAACTAATTTCAGAGTAGCTGTCATCCTGAAGAAGACCTGCCAGCCAGCATAATGTACTTCAAGTCTTAAAATAAGTACCTTTTTGATCATGTTTTTTGACTTGTGTAGTAATCTCTTGAAATTTGTGAAAATAATTCTTTTCATTAAAAGGGGATGACCCATATTTTACCAGAGGGCAGGTTTTAGCCACAGCTGTCACAGCTGTTGGTTTGTCCACCGGCTTTGCCAGTCACTTTAAGAAACAAAGACACTTCAGTTTGGGGGCAGCTGTTTTATTTTCATGATCTGACCTACGCAAGTATTTATTAGATACTCCTGCCACTTCAGGTGTCACGGGCAGACTCATTCTGTTCTCTTTAAATTGTAAATCTTTAATGCAGAGGAAAGTTTATTGGTCTTAATGAAAAAAGCGTCCTGCTTGTTCCTCCCGTGCTTGGTTGGGTCCTTGAAACAGGTCTTTCATTCTCAACAGTAAAGGGGTGTCAGAGGTGGCTATGATAGCCCTAGGTGTTGGTGAAGCTGGAGGCTACAGAAGGTAAGTCTGCACTCTTGAGGACCGATATCTAGGTGTGGTTAACTTTTTTTTTAATGCACACCCTCCTTAAGCCACTCGGGAAAAGGTGGAGTCCCGCTGTTATAGTGCTATTGTCCTGCCTCCATCTCCAGGGAGGAGGAAGTGGGTGTGTATAATGCCCCTGACAATGTGTCACTGTCAGGGAAGTTTGACGTTGGCAGGCTGCACAGCCACTCGCAGGGAAAGATACAAAATTATTTCAGTGAGGGATGGTGGATCTAGTAGTTACATTTTCCACCCCTGCAGGATGTTTTTGCAGGTGATACCTTGCTCTTGCTTTTCTAAAAAACAGGTGCCACAGTAGCTGCTGTGGTCTTTGTCTCTCGCGGGGGTGGGTAGCGAGCAGTGTGAGCTGGGACAAGAGTCACAAGCTGGTGGATAGTTTGAGGTGCATGAGCAGAACTGGCCAGCTAGTTTTGCTCACATTCCTTTGTGTCAGGAAAAATCGTATCTGAAGCAATTTGCCAGGAATGCAATGACCGGGAATTCAGGCACAGGCCAACCAGGAGTACCCTGCGGTGAAACACAGCCCTCAGAACTGCCGGGCGCCCATGTGAGGCAGAAGTTTTGCCTTCTGAAGCCCCCAGAAACCCAGCTGTTCCACCAGGGCAGTCCTGCAGGTATGGGATGGCATAGATTCACTCAAGGGTGAGCAAGTGCTGCAACACAGGAGGCATTGTCTGCTTGCAAATAGTGCTTTTAGCTGCTTCAAAGATCAGGTGAAACACTAGTACTTGTTAAAGAAACCTGATCCAGCTGACTACTGTTGTGTGATAAATGATCTCCTGTGATCTCTCCCCTCATCAGAAGCTTCGTGGTACCACGAGTTGACCTCTCATTAAAATAAACATATTTTCTTCAAGAGCGCATACTGTTTTCCTGAGAGCATATAGGCTTGTTTTTGTATACTTTTTTCTAAAAAAAATAGTTATTGCAATTTAATGGCATAATTTTGTCCATTGTGAGAGTGCTCTGCTGTTGGTCTGAGAAAAGTGGGATTTGTTTTGTTCTCTTTTTCATACCTGTATAGCACATATTTATCATTCTTAACTTTCAAGTTCCTGATGAAATCAGAGTATTTTCAGAACACTGTTGCAGTAACTCCTCTCAGCTCAGTCAAAAGCCAGTTAAATAGAAGATAATTTTGAACAAGAAACCTTAATTATTTTTTCCTTTTAAATTTTTTTTTCCATCCTACTCCTGGGAATCCCACTGGTCGAAAGGGACGTACCTTCATTGTTTTACAGTTTTCATTTGGGATGAGATATTTTCATTACTTGTTCTGTAACTGGAATTCCTTTAAAATCCTTCAGAAAGGTCTGGTTTCCTTGAAAGATAGCAGGGTTTTTTTAAAAAAAAAGTTTAAAGGAACATATGAAAGGTCAGGTATTGAAGAAACCATCTCAAATTCCAAGCCAACAAAGAATGAACCAGTAGAAATGCCCTGGCTTCAGCTTTCACGTGCTAATTTTGCTTCAGTAATTTAACAAGTCTGCTTTCTCCTTGAAAGGCCTGTTCTGGACCAGTGGCCTTAAATCAAAGGCTTCCCCAAAAGTTCTTTGAAAGAAGTTTTCACTCCTCTTTTTTTTTTTTTTTAAAGAGTACCTGGCATCTGCCAGGTGCATAGGAGTGGGTTTTCATGGGACTCCTGCAGTCAGTTACTTGATTTTACACTCGCTGCAGCCTGGTGCTGATCCAGAGCAGCGTGATCGACGCTCCTGTGAGCGGAAAGACTCCTCGATGAATAGCAGACCTGAAACATCACTGTAAGTGAAAATGAGTGGCAGAGGTGGATGGAGCAGTCAGCAAAGAAGCACGATTTTGAAGCGCTGCCTCTAAACCACCTTGATAGTAGCGAAATTGGAACATTTGTGTTTGTCGCAACTGTGTCTGTTAGACCTTCAGACAAGCAGCAAATAGTTATTGTGGTGTTACAGGTCTTGTGAGTAGGGGTACAAGGGAAGCATTGGGGACAGATAACACCTGCTTTTTTGGTATAAGACACTGATTTTCCCAACCTCAAGTTGGCTACACTTAAAGGACAGCTGTTCTGCTTAATGATGAAGGGGTTCTGTTTGAAGTCAGGTATCATCTGTGTGCCCTTTTTGCCTGGCAAAACATGTCTCACTGCCCGCATTTCAACAAGATGTCCAGCAAACCTTAGTGGCAACTCTTGCATAGCTCTGTGAGTTTTAATTTTCTTGTGTCTGTTTTGTTAGTTCACCCTGAAATGTGAAATACCTGTTGATACTTTACTGAAATATTAACAGTGTTAGCTGGTGGAGTGTGGACAAAATTGAAATGGTCAAATATCTGAGTCCAAGCTCTTTGCAAACGGAGATAGCTGTCACTGTATGTGGAGCAGAAACTACATTGTGTGGGTACTTTTCTTAGCCACAGGAGATATCTGAGCTGTCTTTAATCTGGTACTGTCACTTTAATGTTAAATTTGACACAATCTAATCTGTATCATATTCTTACTTTTCCAGAATCTGTTACAAAAGAAGTTGATGATGATGGTGACGATGATGACGATGAAGAAGATGACGAAGATGACAACGATTCTGTAGTTAAAGAAGAAAATGGTGTATTAGTCTTGAATGATGCAAACTTTGACACCTTTACTGCAGACAAGGACACTGTGCTGCTGGAGTTCTATGCACCATGGTGGGTTCACAGCAGCACCTCCTTGGGTGCAGTATCAGAGGGCTTCTCTGCCATCAATGCTCCTAAAACGTGAACTTGGGTTGCCATTTTAAAGATGACATAGCAGTAACTTGCCTGCAGGAGATGCCCTGCACTCTGCTATAGTCCAGGGAAAGA
>NW_008238330.1:4767386-4823706 GCF_000691975.1 Corvus brachyrhynchos | reverse complement strand
GGAGGAACCTTTTTTCCCTGCCCCTGTACCATGCAGTAACCAACAGCCTGCTCCTGTGCCACAGATGTGGGTCATGCTCAAGGATCCCATGCCAAGGGAAGCACAAGACTGATTCTATCCCTGTTTTATGCCTGACAGGGAACAGAAATGATCCCAGTGAGGCCCAGAAAAGTCATGCACTGTGGTCTTGCAGCCTGCTATCATCCTGTGCCAGTGTTGGACCACTGAGAATGTGACCACTTGCTCATCTAGATGGAGTAATGAAGGTTTCCCTAGCAGGGGAACTGCTAGAAGGTTTTCCTTTCCAAATTCTCATTTCTGTCCTTGCCAGAAGGATGTGGTGTGATTAGGGACATAGCTTGTTTGTATTATCAATTTAAGCAGTGCCTCATACATCTACCTAATGATGGCAGTTCTGCTGGCACCCCTAGGTACACAGCACCACTAGTTTGCTCCAGAGAGCTACAATGGACTTACCTGCATATAACCAAGACAAAGGATTTAGGCCAGAATGTGTCTTCTCTTGCATTCTTACGACAAAAATATTAAGGGTGGTTTTTGTTGTAAGAATGCAAGAGAAAACACATTCTCTGCTGGAGGAAAACAAGAGTAGAAGATATTTTCAGTAGTTGCTGAGTTAGTGTTGCAGCCAGAACCTCTTTTCCTTTGTGGCTTAGTGATAAAAAAATGACTTAGTCATTGGTCCTTCTCCAGTCTTTGAATAGAGGGGGAATATGATCTTGCTTGAGCTGGAGTTGCGTTTTAACTTGTGCCGTTCTTGTCACAGAGAATCCCGTCCCTGCTTGGCTGTAGGCACTAATTCTGCAGCTGTAGTTTGCCTGCATGAAAACTAAACAAGAAGTTTAATTTATCTGAGCAGAAGGATGTGTGTCATCATAGACTAAACACCTCTCCTATTTTTCTACTCCCCCTCCTGCCAGCTGAGAGGCTAAGGAGCACAGGCTATCTGCCACATGCTTCTTTCTGTTTTCACACATTTTTCTTGTTTCATCTTTAGCATGTCAGGCTATATTTAGCATTTCTTATGCTGGTATCCTCTGTCATGCCTGCTTTTGCAGTAGGAACCTCTGTTCTTCCCAGAGAGTCCTGGTGTGGCCAGAGAGGGAGCAGTTGCTGTGTTACCATGGTGGGTGGGAGATTTCATATAGGCCAACTTAACTACTGGTTCATTTTCTCTTTAGTTCAGTTTAGGGTGCTAGGGAGAGAGGATGAACCTTGATTAGGGAGAAGCTGAAGTTGAATTGAGACCGTATTTGCTGAGGAAGGAAGGAAGGAAGAGCATAATACAAGGTTTAAAATTTTGTTGTAAAAGCAGTTGTTGAATTTTTTTATAATGGTTTTATAAAGCATATGGCAATACATTCCATGTTGAATATGTTTTGATATGAACAAACAGTACATTAGCTGCAGTTGCTCTCTATCTCTCTGTGATCTGAAGATGTAACAAGGCAAACATTGCTGTGTTGATGATGTGAACATCAGGCAGAAGGCATCCTGGAAATGCAGAGCAGCAGAATACCTCTGTGTGTCTGTCGTGCATTTACGTACCTGCTTGTGTCTTCCTCTGACAGGTGTGGGCACTGCAAGCAGTTTGCTCCTGAGTATGAAAAGATAGCCAAAACTCTGAAGGAAAATGACCCTCCTATTCCTGTAGCCAAAATAGATGCTACTGCAGCCACTTCGCTGTCAAGTCGTTTTGATGTCAGTGGCTACCCAACCATCAAAATCCTGAAAAAAGGCCAAGCTGTTGACTATGATGGGTCTCGGACGGAAGATGGTAAGTACCAGTCCTTTGCAGTTCTCTGTAAGAAAGCAAAGTAACATATGATCCTGTTTCTTAATATGTGGCTATTTTGAAGGACTCTGATCTCAAGTTAGTTTATCTTAAGCAGAGTAACACTATGAATGCTGAAATTTTCCATTTTCTCAACAGGCTGCATGCTAGAGGACAATTTTGCAGGTAGTGGGTAGTGCTGTTACTGACAGAAGGTTTCTAGAAATATCACTTGACTAGAAGAGGAGGCAGTCTCATGTGTGCTGAAGGATCAGCCAATAAATATTTGGTCTATATATTGACTGTATAGAAACCCACTTGTATTTTGCTTAATTAATATGCCCAACTCCAGTCAGAGGGGGAAAAACTACCTTTTCTGTCTGTTTTGAGATGGAATTCAGTGCTGCAAAGTACAGATCTGTGCTGTGCATAAGATGCTCTACGGGGTGAAGAGAAGACCTTCTTGGCAGTTCCAACAAGGAAATAAAGCATAAAGGAGCTTGATTAAGAAACTGTTCTCATGTAAGCTTGATATGTAAGCATTGGTCCAAGATCATGCCTGCCACTCTGATTTCAAACTCTTGATACCATCTCTTGCATTTGACATGCTACTGGTATGATAAAATGCATACTTGCTAATTGGGTTATTGAACTGTATTTCAGCAATTGTGGCCAAAGTCAAGGAGGTTTCTGACCCCAACTGGACCCCTCCACCTGAAGCTACTCTGGTATTGACCCAGGATAATTTTGACGAAGTTGTGAATGGTGCTGACATAATCCTGGTAGAGTTCTATGCTCCATGGTAAGCAAGAAGGCAGTCGTGTATTTGTCTAGCACAGATGACGTGAACACACTTGGTGAACCTGTATTCTGTTGTTATGCCTCTTTACACACTTTTGCCTTGTGCAGGTGTGTGTAGCTCTGGTGTACCTCTGTTACAATCTGCATCTAGGATCATGTTGCAAATCACTTGCAGACTAGACCGGGTCTATGTCTCAGCAAGGGGTGGTATCCAAATCCTCACTGGAGGTTCACAATATTTATTAATTTGGCAACACACTGAGATACTGAAAACCAAAGAGAACTGGTCCTTAGTTTAAAAATGGCCTCTAAAAATGAAGGTCCCTATAGTAGTGTGAGGCCAGGCACAGAGGCCAGCTTCAGGTTGGAGAGAGACATTTTCCTAGGCTGAAGTGTCCTCTGTAGGTTCAGTGATCCCATTTCTACTTTCTGCATTCTGGAAGATTAAACTCTTCCACTTCAGAGGTACAAGGTACCTGGCAGGCTGAATGGCTTGTCAAAAATGCGCTCTGCTCTCCCTCCCTAGGTGTGGGCACTGCAAGAGGCTTGCTCCAGAATACGAGAAGGCTGCCCAGGAGCTCAGCAAGCGCACGCCTCCCATCCCCCTGGCTAAAGTCGATGCCACAGCTGAAACTGAGCTTGCAAAGAAGTTTGATGTTACTGGCTACCCAACTCTCAAAATCTTCCGCAAGGGCAAACCTTATGACTACAGCGGTCCACGGGAAAAATATGGTACTGCAACTTACGCCTTTTTGTATTTTCTGGGGGCTTGACCACAAATATTTTGCAGACCTGTTAATGTCATGGCAGTTGGGAAACTTGAAAAATTGTGCTCTCATACCTACAGAGGCCAGCAGTTTAAATTTGTCTCTAATCTTTATAACATCTTATGGTGGTGCTATCAGCTCCTTTCAATATAAAATAAATACACATGGTGAAGCAGTGGCAGTATGAGTAAATGGTCAGATTTGGTTGTACTGGAATGCACCATGAGGGCTAGAAAAATACTCATTATTAAGTTTTAATAAGAGGAAGGACTTAAGACTATTCAAGTAGCACTTTGGCTCATAGCAGGTTCAGGAGACAGTGAAGGGTCTGGAATTTCAGAAAGGAGGGTTGCTTGCAAGATCAACTAATATCCATGGATTGTGTGCTTGGTCACCTCTTCTGAAACCAACCTGAATGGGAATATTCAGAACTGCAGCTTTAAAAACTTGGGACTGAGGTCTTGCTGATTTATTCTTTAAGTTATTGTAGGAGGGCTGCACAAGGGGAGAGGTGTCCGTGGGAAATGTGGTATTAAGCAATGTTGAGATGGAATGCCTGAACCTTTCAGTTCAATAAATGTTCTAAGCAACTTTTTGGGGGCGGGTTTGTCTCACAGGTATTGTCGACTACATGATTGAACAGGCTGGTCCTCCATCCAAACAGATTCAGGCTACCAAGCAGGTACAAGAATTCCTGAGGGATGGGGATGATGTCATCATCATTGGTGTCTTTAGTGGAGAGAATGACAAAACCTATCAGCTCTATCAGGAAGCAGGTAAAGAAAGTTTTAAAATATTAATTAAACATATGTTCTGTTGGGATTCTGCCTAGGACTTTGGGCATGGAGAGATAATTTATTTCTGCTCCTAGTTCAGTAGGGAAGGTTGGAGAGTAATAAGAAGTAGGAGGAAGGGTGATCTTCTACTTGTACTCAAAACATAAGCTCACACCAGATTTTGAGGCTGTAATTAAGCTGTCAGCCAGTCACTGAATATACCTCTGCTTGGTAATTGTGTCCCTAAAAACATGTGGACTAAAGAGGAGGGAAAACTCCTTCCTGAGGAACAAACCACAATTTCTTGGCTTAAAGCCCAGATGTGTTTGCTGTCTGTTACTCTTGTTTCATATCTGGCAGTCCAGAGTCAGTCTTCACAAAACTGTTTTGGGGTGAGAAGCCTGGAGAAAGAACCATCATCCACTTCTGGGTCAGTTTAGCTAGACCATTCCTGGCAACCTGTCTATGTCTGATTCTGGGGCTGCTGTCATAGCTGGATTAGGAGCTGATTTGTTTGCCTCAGCATGGCAAGATACAGAACTGTTTCCCAGGCTGCCCCAAAGCAAATAGTTTGGCTAGCTGACCTATTTGGAGGAAAGCCAAGAGGTAGGAGACTGATAAAAGAATAACTGTTTTGCTGTATATGTTTTGGAAGCTGTTCAAGGTTTTTGAGTGTAACTCCTCAAGTGGATGGGGTGTTGAACAGCATTCAAGTAGTGCTACTGGAATTGTATGTATATTCACATGCTTCTCACCCCTGGATGAGAGCTGTTGTCCAACACTGGGTTGTTCTGTGTCACTTTGAGAACAGGAAGAGAGTTTCCTTGCAGTTACAGTCTCAAGATCTCAGTTGCAGGCTGTCAGTTAATTTCTAATGACTTTTCCTTCACCTAACCTAAATTTTTCAGCTAACAGTTTGAGAGAAGATTACAAGTTCCATCACACCTTCAGCAATGAGATTGCAAAACTATTGAAAGCATCTCCAGGAAAACTGGTTGTCATGCAGCCAGAAAAATTTCAGTCAAAGCATGAGCCCAAGATGCACGTTCTGAATCTTAAGGTGAGTAGCTGGTACAGAGCTAAAAAGTTTGTGTGTGGGATTGAAGGTTCTCTTTCTCTGTATTTATGATCAGCTGGCATCTTTCTGTTGGAAGTACTCCCACTAGATATTTGAGTCAATCTGTTTGTCCACTGAAACTGTATTGCTTTGTTCAAGAGAACTTTATGAAATTAGTCCAGATGTTACATTTTCAAATAATAATTTGTCCTTACAATATTCAGTACTCAAAGGTTTGAAGAATGTCATGACAGCCTTGTTTTTATAATGCGCCTTTCCCTCTTTCACATTCATGTGTGTACCAATATTGGTTTTTTAGTAATGTGTAACAGAAATGCTGCTTAAATCTGTTTGTTTGAACTTTTTTCACAATTTCTTTAAGCAGGACTCTACAGATGGATCTGAGATTAAAGAGCACGTGCTGAAACACGCTTTGCCTCTGGTCGGTCATCGCAAGCCTTCCAATGATGCCAAGAGATACTCCAAGCGTCCTCTAGTGGTTGTCTACTATTCTGTGGACTTCGGTTTTGACTACCGTGTTGGTAAGTTTGCTGCTGTTGCCCTTTCTCCACTTTGAGAGGAAGCAGGCGCTAAATAACTAGGAATTACCAATCCTGTCATGTTCTGGTTTTTCAGCTACCCAGTACTGGAGAGGCAAAGTCCTGGAAGTGGCTAAAGACTTCCCTGAATACGTGTTTGCTGTTTCTGATGAGGAAGATTATTCTTCTGAAATAAAAGACTTGGGCCTGCTTGAGAGTGGGGAGGATGTCAACGCTGCCATTCTGGATGAAGGTGGCAAGAAGTATGCCATGGAGCCAGAAGAGTTTGACTCTGATGTACTCAGGCAGTTTGTGCTGGCATTCAAAAAAGGTACAGTTTCTAAAATAGGGTTCTCTAAGCTATTTTGCTTATCCTTCCAAGAGTTCTTTCCTGAGGCAACACTGAGTGTGTTTTACAAGTCTAAAATGTTTCTGTGGTTTTAAGGTGTGAGCTGATCATTCATATTTGGGACTACAATAATAAATAACAGGTTAGGACTCTGGGGATGGACAGCCATAAAAAGAGCGGAAGGGTTCTAAGGAATTGCAAAACAAACTGTTGCTCATATTTCACGAGGTTATTGGGCCAAAAGGTCACCAGTTAACAATCCTGTGTTTCATGCTGAGGCAAGTTCATTTGCTAGTGCAGTGATTTTTCCCTGGCAGGAGGATGTACTTCTGCCCTTTCTTAGGGGACATTGTAAGGGCTGCTCTTACCACATTCTAACAGTGTTGTGTTTTGCTTCCTTCTAGGAAAACTGAAGCCAATTGTGAAGTCCCAGCCAGTGCCAAAAAATAACAAAGGGCCTGTGAAAGTGGTAGTGGGTAAAACTTTTGATACCATAGTGATGGATCCAAAGAATGATGTTCTCATAGAGTTCTATGCCCCATGGTGTGGACACTGCAAGAAACTAGAACCAGTGTATAATGAGCTAGGCAAAAAATACAAGAATGAGAAAAATCTAATTATAGCCAAGATGGATGCTACTGCCAATGACGTGACGAATGACCACTACAAAGTGGAGGGATTCCCCACCATCTACTTTGCTCCGAAGGACAAGAAGAACAACCCTATTAAATTTGAAGGCGGGGACAGAGATTTAGAGCATTTGAGCAAATTTATAGAGGAGCATGCAACAAAACTCTCCAGAACAAAAGAAGAGCTTTAGATAAGATGAGGGTGGTGAAGAAAAATTGTTTGTACAATGTAGTTAAAATCAAGTTACTGACAAAATGTTGTGAGAGAAGAATTAAGCAGTTTTGAGCAAAGAGGTTCTTGAGCAGTAAAGCAATTGCAGTATCTTTTTTTTTTTTTTATATGGCAGACGAGTTTTTTTCTGGACACTGAACTTAATACTCTAATATGAATGTCATGTTAGTTACGGTTTTGATCTTTGGAGAAAAATACATCCTTTATTTTTTGTGACTATCTTGAGCTTTATTTTTTGACTCCAATGCAGCCGTTTTTAAGTTAAAAGACTACCAAAAAGAGAGAAGCAGATCCCTCAGACAAACAGGTTTCTCTTATTTGTTGTTACAGTTACTGGGGGGAGCAGTCTTTTCAGCTAGTCTTTTCTGTTATGTTTCTGTGTACCTATTCATGTGACTCTATCACTGTATACATAGCTGAGGATAAGAGTGGAGGTTTTCTAAAGTGTGGATGGAATATTTGGTTCTACTGAGATAAGACAGGTACTTGCTAACTAAATATGCTCTAGACCTGTTTTAGCTTTGTGCCTCTCTGTAGAGAGGGTGATGCTAAAATAGCAAGATTTCTAATGTACATCTCTATTAGTTCGTATTGACCCATTCGTATCTTAGTCTTCCTGAATATGTTTTGGAGTAATTGGAGTATGGCAGAAAAAGAGCATCTAGTGGGTGGAAATGCTGGGATTCTGGTATCAGATCTATGTGTTACTGTCTCCTTTCCTTTTGCAGAGGGGAAAGTTTGATAGTGATTCTTCTCTGGACAAGCAGACTGAGACCTTCTAATGGCCTTTATTCCTCTAGCAGGTACTGCAGGTATAAAGGATATTCATATCTCCTCTGTGCTCCCCTTGGGAGTATATGCATTTAAAAGTGGATTTTTATTTTGAATGGCCCAGATTAGATATGTCTGTAGATTTATGGGCCATGTTGAGGTTGCAGACTTACATGCTCTAGAAGCACTGTCTGCCTCTTCTTCGAGCTGTGAGACTATAACATCTGATTGTGAGGATGACCTCACGTTATGGAGCAAATTAGAAGTGCTTTTTACCTCCCTTTTTGTTCCTGGTGCAGCTGCAGCACGAGCCCATCGTCACTTAGAAAAACTGACATGTTGGGTAGTTAAACAAGCAAACGGTACCAGCCGAGTGTTGTCTGAACTTGCAGAAGACTTGAGTTCAGTCCAGCACGCCCTGCTTCAAAATAGAGCAGCTATAGATTTTTTACTCTTAGCCCATGGCCATGGCTGTGAAGACTTTGAAGGAATGTGCTGCATGGATCTTGAGGATCATTCTAAGTCCATCCACACCGAAATTAAGAATTTGATCGAACACTCCCAAAAAATAAAAAAGGACTCCGGATTTTTCGGATTAGAAGGACTTACAGAGTGGATGGGCTTAGAAGGATGGATGAAAAGCGTGATCAAATCTTTAATGCTATTGCTAATCATTGTTTTGCTTGGTTTACTTATGCTTAGCTGTATAATGTCATGTGTAAAAAATTTAATTTTGAAGTCAGTCAATATGACTATGATCATGCAAAAAGAAAACGGGGGAAGTGTTGAGAGTCTTTCTGAAGAATGGCTAAAAAGCAAAGGTCATGATGACACTGTAGGATTGATAAAGATGCAGACTTGGCAAGGATACTAAATCCTTGTGCAAGGAGTTGTATAAACAACAGGATGTGAGTCCAGATAAGTAAGCTGAAAGAAACCATATGGAAGAGAAAAAGATAAGACCACAGTGATCTCATGGAATAGCTCCCACCAATAAGGAGCTCAGCTTTTGCAATATGTATGAGCTAATTAGTAGTACTATAAGTATGTGTAGATTATTACAATAAACGAGACTTGCTGACCACAATGCCGTGAGGCTTGTCTCCCGCGACTCCACCCAACAGATATTCATATCTCCTCTGTGCTCCCCTTGGGAGTATATGCATTTAAAAGTGGATTTTTATTTTGAATGGCCCAGATTAGATATGTCTGTAGATTTATGGGCCATGTTGAGGTTGCAGACTTACATGCTCTAGAAGCACTGTCTGCCTCTTCTCAGAGCTGTGATGCTGCAGCGTGTGTAACTTGAGTGACCCTGAGGCAGTTTTGATTCACATTAGTTTTACAGGTAGTGCTTCTAGAAGCACTGTTTTCTGTCTTGCAAAATATCACCTGTCTTCCTTCAGTAATTGCTTGTTGCATTAGTTTTTAGCTTCTTGGAGGGTGTGCAAATCTAAAACCACTACCCAATCTTTGTTTTTTCTTCTGGGGAGATGCAGTCTTCTGTGTAGCAAGGATAAACCCGTGTCCAGGAGGTGGCTGTTCAGGTAGAGTCTGAGGACCCAAAAGGGACTACAAGGGGGTATGTAGTCCTTACACTTTCCTACTGCACTTGGCATCCCTGTTGAAGGGATGTGTTTCCCTTCTGCCTTAACAGGGGACTGTCCCCCACTGTTAACAACCCACACAGCAAAGCATAACTATCAAATTATTCTTGCAGAGGTGTATGGGACTGCAGGAAGACTTTCCCTTAATTAATGGTTTAGTCAAAGCTAATGAACAAAGCTCACCAGCAGATGATGTATGAGAGGGACAGTATCAAATCTCCTGGAAGTGCTGGGGTGTGCCTGAATGCTATTCACCTCCTGTTGTTTATCAGCAAAGGCTGGGAAATTCTAAGCAACTAAGTGTTAAAGCAGTGTCATCATTTACCTCAGGCCCTGGCATTGTCCATCTCCTCTTTTCACATTAGAGGCCTTTTTTTTCCTATTGTCCTTAAGTGTACAGATGCCTGTTAAGCTTAGGCAGTATTTCACTTACAAGATTCTTACCAGGTAAAGTGTGTTATGCTCCCATCTACTGCCATTTCTGTTTGCAGCTCTTCTGTAGAGCTTTCAAAAGCTATAATCTATTCTAAATGTGTTGTGCAGGAGCGAGACCAGACTTAGCTGAGCACCAGAGTTGATTCTTTTCAGCTTTAGAAAATATACATACACGCCAAGGAAGAAGTTCTGTCCTGTCTGCCAGTGCTACCAACTCAGTTCTTCAAAGAAGTAGGCACAACCTTTTTAAATCAGTTCTTAAAACATAGTTCAGGTTCTGTCCCTAAGCAAATACCTGACACAATGCTGCGGGGAGCTAAATTGCTCCTCTGTGTTAGTTAGTTGCAGACTTAAAGGGTTTTATTCCAAAACAGATGCTGCCTAACTAACAGGAGGATATGGATAAATACAGAACATGTAGAAGGGAGGGTGAGGAGTCCCTTACTGGTGGTGAGGGCTACAGTCAGGGCTGGAGCACCGTTCTCCTTGGGGCAGTAAGGGTTAAAGTTGAGCATGAGCGTTTGTCACCTGTCTTCTGACAGGTGCTAAATTATTAACATTGTCATTGCCAGTGCTGTACTGTTTCTTTAAATTTCTTCCTCCCAGCAGAAGCCAACACCACTCTGTGTTTAAACCTCTACAGCCTCCAGGGAGCCCCTGTGGCAATAAAAGACACAAGGCCCAGGGGAATGTCCTAGATGTGCTTGCTCAGTGCTCCTGCCACCTCTCTCTTCCTTGCCTCCACAGGTGGAGGCAGCCTGGTACATAAACAGTTACTTCAGTACTGTGCTGAAACACCTGAATCTTGTTCTGGAGCAGTAGTGCTTAAGTTAGAGCTGAATAAGGAACAGGAATACAGTAGCTATAATATTGCTTACAGTTTCTTGACAACTGTGAGCTGCAAGAGCAGGCAGTGTTACCTCAAGTAGGTTATAGGTTTAAGTTATGAGTAGTAGAGGGAATGAGGATTTGTTCCATCCTTACGCTAGAGTTGCCTGGCCACATTTCCTGTGAGTCCTTGGCTGTGCCACACACCTTGGCATCTGCATGTCATAATAAATGCATTTATCACTTCCCAGCAAAATGAGGATGCTGTTGCCTCTAAGCTTTGGGCAGAGTCACATTGGAAAGCAAACTGCTTTCCTTAGTTCCAGCATCCTATCCTTTGCTGTGTGCACTATCAACATCACATCAACTTTCTGTGAAACTCACTGGGATGGATACATCATGAGGTCTGTAATCTCTGTACAGAAAGTGATATTAATGTGACTGATGCATTCTAAGGAGAACAGGTTGTACCATCTTTTGGAATTTGTTAAATGCATTATGCATGCCTGCTTTTCCCTTCCTGATGCATTAGGATGCTTTCCTAAACATCCTAAATTCTTTTATTAAAGAGTTACCTAAGTGCTGCTGATTAGCCTTGATGTTCCCTTCTTACAGGAGGGAAAAAAAAATGCACAGTGCAGGAGAATAAGGGAGCTCCCCTTACTTGCTCTTAGCCACAGCTGCATGAAGATATGGCATAATTGCTGATTATGGTTCCAGGTGGAAGAGATCCTGCAGTTTATGCTTCAGCACAGGACTGATTTGTATAATATTCACAGTCCATGGAGCCTGGCCTGGTGTATCTCCCACACATGCATCCTCTCGGAGATAAACTTATTTCTGTAAACTGTAGTACATCTTAAAGTAGTGAGACTTGAGACTTCTTCAGGGCCAGCTCCTTTCCCTGAAGGGTCAAGAACTAAGGTAGGCAGCAACTGTAGCACAGCTGGTGCTCCTTGAGGAATGAATTTGTCTCTACTGTGTCTGGGACAGTAAATATTGGCCTGGGATCTTGATACTTCATTAAGTGCTAGTTTTTGTGGTACTGAAAGAGATTTGTTAACAGTAGAGGGTTTGAAACCAAGGTTATTGCCTGGTTTCTATTCTCAGCAATTTTCTATGTCCAAACTGCTAATTATGGTAGTGCCTGGGTATGGCCCAGGATTTGGCTGATGGCAAGCAAGCAAGGCGCTGCAGAGCTGGTGCCACAGAGTTTTATCTGCCCTCTTGTATGTGAGGCTGTGCATTGAGGAAACAGTCTTCTGGAAATTAGAATATGAATAAATGATGCAGGTTAAAGGCTTCTCAGAAAGCAGCATTTACTGTAGTGATTAGACTGCTGTCCTTTCTTTTTTGGCAGGCAAGAGAAGCCACTGCAAACTGTTCATGCTCCAAAAGGCCTTTTGCTGGTAGCGTGCATTGGTGATGGACACCGGTCAGAGGGTTGAGTGTTGCAGTCCGTATGCTCAGCCCTCGATGTGGGTAGTAAGTCAGGCCCTGTGCAAACTGTGTAATCTGCTTACTGGTATAGACCCTTGCATTTGTTATGCAATTTAGCTTTGATTTGCTGTGCTTGAGTTGCAAAACTCCCTTTGTTAGTGCAGATCAGGGATCTATGAACAAGCCTAGCCAAATTAAATGCAGTAGCATCTTGGTTCAGTTGCCAGGTGTTTCTGAGACTTCAGCACAGCTTGAAATGTCATAGGAATCACTGCACATCACTGCAGTGCATTTGCCAGGGGAGGGCTCTCAGTTGCTGACCATGAAGGGCTCCCCTTTTTTCCTGCCTGGAGCCATGGTAGGTTGTGTGAATCTGTGCAACCATGGGCAGAAGAAATGTTCTTCCATCGTGTACAACCTGTTTTGATATCTGCCCAGAACCCCACTCAAAAATAAATTGTTTTCCTTCAAGATCTTTGGAGCTTCCTCTGCACTGGAGCCAGTTCCTCTAGAAAAATCTCTGCCAGCTCTCAGGCCACAGACTGATGTCATGTTAACATTAGTGCTGGATTTTCTGTGTCAGGAGCAGCTGGTTTTATGTGAAGCCATTGTACTGTAATCTGTCTGAACAAGCTCTATATGTACCATGAAAACTAAAGTATCATGTCTTTGCAGAGGCTAGATGAGACTGCTTGGGTCTGGAAGGACATGACCACTCTCCAGTTTCATTTTTGCATCTAGACAGAAAGGGGTGTGATCTATGAACTTCTCCAAGTCCTTACATTAGAAAGGTGGGAGTTTCAGTTTCAGAAATGCTGTTCAATTCTCAAGCTGTGTGTGACTTAACAGAAACATAAAGGAGATTAGCTATATTTAGTCCAGCCATGCAAATAAATCTCTTACCACAATCAGTAACCCCATCCTCTGAAGGATTTCCACAGGCTGGGGTTTTGAACAGCCAGTTGTTTCTTCATAGTGAAAGCTGACACTTGTCAGCCTGGCCTGCATTAATACTGTCCTAGTTGCCTTTGTCTAAGTTATAGTGGCCTTCCTGAAATCTAGTATGTTTTGCCTTACAACAGGAGAGAATTGTTCTGCAATACAGCCTGGTAAAATGCTGCTCAGGATGATAAAAGCAAAGTAAAAGAAAAATACAGCAGAAGGTAATCTCAGGGGAGGAGAAAAAGGTAAATGATAAATTTCCCTGAAGTTAGAGAAATCAAGGCTAGACAGTGCCATTTACTCAGCTAATCTTGTTGGTTTACATACCAGACCACAAGTTCTCAGCTGTTTGCTTTCCATATTCAGCCTAATAACTTGCATTTAACTTATGGACCTGGTCCAAACAAAAGTATGCAAGACAAACAACGCTCCACAGCTCTGCTAAGTGCTGCTGCTGCACTGATTTCTGAACCACAGAATACATTCAGGAAATGGGATGTGCCACTAGAAATTGGTACTACTGCTTTGAGTAAGGAAGGCAGTTTTGCATTCACTTGCCATGTGAAATATTCCATATGTAACTTTTGCTGATGCCTTGGACAGTGGACTCTAGTGATGTATTTTCATGTGGGGGTTGGCTCTTCTTTTGTGATTTTGAGTTGGTTTTGGTCTTTTTCAGTCTCAAGTTGATATAAATACTAAAAGATAGCAAGTAAAACTCCACTAGTTTAATTAAGCTGTAGCTTTTCCCAGCCAGCAGATCTTCACAGAGGGCCTAGTGACAGGTGGGTTGAGCTGTGTTTAAGCTCCTTTCCCTGAGTCTGAAGGAGCAGTAATAGAGTATCTGACTTCAGCAGGTGCAAGTTGAGAGCTGTTTAGTGCTGTACTAATGAGTCCATGGAAATGTAAGTGGCCTTACTATAATCTGCCTGCTTCTTTATTTTTCTCAGAGATTGCCCTTAATGTTCAATTTGGACAAACTTGCCAATCTTTAAATAGAAAAATCACATTTTAAATAAAAAAAAGGGGTCACAGTGGGCTTTGTTTTTTTCATTCTTTCACTTCCAAAGTGCACCATAAATGTTAATGATCTCCTTGAAGCAAGCATGCTGTTTTCCACGGCCACACAGCAGTGGGTATAAGGGTAATGCTTCTTCATACAGCAAAATGTCCAAAAGAACTGGTAAGGATCAAAAAGTCCTTCTTTGGCCACAGTGCTGTGGTTACAGCTTCAGTGGTAGGACAAAATCAGTGTTTGTTTGGAGTTATTTTCCTAACAGCAGCTCATTTTTCTGAGAACTGTTGGAATGGTCAAATTCCATTGTCACAAGGCATCCAGTGGTTAAACACTTCAACCTGAAGAGGAACTGTGGATATGTAAGGAGCAAGTCATCCTCTTGTCTGTGAAGCACTTGCAGCTTGAAAGGCCAGACCTAAGTCACTGATGGAAAACATACTGCTTGGAAAGGAAAGAGGAAATTAGGACAATGTTGTGAAGACCACTACACATATGTAAATGAATCACAGGTAGTACCAGGCAATACAGCCAATCGCCTGTATTTGCCACTAGTAAATACAGATCAAGAACTCTATGAGAGAAAAAAACATGAGAAAACATTTAGCCTGAGACATGCATCAGCTCAGATATAAAATAAGTACAACTGTACAAAGATGTTCTAGCGGCAACTGTAGATCTTGGCCTACTGTTTGGAGGGGAAAAAAATAACACCGCCACAAAACTGTTTTGGTTTGAAACCTTCCTCGCTTTCATCTTGTGACTGGCTGAAATCAATAACCAATTTAGACCATGCAATTTAATAGTGATAAAAGAATGAATGAACATTTCCTGACTCAACAGTCTAACAGCAAAATTTAGTTTCTTCAGACACTTTGACTTCAGAGAATCTATCAAAGGCATTCCTAAGTATCCTGCTGTACTCATTTGTTTGCCGCAAGAAAGAAGTGGTTGTTATGTGGGTCTCTGCTGTCTAGGACCTTTCCTTTTTCCCAGATCAACTTTTCTTTCTTCTATTAAATTGAATCAAGTGTTAATCTTTTAAATTAAGCAAGATCCATCCAGCATTATGGAGGCAGCAAAGTTTTCCTCATCCCAAACCATGATTTATTAAATCCAGTAAAAGCTTCAGAATCAAAAAATTGGGTGCCTGGCAGCTGCACTGGAATGTAAAGCCTGAAGTTTGGTATCTGGGATGCACCTACTGGGGAAAAATCTGCCTGGAAGGGAAGGGAAGAATGAGACAAGATCCAAAACAAACAGGGGGGTGAGTAAAGCCCAGTGAAACCAGAAAAGGTCCTGAAAGCCACCTCTCTTTCACACTTAGGCAGATTTCTTGAGGTCACAGAAGTGTGCTTGCAGTCTGTTGTGATCATCAGCATAAAATTCCCTCTGGAAAGCAGGTGCCTGACATGCTCCATCAAAGAATTTATCTTTGAGCAGGAGGTGTGACTGTCCATGGTTTTACAACAGTGGTTAGACCTTCTGCCCAAGGCCAAGGAGACTCCTCTCACTTCCTAAAAATGCTCAGATGTGCATCATTTCAGACAATGCTTTAGCTCTCTACCCATCAGAGACAGCTAGGCTGTCCCTTCTGCCACCTGGGTTTTCCTGCACCTATCTGACCAGGTGTAATTTCAAAAATGAGGCTCCTATACTGCTTCTCAAAAATACTTAGCAACACTTTTAATAGTGCTAAGTGGTATGTATTTATAAATGCATTGGTATTCATAAAAAAGTATGAGTAAATTTTTAAGAACAAATTAACTACTTCACATACTTCATTCTTCCTCAGAAATCCTTTGGGGTGTTTTTTCCTGAGGAAGAACAGACAGTTCTCTTCCCATTATTTCAAAATTTAAAAAACCAGACGCAAACAAAAAAAAAATTACATTACATCTGCAGTTCTTTGTGCTACCTCGCCTTTCTCCAAACCCCCTTAGCTTAGAAATGCCCTGGATTCTTCAGTCTGTGGCTCTCCTGAGGTGCCTGTTGTACCTGAGCCCAGGTTTTGGATCATCCATAAACTTTCTTTTCCCACAAAATGCTCACAGCTCCTCCGAACAAATCTGATGCTCTTGCACTTCCCCTGGAGCTCTAAACCCCTGCGTGTTAAACCCTTTACATGCAGTCGAGCCTGGTTTGGCATCAGCACTACATGCTCGATTTGCCTCTCTCATTTCCCCACTCACCACCCTGGGCAAAGGGATGCAAAGGCCAGTGGGCGTTTTGGGTCCTGTACTCCGCCTAAAAGCAGGGCAGTGACTGCAAGAAGTGCACGGGGACTTCATGGCTGAGCACTCTCCATCCTCTCTGTCACCCTGCTCTCCAGAGAGCCAGGAGTGATGCCGGCCCCTGTGCGTTGCCCTTGTCCATCCCGACGCATCTGGGAGCTGTAAGGTGCTTCATGGCACCCCTATGGGCCACCTCTGCTCAGAGCACCCTGCTGTGCTTTTGGCGTGTCACAAAGTTAATCTAAATTAGCCAGGTTATGTTCAGTGCTTTGAAGGCTGCACGCAGCACCCAGCAGGCTGAACCACCAAGAATTTGGCTGGAAGTGTGGATATTGCGATGGCAGGTGCTACTATAAACACTTATAAAAGTTTTTTGGGGTTTTTGTGTGTGTGTGCTTTTCCTTGCACTAAAACTGAGGGACTGATGGTGGTGATGAGCAAAAGCTGCGGGCGGGTCTGCTCGTGGTGCAAAAGACTAGTCAAGTGCAGTAGTGGGAAGGGGGGAAAGAGAGAACGAGGAGATCAATCTGTAACTGACTGTGAACAATCAATTGAGATACCCCACTACCTTCGGACCAGCCGAAAGGAATGCTTCACCCCAGAGGTATTTATAGCTCCCTTAAAAATATATCTCCTTGTTATGGCTACCCGCGGACTGGTGTCCCAGTTTTCCGCTCCCCTGGCGTTCGGGTCTCTAATCCCAACAGCGCCGTGAAAGCTCCGGTGGAAAGACACGCTTTTAAACGCAGGAACAAGTCTTTCCTTCCCGCTGGGAGGCCCCGCCGCATCCTGGGAAAGCAGTATGGAAATCACTAGTCCCGCCCCTGCTCCCAGCGCCACTTCGGAAGAAAACTGAGCTTCCAATGTATACACAGAATTACCTCTTGTTTGCATCTCCCTCCTTCGCCTTGTTTTAATGGCTTTAATCGGTGGAATGGCACAAATAATTCCATTTCTAACAGGGAAGGAAGGGAGGAAGGAAGGAAGGAGCTCTGATACACAAGACTCGTTTAAACACAAGGCTCCTTTAACATAGGAAACATAGAACTCTTTTAGCATAGGTGCTTTAGTATAAAGCACAGATTAATAAAAGTTGTTTGTTGGCTGCTATGCTCCACTGAAACTGCTTTTGCAAGACAAGAAGCCTGGCCCTGGAAAGGGGCTATGATGATAAGTGAATAGGAGATGCTATGCCTAATGCTAACTGCCCTTGAAAAAAACAAACGTAGGACGATAAGGGAATGGAATGCAAGCTAATGGGTTTGGCTAACCACCTGCCTGCAGAACAAGAGCCTAGCCCGTGTGGGCTAAGCGATAAGGGGGAAGGCGCATGCTAACTGGCGTTCTAATGGCAAATAGAGGAACTGTCACAAAAGGGTAGAAAAATGTAGTAGGAGAATAGGAATATAATCAATACACAATTATAAATAAAGTCTATCTAATATAGCAACAAAGTATGTAACAGTAGAATTAAGTGTGTTTTAGCAAAAGAGATGTGATAAATGTATTAAGAATAGTGTGCTGTGTTTGCAACCCTAAGATAAGGAAACTGCAAGTAATGTAAGACCCCCTAGGACTGTATCTTTAGATAAGTGACCAAAACAAGGGTGGATGACGAACTTGTAAACGTAGAATGACAAATTTGTAAATGTATAAAAAATCTCTGTAAGATGACCATGTCGGACATGCATATGGAGGTGTTAACCCCTGCATGCTCCCGGCCTGGCCAATAAAGGTGTGCTTTACTTTACAGTCCCTTGCTGTGGAGTTGGTTCCTTTGAATCAGCTCCAAGGCACCCCGATGAAGAGGGACTCTGCAGTTTCCAACCAAGGTGCTTCAAAGAATGGCCTGTGAACAGGCTTCATTGATTCAATGTATTCGTGCTTCGGGCCAATGCTGTAAATTTGTATCAGCTCACTGAGAAACTTGACCAGCTTTAGAGGTAGCCCAAGGGGAGCAGGAGCAGCACACGTTTAGGACAAGTTAGGAAATGGAAGCATCCCCACCTGTCAGAAGCAAGCTCGGCTGCACAAAGGAACTTCATGTCTGATAATTTCCCTTCAGCCTATTTTTCAGTTTCTTCTGCATGGAATGAATGCAGACATCAATAAGCACTGATTCATCTGATTTATTTTCCTTTGGGCTTCTCTCTCCTTTCTTTAGAGGGCCGCTTTGGTTATGGGAGTTCGCAGTCTCTTCTGCCTAGTGGAACCCTGACCCAGGCACAGTGGCATTTTCTCCTTACGTAATAAGCAGAAGGAACTGGTAGTTAATCTCTCTGATTGCTACCTTTTTCCTTCCCCAAAGGCTTGTCATTACTGAAGGAAGCTAGGTTTTCCTGGACTTGGAGGAATTCTTGGGTTTTCTCTCAAGGCCTGTGGGTACTTGTCTCCATGGCTGTTGGTGTAATTCTTCATTGGAAGTGTTTCCATAATTGACTTTGAGGAATGCTTTGCAGCTCAGTCTCTCTTCAAACTCTTGGAAGTTTCCTTGGGTACCAGCATACATGCTGGGAAAAATCTGTCCTGGTTAAATAATTAGCAGGAGAACTCAAGAGTTTTGTCCCCCTAGTCCTGCTCTGGTGAGTGTACAGTGAAATGTAACATGCTCAAGCTGCGTGGGATTTCACTGCTCACCACAGAAAAGACACAATTATTGGTTCTTGAGTTTCTAGTACATATGCAGGAGGATACTATCTGTCTCTCACCCACTGCTATGTTTCCATCATGTCTCTTCTCTCATAACCCTTCCCAGAGACATGGCATCAGTTGCTCTTTTCCTTCTGTGGCCTTGCAAACTGCCACTGTAGTTGCCATAGTGTGACCCACGGGGAGGAGCCCCAAAGAGATTGGTGAAGTAGGCTGTGAAAAAAACTGGTGGCTCCCTTGGATCTGGAGGACATGTGATTATGAAACCTGAGATAGGTAAAACTGGCTGTAACAGGAAGGAAACTCATTACTCTGTCACAAAGACAGCTTTCAGTATGGTTCTGTGTCACATACAGAAATCAGCTAGGTGAACTATCTCAGCAGCAGTAGAATCTGAAATACAGAATACATTAAAGCAAAGAGAAATCCTCCAAGGGCTGCACTTGCTGTATTTTGCATGGAATCATATGATAAGTGTTCCCTGCATTTTCTCCTGGGTGTTCCTTTTTTCTAATGCTGAAGATACCCATCTGTAAAGAGGAGAGGTAGTGAAAGGGTGGGACTTAACAAAGGATAGGTGCTTAAATGTTTGGGTGGATTGCTGGTAGCAATGTTTTGACTTTTTTTTTTTTTTTAAAGCAGGAACAGCAGCATTATTAGCTACCCAAAACCTCAAACCTTCATATCTGATCTTTACCTTGCATTTTCAGAGGATGGGTGACAATTAAATATAGTCACAGATGATCACAGAGATGTTAAACTCCCACACTTTGGTATCAACTTATTCACTCTTCTTTTCTTCTATCAAAGTTTTATTATATGTCACTATTACAAATTGAGTAAATTCTGGTCTGTTTGATTTAGCCTGAGTTTCTTTTTTATTTTTTCATTAGAAGATCACGAACTCAGGTTTTTATCTGACCAGCTTTCTCTTTTGGAACCAATTACAGAAACACAAGTAAGATCATACTTGTTGCCTAGTCCTCCTGCTTAGAGTGAGAACTGTAGAACAGCAGGAAGTATTGAAAATTATCTGGAGGCCACGGTGCTATTCATTGTGGCTATAGAAATTTCCATGAAAACGTAATTGTTTGCAAAATGGTCTATTTTATCCATACTGTTTGGCTTCTCTAAAACTTGGGGATTTTTTTCAAAGGAGCGTTCTACTGTACTGCAGCTGTTCTATTCTAGCTAGCCTGTATGTTAGGTTTCCATTCCATTTTATTTTTATGCTTGCTGATAATTAGGTCCATGCCTTCAGTAAGTGTAAAAGAGTATTTCTTTATTAACATCAATTACTGTTAGCTCTTACTGACATCGAGAGAGCACCCACACGTCTCCACAAAACCAGTTCCCCCCTCTGACAGATGACGGTACCAACAGCAGGCAAGAGACATTTCCCTGCAAGCTCCTTAAGGCATAGAATTAATGCATTCTGATTTACAGCAGCTACGGTCCTTGGAGTATTCACAGGGCTAGGACAGTGACAGGGAATGATACACACTTATTGCTGCACATTCTGAAAACATATCTCCTTTAGGTGTGTAACCCAATGTTGTTTCAAATTGGTGGGGAACAGCTTCTTAAATTATAGATCTGTGTTTTCAAGACAACAGAGAAAAATTATTTCATGTGACACTGTTAGCAGCTCTTCCTTCTGAGGCCAAGTGAGACGTGGTTTTCCCCTTCTTGGGGTATCAGTCCTAAGAGAGATAACCTGTATCACTGTGAAAACATTTTGTGTTTTCTGGGGTGGAAAAAAATTGTGAAGCATCTGAAATTACACACCAAGTCTTTTTTTTTTTTTCTTGCAGAGCTTCCATAAAATTTAGGGATTGGGAAGACTCTCTCCCCCTTGGGAATTAATTAAAATGATTTTATTTAATCTCTGCAGACTATAGGTATTTGTATATTCAGTCTTCTAACATCCCTCCCTAGGGATGTTTCCCTAAAGAAACAGCTCAGCTTTTTCAGCAGAGGTAACAATGTTGCATATTTGCAATTATTTCTTACACTAAGCATCTAAGTTAATACTTCCAGAAGTCAGTTTAAACAACAAAACAAACTTCTAGTGAAAGGATAACTTTGCCTAGAGAGAAGGTACTTTCTCTAACTGTACTTTGAGCTGTGTTCTCTTCCAAATGTTTCTTTTGCTTTCATTAGAGAATGTTGTAAACTGTTAGCCTTACAGTACTTTTGTAAAACTCAGCTAAAAGAAATTGAGCAAATTTCACAAGAAACTTGGTCGTGTTGCAAGGAAGATTATTTTTATCTCTTTTCCTTTATCACGTTTGACTCTTGCAGGTTTATGGTGTAGATGTGGCCAAAATGATTGTGTTTGGTGTCTAAAGACTGATGTGGGAGCTGGGAGGGCAGCAATGTTCCTTTTGCAGTTTATTTGGGGACAACCTTCTTCCCTTCTGCATGGGAGTAGGCAACCTTTTGGCAGAAACACAGCGCTGTTTCTGTGACAGACTGTCCAGCAGAAGGTAAAGGTACTGTGTCAGCTGCAGCAGGTGCCACACCTGCATAGGGGGACAGGGATGCACGGGAAGCATCAGCTGTAGGTCTGAGGACCCCCATCACCCTACACAAGGGCTTCCCCCTGTGAGTTACTGCCCCAGCAGGCAGAGCGGCCCTGCTGCAGTGTGGTGCGACTCCCTGGTGCTGCAGGAGGGAGGACATTTCCTCTTCTCCAGAGGGAAGGAGCTCTCTAGCATGCACCACTGGGACTAATTGCTGATTACTGGATTTTGTCTTCCCTGTGGAAATTTCATTGGTCTTAATTAAGTTACCTTAACCTTTCTTTCTTGGTCTGCTGAACTCCAGGGGCCTGAGATGTAGAAAGACATTGGCTCCATAAATAAGCTGCTCTGATCATAAAAAGAACTATGAGCCTGGGAGAAATGATTAAAAATTTCTAACGAAAATTCCACTTGGGTGATCAAACCAAGAGCAGATGATTGCTATCACTGTCACTGACCTTTCTATCACATTCAGTTGTGTGAGACTCAGCTGTTGCAGTTTATATCACAGTAATAAAAAATTCACTAGAATTTGCTTTACAATGTTCTGGTAACTAATATTCTATTAATTGGTACCCTGGATGATTAATAAAACCAGCCTATGAAATTCCGTTTGAAACCTAGCACCTGGATGCAAATTTTGCAGGTTCAAAGTGACAAGGAATTTTCTAGAAAAAATGTCATCACACATATATAAAAGACACTTGATGTAATTTTTACTTCCTTGCATAAGGTACTGTGTTTTAAAATGTATCTTGAGATGACAGTTGTAGGAATTCATCTACTGATCTAGTGATTGCAAAGCCAACCAGGAGACATAATCAGCAGGCTGACATATTCTTAGCGGACTCCCAAATACTTCAAGTCAGAAAGTCTGCTGCATCTTGCTTATTTAAAAGGTTTCTTTAAAAATTACTGTGCTTGCCTAGAGGATGCAGCAAGTGATAGGAAGTGGTTAGAAAACAGAATCAAGATTGTGTTTCCAAAGTGGGAAAACCAAGAGAAAATTCCTCATGAAAGCAGAGCAGACTAGGATCCTATACTGTAAAAGAGTAGAAAAATATAAATGCGTCTGGATGCAATGATGAGTAATGCAGGTGACTTTCCTGCAAGACTGTGGGGACACAGGCAGCACCCCAGCTTGGGACAGGCTCCAGTCATGGCCAAAAGAGTGGCTGAAAGCTGGGATGAGGCAGGGAAGAGAAAAAGGCATCGAGACCTGGCTGCCCAAGGGCAATGGCAGCTGCCAGCAGGACAGGTGGGCTGGTGGCACAAGCAGGGAGGAGGCAAAAAAAGCCAATGCCAAAAAAGAGATGGATGCTTCCTGGGCCTCAGAGAGGCCGCTCAGCTCCCAGCTGCCCACACATGGGCCTGGCCATTAGACCATGGCTGCCGACAATGCCGGCTAAAGGAGCGGGGCCTGGCGTGAGGGCAAGGAGGGGCTTTCCTCAGGCACTTGCAGCCCGTTCTCCCCTAAAAGGTGCTGTTGAGTTTGGAACCAGCTTCATAATTTGTGCCTGCTTGGCAAAACGCCTTCCAGGAGACCTGTTAGGCAAAGGTGGATGTCTCAGCACAGAGGGAGCAGGCAGGCTCTCTGGGATCCCAGCGGGAATGTGTGATGAATGGCTGGGCAGAGTTAATATGCCTCACATATTAACTCTCATAATTTAACCCGGCTCTCAGTGCTATCCCTGATGTGCATCTCCCTTGGGATTTGGAAGGACCATGTCCCTGTGGCAAGAATGGGAGGGCTCACTCCATGATTTGGACAGAGCTGAGTGTTTGCAACCACTACACCCACTGAAAGGAAAGGGAGCACAATTAGGAAAGGAAAGGGAAAGGGAGCACAATTATTTCCAAGGTGATTAACTGTGTTAAGTTAAATATTAATAGATGGCAAAGGAGTGTTATTGGAAGGTTATCTTTAGCCCTCATCAGGAAAAAGCTTCCACACCCTTGGAGAAGGGTTGTAGTAGCATACCTGTAACAGGGAAACTTGGAACTGGTAAAGAAAATCCTGAGGGTAAGAAATAAAAAATAAAAGTAGGATTTAAATCTATTACAGCATGCATGTTTCTAGCAGCATATTCGTGTCATTTGGGTTTATGGAGAGGTAGATGGCTCTCGATTTCCAGAGCTGTGCCTGCAGGTCTTGTGGTGCAGTCATGGTGTGTGAGCACAAGAGAGCTGTCACCACCCTTGCATGTTCTGCCTGTGGACACGGTTGGGGGCAGGTTGTGGAGGTGGTGATAGAGGTACACAGTACAACTTTGCCTCCGCAGCTCAGTCCACAAAAGGAGCCTTTTGTTCACAGGCTATGTGTTTGTGGGGCTGTAAGGCATTTATGGGGTAGCTGTAGCTGAAAGGACGGCTGTGGAAAAAACCCAAAGAGGAATGGAAGAGAAAGGTCAACAAGAACAATAGCATTTTAGGAGGAGGATTTAATAATTAAACAATAAATGCAGATTTCAAAACGATGACAAATGCTGATTAAAGAACCTACAAGAAAATGAATCTCTAGTGGCTGAGGATATATTCCTCTCAGCAATTTACATCTCACAGCTGACTTAAAAAAATCCCTGGCACATTTCCCCCAGTCTGGAAAGAGGGGCCTAAGATGGCTCAAGGAAATAAGCTTTGAGCCACCACCTGTGGGAGTGATCATTAAAGAAATGTTTTGGGCTTACAACAACCAAAGTCAAGTACCCTTCTGCACAAAACAAGGACTTCCACCTTGTTCAGTTGCTGTATTCTCTGGCAATCAAATGGCATGTTGGCCTGAAGGGCCTAGACCAGAAATTCTTGTGCTTTGTAGGTGAAAGGTTTGGGCAGCCATCATGTGTTTCTGCTATTTATCCTTTTGACTATTACATTAATCTGTGAAAACCGTGCTGTGTATTAGAAATGAAAACCATGTAACTAAAGCAGAATCTCAGGTAAGTGACTCCTCTTTCCTCCTCTGCCCCCAACAGTGAGTAACACTTTCAACTGCTGTTGCACAAATGCCTTTGAAGCACAGTGCTTGTGTTGTTAACAATGGCAAAAATCAAGTAAGTAGTGGGTACTGGCTGTTCCATGAGGGATTAAGATTAAAATATATATGCTTGACTGGTTTCTCATTTATTCCAGAAAATCAGAGGCTAACAAAAGAGAGTATCAGCTTGCAAATTAAAGGGAATATTTTAAAAAGGAGGACCTTCAACAACAAAAGACCAGTCAAGTGCAGCAGTGGGTGTGGAGAAAGAACAAAGAAATCTGTAACTGACTGTGATCAATTATAAATACCACTGCCATCGGACCAGCCGAAACGCTGTCTGGTAGGATAGGTATTTATAGCTCTGAGAAGGGAGAACTTCTTTGCTACGATGGCATTACTAATATCCCGATCTTGCAAAACCAAAGGGTTGCGGGTTTCTCTTTCAAAACCAACATGCGGAATTTCTCCCGAAGTCCCGTGAGTGTTATATTTCGTGTGGGCATCCTGCCGGCAGCATCCCCGGGCAGCGCTGCATGCTGGGTAAGTGCTATGCAGATGAGCCGTGGGCTGGAAGCTGCTGCGGGAGGATGCTGAGCGGCAGCTCTTCCTCCCGGCGGCGGAGCTGACATCGCAGGTGATCTCTGATACAAGAAAAAAAGCCTGCTCACAGATAATCTTTAACGAGTGAAGCGTGCAGAGTTTACTGTGTGAGTTTACTGTGTGGGCGGAGACAAACAAGCCGTCTCACAGGTGTATCTGAACGATTATATTCTTCCAGTTGCCTCTGCTGTAGCTCGTAACAAACAGCGCGCACCTTTCTCTGTTCGAGAGAGGCTGCCGAAGCCTTGGCTCTCTGCTCCACACCACATCAGTGCTGCAGATGAAAAGATGCAGAGGCCAGGAGCAAATGGGCTTGGGTGGGATCCGAATCTCAACAGCTACTAAGAAACTATTGTTGTAAAATAGAATTTTTATATTAGGGGTAAAATAAACACCTAAAAAAAAAAAAGTCTTGGTGAGGTTTTTTGTTTGTTTGTTTTGGGTTTTTGGGTTTGCTTTGTTTTGTTTTCCCTTTTCTGACATTATTAGAACCAAAGGGCATCAGTGGAAAAGCAAATCCAAAAGGTAGCGTTTCAGTGAAATGCTCTCCTTGCAAAAAAAAAATCAGCTGCAGAACAGTCTTCTTCTTGCCCCAGGCATTCCCACATCCACCTGCCCCTCAGCAACTACTTCTGCAGCAAACCCTCACACCCTGGGAGAAAGCAGTCTCAACTTTGCAAACCAAAACCCCCATGAAATATGTGGAGGGTCCTGGTTAGTGCAGACCAGCTCAGCCACACAGTTTAAAGTCCAAAGGAGCACAGCTGCGAGAGCAATGCACCGCAGCACTGGGTGTAAAGGTTTTGTGTGGGATAGGGTTGATTTTATTCCTAGCAGCTGGTACAGTGCTGTGGCTTGGATTTAGTGTGAGAATAACACTGATAGCACACTGATAGGTTAGTGGTTGCTGAGCAGTGCTTACCCTAAGTCAAGGACTTTTCAGTTTCCCATGCTCTGCCAGGGAGCAGGTGCACAAGACAGGACAACTGACCCAAACTGGCCAAAGGGATACTTTTTGGCAGAGAATGTCATTCCCAGTATATAAACTGGGGGGAGTTGGCAGGGAGCCATTGATCGCTGCTGGGGGATGGGCTGGGCATAAATCAGTGGTGGGTAAGCAGTAATGTGCATCACTTCTTTCTCTTGGGCCTTTTTCCTCTCTCTCTTCTTCTCATTATTATTAACTTTATTTCAATTATTAAGTGATTCTTACCTCATCCTGTGTATTTTATTTTTCCCATTCTCCCCATCCCAGAGGAGGGGTGGAAGAGTGGGGAGTGAGCAGGCGGTTGCGTGGTACTTAGCTGGCATCTGGGGTTAAACGTCAACACTGAGACAGAAGTTCTTCCACCTTCCAAAACCAGCATCTCACTCACTGCTGTTTAATTGTGCTGCAGTTCTTTTCATGTCCCCTTTCTGGTCACTTTACAAAGGAGACCTTTTGAGCAGCTCTACAGCCTCTTCTGCTGACCTACATCTGAGCTCCTGAGGTCACACCTTTGGTTCCTGATTTCCCACCTGCAGTCCCACCCTCTCCCTTGTATGGACACATTTAATCTTGGAAAGTGATACAGTGGCAAATAGAAGTTCAAATGTTACCTTTTCAACCCAAGAGTGCACAGTAGCAGTGAGGAAAAGAAGGAATTGCCTTGGAAAATCTTCAGGAGCCTGATTTTAGATTGTCTTCAAATTGCTGTGTACACAGTAGTTCACTGTCTCATCTCAGGAGTAGGTTTAATAATCCTAAAGAGAGTAAACATCACTCCTAGTGATTTTGGAGAGACTGGCTTTAAGTATTCCAGAGACTCAATTCAGCTTGATGTCTGTGATCTATCAGGATTCTTTGGGCTACAAAAAGTGAAAATACAGTCATTCCTTGCTCCAAAAAGAGAATAGAAAATGGAGTTATTTTCAAAAATTTGGAATAATGTCTGCATTTCAAAATTTGGGCTATTTGGCCTCTGAATTTGTAGCATTAGTTTGGAACCAGAAGAAGAAGTTTTAGATTGGGGTTTTCTTGTAGAAGAATACTGGTATCCTGATGGCACCATGATTAATGGCTGAGTTTCTTCAGAGCAGCACTGCGCTTTCATTCCAATACCCACTGAGTGCCAGAATTTTTATATTCTGAAACCAGATAAGCCAGGAAGTGAAGAGTCAAAGCTTCATCCAATTTGTTCTTTTTGAATGCATAACATTCTGCTGTGCTTGAGACCCAGCAGGTTCAATCTGGGTTTGAGAAAGCTTAAAATAAAACAAGTAGGGGCACCAAAGCAGTGTCTCTTTCATGGGAAAGTAGTTTCCAGCCATAAACAACAACCAAATCTCTTGTCTTTGGCCTTCCTCCTTAAACTGAAGACATTACCTTTCCTGATTTATCAGAAAATCAAAAGTGGTGGTTTGGTTTTTGTTTTTTTGGTTGTTTGTTTTTGTTTGTTTGTTTGGGTTTTTGTTTTGTTTTGTTTTTTGGTTTTTTTTAAGTCCTGCAGAGTTCTCTTTGGGTACATAAACATACTGAGCATAAAGGGAGGCAGGAAAAAAAAAAGAGCATGTCATTTATAAAATCAGCTAAAATGCAATGCAAGGGATGCACACATGTCCTGGGTTGCAGTGTATTCTATTACCATCCTCAGGAGCTGTTGAAATCAGGTGGGGCAGTGTTTCCTTGCCTCCTCCCCCCAGACTATCTTTCTGTTAATTGCCCATCATTGTCCTGCCGCCTGACTCAGAGATAACTCCCTCCAGCCTATCTTCTGTTAATGAGCCTAATCAACACTTTGCCTCATGACTCGTTACCCCATTGTGAGATGCTCCACCCAGAGGGAGGAACCAAGCATCCCATCGTGGATATAATCTGAGGCTGAACACCAGAGACACCGGCTTCCCACTGGATTTCCAGAGGACAGGAGCTACACAGCCACCACTGGACTTCCTGAGGAAGAGCAGACTGTTTTACTACAGGGTCACTGCTTCAGAGGACTGCAGCCACCATTCTACCAGACTGCTACCACCACCCTGCCTAACAGGGTGTCAGGTTGTACCTTGACTCTGTCAGTTTGACAGTGTTTTCTTTTACCTTTTTTTTCCCCTTTTCTTTTATTTCCATTAAATTGTTATTCTGACTTGGTGCCTCCCACTGGTTGGTTTTCAAACTAGTACAACACACAATTTGGAACAATCCCTGAGATTTTTTGCTACGTCTCGTTTCTGTCAAATACTTTAGTAATGATGCAAATATGTTTGGTTAGGGATTTGTTTATGCAATGCAGCCTGTTTGCACATGTTTTGCATCAGTAATATTGTATCCAGGCTTTTTCAAACAAGTTCCTAATCTGACAACAACTTTTTGGACTTTATCACAGTTGGAATCCGTTTCACTTGCTACTACTTCAAAATCGGTGGGGTTTTTTTGTGGAATTTATTTTCTCAAAAAAGTTACAAAATTGGGCCACTCTCAGCTGTCTTTCAATGCTTTTGTGCCATTGTTGCAGCAGGCTCCAGCAAGTGAATATGACTGGAAGTTATCTCTTTTCCCCCTTGAGAGGGACTGTGTATTTTCCTTGAGTTTTCATACCCTTTCCTCATGTGTATTGTTTTATAACAGGGCCCTACTTACCTTCACAGATACATCTTTTAGCTATTGCAGATATTTACAAGGGATTAAATCCTTGATTCTAATAATCCCTTATCATGAAAAAAACCCAAAAAATTTGTTAACCCTGCAGAAAATGGGAACCTTAAATCAGCCCAGAGGGTTGTTCTGAAGGCTTTGTCTTTGCTCTCCTTCCAGCCACATCCCCCAGGCCTCAAATTTGGTATTATGTTATCACACTAATTAGATACCCAGCAGTATGAGCTGGGCTTCAGGGTTAAATTTTGGGGTATGTGTCGTCCTCTATATCACCTTTTTGAATGTACATTTGAAAACACAGGCTGGAGCCCTGCTATGTGTTCCAGAAGAACTCATCTACAGTGGAGACCCACTCTGAATGTAGTAAGACAAGTTTTTCTAATAAGAGCTCAAGAGGATTTCTTTATGTGGCTTGTGTTAATTTGCTTGCTGTGAAACACTGCTCTTCTGACTAGCCCTGTTTGATGCTGACTTCTTGTCTCTTGTGACCCACTGTCTCTGTGTTTAGCTGTGTCTTCAGAGACTTAACACACAGTCAAAATATTTGACATGTTAAGTCAGAGGGTTAATGCTGCTACAGGAACCTTTATGAGTACTCATGTAAGGTTACTTTTAATTAATTTTTACAGACTGGAAAAAAGGTGACAAAGATTCTACAATGTGCTTCAAATACAGTGCACCACAGAGCACTTAAAAATCCAATGTTAGTGACGGCATTCACTAAAATGATTTCATGTGACATTTCTACACATACTGTAGGCAACATTCCTAAGAGTGTCTGAGGAATGCAAGAAGACACACTATTCAATGAGCATCTTCACATCATCTTTACACCTGCCAATATAAAGAATGAGAGGTGTCTCCTTCTACTGTGTAGGAAGGAAAAAGTAACTTACGTTAGTCAAAGCATTTTCCTCATGAGAAGTAAATCCTAGAAAAGAAATGCTTGATGAATTTTGCTGACTTTAGCAAACAATAGTATAGCTAGTATCTCAGAAAGGAATTTTGTTAATCAGGATACTCATTCAAAGCACTGAGAACTAAAACTTCCTTGATTTCCATACAGCTCTAATCTATCAAAAGAAAATAAAGGAAGCCAGTGACCCTGCCAAGGGATTTATGCTGGATTTTCCCAAGTGAACTAATCTGGCAGTAGGGTTGCACTGGGTGGAGAAAAGGTCCCAAAACCATCTCCTTCCTCCTTTACCTTATAATTCCTAAGAGAACCATGGTTTGGTTTGTTGGTGGGGACATTTTTTTGGTTGGTTTTTGTGGGGTTTTTCCCCCACAATGTCCCTGAATTCATAAAGTTTTAAAAAGCATCATAAGTGTAGCCAAGAAGCAGTAGTAAAACCAGTGTGTTCGGTGATTAAAATTTTTCCCACTGATGGCTGAACTTTCTGGTCAAAATCAACTAAATATTACTGTATGGCATTCATTTTCTTTGAAACAACTTCTTTTTGTTCTCTGTAACATAAGCTCTCTAATTCACTGCAGAGTTGCAGGTGTCCACTGAAGACAAAATGATTTACTGAATAACTTAATTTCTTGCTAGCGTATACTGCTTCCGCCTTCTTCCCAGGAGTTTCAGTAAGGCCATAACACTACGGAATTATCAGAGGCCATATGTAGCAGCAGAACAACAGCTCTGCTGTTCTGCTTTTGGTTTGTGCCTATAAATGCAGTAGTAAATGGCAGGATATTTCAGAGATTGAAGAAGTGATCAGACAGGGACATGATGAGTTGGGCAGGGAGTCTTTGTTTTTTCACCTAAGGGAAAAGCCTATTAATTGGCATTTATGTTATTGGAAATTTGAATACTACTTTTCAAGCTTTTCCAGACATGGGGAAAAATTATTTCCTGATTTCTCCCTTTCTGTTTAAAAGGTACAGCACAATTTAGTAAGGTGAGTAAATTAAACGTTGCAATTTATTAAGAGTATTTAATGGAGCAACAAGTTTTCTCACCTCTACAGGCAAGAGATCACAAGCAAACATTTAAAGGCTTGTAATGTTCATGGTTATTAGCCACTTGAAAATTATCTTCTCAAGGATTAAACCTAATTTTCTTTGCTTCTGTCCAGACAACTTTAGGAAAAGTCACCTGAAAATTGATTTCTATCAATTTCAAATAAGAAAATGATTATGCTCTTTGTTTTCTTCTGACATCCCTGGCCAAGTCCACTCAGAAATTTTTATTGCAGTTTAAACTGCCTACCAAGAAGTCTCTTGATAGTCTCTGTACTTCATCTTTCTAATCCAACTTGTTCTTCCAAAGCTAAATTGATATTGCAATTTCCTAACTTATGAAGTCATGTTGTCTTATTCAAGAACCGACAGATGCTGAAATATTAATGCAGTAGTAATGTTACATCCTGTATAAACTGGTACATCAATTACATTTGTCATTTGGAACATCTCAGCTGAATTGCTTTGGATGGGTCTGATCAGGGAATAAAGACTGTTGTGGTGAGAATAGGAATTTAAATACAAAAATATAAATGATTGGCAGGGATGCCAATACAATAATGTTCCAAAATATCTCTGTTCCAGCTAATAAAGATTTAGGGCTGTCCTTGAGAAGTGCTCAGTATATCATAGTTTTAACTTAGTGTTTCAAATAATTTTCACTCTCAGTACTTGGCACTCAGCTGGCTTTCAAGTAAAAAAAAAAAAAAAAGGATGCCTCTTTGCATTTATAGTGTATTTATTTATTTACTGTTTTATTTACACTACATGTCCTTATTGAAGTTGCCACCTTTTACTCTACAGGCAGTTTATGACCGTAGGCAAACAGTTCAATGGCTTATGGCAAAGCATCACTTAATCAAATCTCATTTAACCACAGTGTCAACTGAAGTCCTGATCCAGCAAAATATTTAAATATTGGCAGTACTGTAAGCATGCAGCTATTCCTTTCACTTTTGAAAATATTTTGCATGAGCTTAATCCTGAATCAGGGCCTAATAATGTTTCATCTGTGCTGGTTGTCTAGACTCCGTTACAGATGTTTTCCTGCAAAGGCTTTGGCATGTTGCGTATTTGTGCTACAAGTGGAAGCCAGTCCTCCTCTTGTTGTTTTCACAGCATCCCTTCCCAGAGGATTTTTTTCCTTGCTGTTCTCACAGCATCCCTCCCCAGAGGATTTTTTTCCCTCCGCAGAACCAGAGTGTTAGGAAAGGTCCAGGCTTAGAGACACAAGAAAATTAGGATAATTTAGTCCTCAGCAAGCAGATGTTGAGTACTTCCTAAATTTTATATGCCTAAATACCTCTGCAAAAGTGGGTCCCAATGAGTTCCTGAGAGGCTGTAATGTAAACAAAACAAAAATAGCTCTTATTTCTCCTTTCCTCTTATCTCACCTGCACCTTAGGTTTATTGTTGACATCAAAATTAAGACATCTGGTATTCTAGAAACCTAAATAACAGCTACTTTCTGCACTTCAAGAAAGCACTATGGAATATGAAAGCAGTGTATTTTGACAGACTGCAGTGAACTAGCAAGGAAGGATTCAAATTTTACAAAGATACTACTGTGTTTTTTGTATCAGGGGAAAAATAATAATCAGTATGTTACCCTTAAAATAACAGCTTCATTTAAAAAGCTTTTATTATAAGGAGTCAGTCAAGGCTAATGAGGAAATTTAACATTAGTTGAAGGTCCTTGAGAAAGATAAAGTTATGTGATCCTCGAGAATGTACTTTAATAAGGCATTGAATAGCATTGGGCAAGCACATACACACACATTACTGCATATATTTGAGCACAAGTAATGTTTGTGTTGCTACAACACCCAGGAACAACCCAAGGAGGCCTCATTTGGAGTTTACTTTTTATAGTAATGTAGACTGTTGCCCAAGTTTAAGCCAGAGATTCTTATTCTGAAGGTTTTCCTTCCAGACTTTCTTTTCTTGTATTGTAAATATTATTTTTTTCCTGATCAGTTACATTAAATTAATGAGAAATTGAAGTTCCTTCTGAGTTTCAGGATTGTGATTTCTGCTGTCTTGCACCACTGTTGCAAGGGAAAAAAAAGTCCCCAAAACTTTGAGATATTTGATACGTTTTAGACTACTAACTACAAACAATTTTCCTTTATGTGTTTGTATTTCATTTCCCCCCCTACCTAGCAAATGCTACCTGACACTCAACTGCTGTGGGGACAACCAAGTTAATTAAATAATATACTCAGCTCATGCTACTGACATTTAGAAGTTTTCATTAATTTTGCATGGTGGTCCCTGAATCTTCCTGACTTCTGGAGAACAATGTAAGGAATTCTTACATTCTTAAATTCTTACAGTTTGAGGAATTCTCCAACTAAAAATCACTGGAAAAAATCAAAATGTGTCTGAGAAAACAAAGATATTGAGAAACAAGCAAAGTTTTTCTCAGAGATCTACAGAATATTTATCTGGTATGATAACTCCTAACCCAGGCAAATAACCTAGAGACCAGTTCCTACAGACGCAGGCAAGAATCTCTAATCAATAAAAAGATATTTTTTTCCAATCCTCAGCTTTTTGTTGTTGTATTAAAAAAAAAATCTTCTGTGCACGATAATTACCCACACAAATGCCACATCAGTATTGTACCCTTGATTCTACTTTGGTCACAAAGCCAGATTTATCATCTCTATTTTTAGGTAGTCTCCTTTATTGAGTATTATGGCCCAAGTACCTAGAGTCATGGAGTTATTACTTCTGCCGAAGAACCATAGAAACTTGGAAATTCAGTGCTCCTTACACCATATGTGGAACTACTATCCATTTTTGTCGCAGAGGCAAATGCACCACACAGTGAATTTTTGCGTTCTGTAAATATCACAGCGGGTAGCGGGACTTGACAGTGGCAGCACAGAGTTCACCTGGGAAGCTACAACCTCACTTTAACTACAGATTGATGGACGTGACCGGCAGCTGCCAACCTGTTAGAAAGAGCAGGTATGTAAAAGGCTTTAAAAAGACCAGTCGAGGTTAGCAGTGAGGTGGAATAGAGTTAGGGTAGTTTAACTGACAGTAATAATTTCTGTGTACCCACTACCATCGGACCAGCCGGGGCTGACGGTGCCCTGGCGTTTATATAACTCTCTCAAATCTCTGTTCCACTCTAGTTAGGATGATCTATTCAATTCAATATATACAAGCAAAGAAGATGATTAACGGAGAGTACGTACTTTGTGTCACGAACACCGGTAAACCACGCCCCTGTCCCCTCTGCAATTTCTTTGGCAGTTCAGAGAGCAGACCTCGTTCTTGGCTTGCAACAAATTTGCATGATGGGAAATATAAGCAAATGACTGAGTTGTAAACCCTCCTGTGTGTGCTGTGAAAACATCGTTTGAGTTGGGCGAGTATCGAGAGAGAGGTTTAGTTACCGAATTAAAAAGAATACAGGCTGCTTTGAAACTGCTGCGGAGAGATGGATTTGTGGGGCTCGTTCTACTTTCTGAGCTCTTCCGCATATGATTAAGAAAAAAACTCACTCCACGAGCCTGCTGATGAAATGCAGCAGATGGCAGCAATGCACAAAGGAAACATGGCCCTGGGCTTATCTCGGGATCACTCTGAGCGCACAGACTTCGCCCTTCCTCAGACCGACTGCCTGGCCCAAAAGCTACTAAATGTCTCCATTTTATTGGTCTGGATTTCAACTCACTCTAGTCTATTTGTCAGCAAGTGTTTTAAATCAAGAATCAGACAGGAAGATTAAAAGCTGAACGCCTTTACAAATTCAAAAGAACGTCACTGAAAAGTTATTATAAATAAATAACCTGAAAAGGAAGAGCTGCTGACATTAAGACACACCTACTCAGAAAAAGAATGTCATCTTGACTTCATTTTAGTAATATTTTTAAAGCCCCTGTGCCAGCAAAAGGGTGAAGCAGATAAATTCCATTTTATGGCTTTTAAGAAACAGTACCTCATGGATTCACGTTTATTTGAAAAAGAGCAGTACAGCTCTCCTCAATGCCATCAGTTACAGAATTTCGTTATATATTTGCTGCAAAAAAGTATAATAACTTTCAGCAAAATAGGGTGAGACTTATAGAGAAACATAAAGTATTATTGACATGTGTTGGGAGATTATTACATAATTTTTAGAAATATTTGACTAAAAATGGAGGGAGAAAAAGAAATCCTCCTTTTGATGCCACTTAGAAGACCTTCAGCAGGTAGGTGTCCAAAGTCATTCCCACTCCCGGTTTCCATGCTGTCCCTGCTCATTCTGTATTCTGTCAGATTGATAACTCTGGGTTCCAACGCACAGCTGGAGCAGTGCATGACCCAGCTTTATGCTGCAGACAGATTTAGAAGAACTAGCTGAATGGTGCTGCATCTGATCTTCAGCCACTGCTGAAATACACATCAAACCTGAGATCAGTGATGCTCTGCGTTTAAAGGTTGGGCTGTGACCTGTGACAAGAGGGTTGTGGCCACCCTGGTGATTTGGCTCTGGAGTGGAGAGAGCCAGCACTGGCAGGGGTGATGAGCTGCAAGGTGGCTTTGACATGAGTTGTCAGGAATCATGAATTACGGGCTTGTATCTGCTCAGATTTCAGCCACTCTGTAGCTGCCTTTTCAACTGCCCATGATTTACACCCTGGCAAATCTTACAGCACCACTATGATCTCATTGCACATGGAGGCAATTGCTTTCAGCACAGCAGCGCCTGAATTCCCTATAGAGGGATCCACGTGGCCAGTCCCCGAAATAAAACTATTACCAATCTGTCTCCAAAAAAAGCACAAGCATGGCTTTGAGATCAGGAGCTAGGAAGGAAATGGGTTAACAGTATATACTGCAGTTTTCTGACCTCTTTGGGCTCCTGATTTTGTCTGTGTTTAGGACGGAAACAAACTGTTGTGAGTTAGCAAAGCCCAGGCAGCACCTAATGGAGGATACTGAAGGTCCCTTGCTTCTCCCCAATAAATCTGCCCTTGATTTTAACCAAGAGGTCAAGAAATGAGGTTTAAAAGAAAAGGCAGATGAGGTTCACTGTTAATCACAGCTCTCATTAAAAAGCACCCACAAGGAGTTAATTTTCTCTCCCTGCCTCTCTTCGTTCCTGTGGCCCAACTGCAGGCGTGCTTTGACTTTCTCTCGGGAATGCCATCAGTTTCCAGTGCTTGAGTAAAGTGCCTTAACACCTGGAAATGAAACCAGTTTTGGTTACTGTATTTCTTGAGATTTTTTTTTTCCTTAAGGAACAGTGATTCTTCTTTCTCTTTTTCAGTGGCCAGGAAAGTAAATTAATAGAAAACAAATGAACACTAAATAAAAGCTTAGTTTCTTTTTCTTTCTAAAATGACATCCAGATTTTTTTTGCCTCAGACAGCCAACTCCACTGCAAAATAGACAAACTAATTAAAATCACTGGATGATAACACTCATCTCCTGCAAGCCAGTGGCAACTAAGATATGACAACAGAAACTATGCTGCAGGTAAAACTTAGGAGTATAGAGCTGATTTTCATTAGGTCTATCAAATCTAGTAGGTACAATACTTAGAATTAAGTTTAGGCAAAAATATTTTGATAAAAGGAAGCTGATCTGGAATAGTTCTGCAGAATTCAGTCCCTTTCAGAAGGGAATCAAGCAGAGCCCAGTCCCAGAAACTTCAACGCAGAAAACCGTGTGTCTTTTCTCTCTGTCTGGCATCAGCTCAACTCACTGATAGTTCAGCTCATTGTGGAGTACGACACTTTCCTTTTCACAATAAAAAAAAAAAAAGGTGTTCTTACAATGAGTCTTACTTTTCATATATCTACATATTGGTTGCAGTTCATCAGAAAAGCAATTTCTGGAACAAACTAGTCAATGAAAATGAAAGTAATTATTTCATGACTCTAACAATAACCTGGAGGCCAGCCTGTTGGCATCCCATCTAATTACTTCATATAACATCTTTTATTCTTCGGGGCTTATTTGCTTAAAAATTTCACTGTAATGTTATTCACACTTAGAGAGAAGCAAAGCTCTAATTTCTGCCGCTATTGTGATGGATGTAAAGCAATACTACTGGCTGTGAAATAAATTAATTGAAATTATGTACAACCCTGTCTTGTTCAGATCTGCATTCAGAATGACTATCTAAGCATTTATGTAAAATCATCTACAGGCTTCACATTGAATAAAACAACAACTCTTTAACCTTTACAAAATGTATATCAAACAGACACAGAGAAGATACAAAGATTACTCACATAACCTCAGCTATCTTGGATATGTCCTTAACATAAAATTTAATCTTCCCATTTTTCCCAGCCAGCAAGGCATATAGAGTATGATCTGCTGCTGCTGGGCAGAATGCTGAGGTACATCTCTGTTAAGAGAAAGTGCTCTTCCCATATTTTGGGGATTTTAATTTCAAGTTATGACTGTCACTTAACCTTAATGTCCTTTTATGGCCTATTTTTTATTTTTATGAGGAGAATTACACGATGTTTTCTCAAAACCCCAAACCAGTTATATTCAAAGAGGTATCTGAGACAAATTCATAGTCCAAATACTTTCAATTTTGTTTTTTTAAATAAAAAATTCTTAATTTTAGCTTTCCTTTGAATATGGTAAAGCAGAAACGATTTGCCAGTGATAAGCCATACTGCAGAGTAGTTTCTCTGGGTCATTCAGTGTGTAAAAAATAAGGCAGTGCTCAATTTCCTCTGCAGATGAATCCAGAGATATTAGAAAGGATAATTACAAGAAATGGTGACTCAAAGAGGAAGAATATATTCTCTTAAATACAGCAAAATACCAAAAGAACAATAAAAACCCCCAAACAATGAAAAAAAAAGTCAAGTTAAAAAAAAAAATAGGATCTAGAGTATATAGTCTTCTTGTATTTAAAATTATTTACTCCTTCTCTGCGGGAAGCAGGGAAAGAAAATAAAAAACAGGAAATGCATTGGCTTGCAGGAGTTTGTTCTGTGGATGTAAAAGGTATGCGTCATATGGAAATTCTACCTGCTTATTTGATTACTGTTTTAACTGTTTTACTTTAAATCATAGCATGTACTATTTATACAGGCTTAAACAGAATATTAATTAGAAGTGACGGTTAAGCCTGAATATAAATCAAGATGTTAAGTGAGTAGTCTCAGTGGACATCTATAATTAGCATACGAATGTGTAAGTAGATATTAATTGCAAGCGAAGAACCGTAGATAAATCTATAGTTGTGAGTATGTAGGGGGTTAGATTTTACATGACTGCGTTCACCCACGCAACACATTGGGATAAACATGGATTCTCTCGGCTCTCAGTCTCCCCGAACCCACAGCGAGCAGCTTTTCGTCGTGTTCGTCCAGACAATGACTGGGGGTTTTTTCTCAATCAAAAAAGAATCTGGCTGGGATTCCCTTGAGCCGGGGATGCTGGGTGGCCTTTTTACAAGCCCCGCACTGAGCGCAGCTGTGCGTGTGCCGAGTGGCATTGGAGGGACACGTTTCAGCAGCGCCCAGCTCCCGGCGCCCCGAGCAGGACGTGGCACGGGGGCCCGAGCCTCGCCTCGCAGCGCCCCTGCCACCACACGGCCTTGCGTGCTGCGGCCTGACAGTGACGCCGGCACTCTCTCTGCTTCACCTATTGCCGCTGGTAGGGAGGGAATTGGGGATTTAAGTGGTTATTTCATTAGGGATTCATAAGTCTCATTAAAGCCCAGCCGACTCTCCATCAGCTCTGCAGCTCTGTGAGTGCTAACAAGTAGTTAAGGGTACAGTTTTGTCAGCAGTATAAGGATGCAAAATTCAGGGAGAGATGAGATACCTCACGATGCAAAATAGCGTTCTTTAATATTTTGAAAACAAATACTTAAAATCCTTTATGTTGTCTAAATATCGATATTATAAATACAGTATTCTAAAAATAATGTTTTAGTTATTAATAGAAACATTTTAACTGCATTTTTTGGAAACTATTATTTTTCTAAGTAGAAACCTGCTTCCCAATCAATTTTTTAACACTATGTTTTTGTCTGCACTAACAGAACTCAAACCAGAAAATAACGCTATTATTAATTTACTCCCTTGTCATTATTACCACTGCGTAACTTGCAGTAATTCACCATATATGTGAAAAATTCCACTTTTTTAGAATATACTATAGAAGGAATAGATTATAACTTTCTGCTTAATTTCCCTGCATAAACCAATAACTGAAATTTATATGAAGCCAGTCTGAGCGTTTGCATTCTGACATATATCTAAATTTTAGTTTCATTAAAAAGAGATTAAAAAAAATAGAAAAAAACTTAAGTGCAGTGAGCTGTGAATTTTCATCATCATCTTTGCTATTATTACTACTACTACTACTACTACTACTACTACTACTACTACTACTACTATTTTTGTAGGGAATATTTGGTATTAAAAATCATGTTGGAAAATTAAAACAATTTTTTAGCTAATAGTTATGCTAATTTTTAAGCTAATTATGTTTCTGATGTTCTGCCAGCCAAGGTTTATGAGGTGTTTTACAAAAGTCTGCATTTCATCTGTATTTTCTGGTAAAAAAAATAAACAAAGAGGTGTAAAAACTGAATTTCCCCAAAAGCCAAATATGTCTGGGGAAGTGAAGAACAAACCCAAAGCCTCTGGACTTGCATCCATCTCCTTTGTTGTGTCAGCAATGAAACAGAGCACCAGTGAGAAATGAAAAGGATATGTACGCTTTACATTTCTATGACTGGATTTGAACAGGAGGTAATAGTGAAAGAGTGCTGGAACTTATTTTCTTTATGCTTGGTAGACAACCTTTTAATTTTCCTAAGGCCCATCAGCACAGACTTATTATCAACTAGAGAAAATGAGACCAAAGGCAAAGAGAAAATAATCAAGCAATGCTATACCCCACAAAGTAATCCCCCAAAGACTGAAGTGCTACTAAGATGCTATATTTAGGACAGAAGTCTTCAAGGTATTTTCTAGCTCATCAGGTCTTACAGTGGCTACCACAAGCACTACATCTTGCAATTTATATTTAAACCCTAGCTGACTCCATAACTCTTTCTCCTTTTGCCTATTTACAGCCTACTCAACATCTCAATGTCTTCTGCTCCCCTTTCTGTGCATACCCCCTTTTCTCTGTTTTTCACTGATTTACACTCAGATGTTTGTATTTCCTTCTTCTTTTCCACACTGACTTCCTGACAGGGGTGCAAAGAAATCCCTCCCTTCCTCCTGCTGCTTACTTCTCTCTTTTGTCGTTAGCCCTTTTTGGTTGCATCGGGGCAGCTCCATTTCAGGGAAAGCTCTGCATAACGTTTAACACTTCACTGTATTTGAGGAACACCAGAGCCACCTAAAAATGCTGAAACAAACTGAAACGCTGGAAATGCCCAGCTACATAATTAATTCTTAAATGTGTACTTGTACTAGACAAAACTTACCTCAGGTGGCTTTCCTCGCACACCTTGCAGCTGAAGTGACATCTCAGTTATCTATGGGATCACTAAAGTAGGGGTTACTTCACATTTGACACAGAATAGAATCTTATGATTTATTAAATGCATTCATTTACTGCTAAGTAGAGTTTTATTCCACCAGTTAAAGACAGACTTTATTTAAAATTTATTTGCATTTGTACTAAATTAGAAACTGGACTGCTAGTTTATCTACTAACTATAAAAACAGGGTCTGTAACAAATGTCCTTTTCTGTTTATACCTTCACTGATATATACAGGTACACAGAAGCACGGCTTCTGCTAAAAATAGCTTCTTTCTAACATTAAGACCCAAGTTTTGATATTGTTTCCTGATCCCCTAGAAGTATGCAACTTTCCTGTCTTCTCCTGATCAGTTGGGGACTAGCAGAGCTCTGGGCAGGTCTCAGCATCTGGAGCCCAAAGTCTGGCCATGTGACTAAGGTACTGGCTGGCTCTTCCAATAAAAGAGGTGAAGGCAAACAACCTCGATTCTGTAAATTAGAAAGCAAATCAAATGGTAAATACCTCTTTCATTTTCCAACAAAATCTGGCAGTCTATAACTGTTTTAAATCTGCTGCACAGCAAATGTGTGCTTCATACTGCAAATAACCTTTACAGTTTATACACTTTGTAAAATATCAAAGTTGACCAGCTGTACTACAAACATCTTCAACCCTTTCTGGTCTATTATACATTTTATTGCATATTTTGAATGTGCGTGCAACATATGGAAACAAGTAACAGGTGTTGGTTCCTTGTTTCAGACCACAGTGTAATCACATCATTGAGGTCCTGAAGGCATTGTTGACTTGCTAAGCCTGACCCACAGTGCTCAAGAGCTGACTGTGAGGATACTCAGGCAAGAGAGAAAAGATAAGGTGTGGATTCATCTATGCTTGGGTAAGCTTAAGTAAAACGCACCAGAAAAAAAAATCGGGGAGAAGTAACTGGAAACCAGTGATTAGAAAGGACAATAATTGAATAAAACAAGAAATCAGTGAAAAGCATGAGTAATTCTAAAACTGTATCTATCATTCTCATTTAACCATAGAACGAAATACTTCATGAGAGCACCATACAATCTGACAAAATCATAGCTTTCGACGTTTCAGACCACACTGGTTTTGTAAATTTTATCTTTAAAGATAAATGCTGTTCCTCTTGGCTCTTTTTCCAGTAGAAAACAGTGTGTGTGTGGTTTGCACAGGTGTGATAATCCTGCCAGGAAATGGGTCTAACAGTACAAAAGCACTTGAAGAGATTAGTATACAAAAAAAATTGTCAAATGGTAAATGCTACTAAAAATACTTTTATTCGTAACTTGGAAGACATTTTTGCTTGCTATCCAAAAAGCCTAAATTAGTTAATACTTATAAAACAGGTGTAGGTATTAGCACAAACCACTTAGCCAATAAAGCCACTAAACCCATGGATGAAGAGAAGTGTCATATTCTTACAAGATAAAAATTCCTATCAAATATCAAGGAAGACAAATCTTTTATATTGGACACAGTATGCTTGTAATTTTGCAAATTTTGACATTTCAGCTGGTTGATCTCATTCAAAAACTGAGGCATTTGGAAACAATCCAGAAAATTATTAGGATTGTTCCATTTACACAGCACTATGGTTTTATTGAAGCTAGGCAGATACCAATAATTAAATTAAATTTTGAAAGATGCTGAACTAAACTGCTACATCTATTACTGCTTTCCAGTAATAAGGAGATGCAAAGTCCTTTCCCGAGTTTGTCGTGATGTCTTTGGCTAACAAATATATTGCTTTCTTTTTTTTAATAGGTTCTGTAATTAGAAGTAAGCTGTCCCTTTTATTACAAAGATACTCATGATTACAGAAAATGTTATTGACCTCAAGGATAGAAAACATGCATTATTTTTGGTTATTCCCAGTGCTAACATTTTGGTCTAATCCATTTTAGATCACTGGCAGACATTATTTCTTAAATCAGGACACTAGCAGCTTATGAGGTAGGATCGCATCTCACTGCCACATGTGATGCTGAAAGAATTTAAAATCAGACTGTGATTTCATGACAGCATAAACTTAAATTTAACACTTAGACCAGTGCTGTATGAACACCACAATGGCCATTGCAATTTGAAACACCAACCCAGTATAAACTCTCTCAATGTTTCAAGAATGTTGATGGCCTCGGATGAAGAAGTTTGCAGTGGCAGACTTTGGTGCCAGAGCAGGGAGTCCCTCTCTGTACTACTCTGACCTTGAGGTGTCTTATGGAGCCTCTGTTTCACCATGGCTGATGCAGAGCCTGCACAGAAAACAGTGTCAGAATAGGCACAGCTTCTCAGTAAGCCAAGAGCAATATGATCACGGGCCCTTTCACCTGGGTTGAACACGCACTCGTGGAGACAGCGCAGTGAACTGATGAGAGAGTGATGGCTGCTTTTGGGGAACCACTGCTTCACCAAAAAATATACTCAGTTCAACAGCTGCTCTTCTGAAAATAAGATTACAATCTTAAGTGGTTGCAAGTCTTTCTGCAGCCTCTGTCAAAAGATTGCAGCACTAGGGAAAAAATTAAATTGTTTAGGCTTTTTTACATAGAGGGAAAAAAATGAACGGCCAAATAACAGCAAGGTCTCCACTTGCTCCTGCAAGCTGCATTTTTTTTTAATCAGCACTCACAGCAGACTTACACAAGAAGCTTGGGACTAGCTGTTAATTTGAAACATTCACATTTTCGAGGCAGGCTTATTTGCAAGCTAGGTTGCAAATCCAGCTCTAACATACGACTTTTTCTTCTAAACAGATCAAAATGATGTGACTCTTGGCAGACTTGACCTCAACTAGAAGACAGGACTGTAAGCAGGTTTTGGGATCAGCAGAGCAGTGTTTATCCTAACATAATTGGGGATTGTTTTACATGCTATTTCTATTGGTCCTTTCAGTCAAATGAAATATCCTCTCTCAAATTCAAAATAATAATAAATAGTAAAGGTTCAGATGTTTCCTCCCTTAAAAAAAGTAAACAAAACCAGGGACCACACTCCCCCCAGGGGCTACCCTTCCCCCAATACCTTCTTATAAACATACAATATACACTGGACTAAACCAGTTAAAGTAAAATTCTTCGTATATTTGGCATTGTAAGACATTGGTGATCAGTCACATTATAAACATGCTGTAGAAAGATTGTTAACCAGTTAACTCAGGTCTCAAACATTTACTTATACATTATTGTGTTTCAAAAATTGTTCAGATAATAAATTTCCAAATACTGTACATTTTTTAATGAAGAACATGCTAATTAATGAAGATATTTCAGCAGTCCTTAGAAGGATATATATTTTGAAGCTCCTTCAGCAGAGAGGTGCTGGAATTCCTCTCTTTGTTAGTAACTTGCTGGATGTTGTTCACTTTGGGCTAATGAGTAGAAGATAATTAAAAAACCCAAATCTGACAGCACAGAATTGTTCTCTAATTCACTAATGCAGGATGTTAGCAACCAGAAAATGCAAATATCAAGCTTCTACAACAATATTAATTTGGTCACAATATACATCTGCTTTCTTTTACAGCACACATTAAACAGCAGAAGTATAGCAATTAATGTATTAATTTTATTAGAGTTCTATTTTATTATTAAGCAAAGGCTTAATCACATTTTTCCAAACAAGTGTGGGCAGTTTACTTGGTTTGATCCAGATGTTAGTATTTTTTTCTCAAAAGCTGTGAAGTTTGTGCAGTTTGAAAGGGGCCACAATCTTGAATAAATGTAACAAGGAAAACAAGAGGAGAGAACTGTCTCCTTTCAGTGCAGCATTGCTGACACAAGAATATTAACTTTTGCATTTCCTGACTCCTTACATTTTAACTAGGTAACTGTATGTGTGTATGAATGTAGGGCTTCATTTATTTATTTTTGCATCCAATTACCTAAGTTTGATGTTTTTTTAAATAAGAAGGAAAGCGAATAAAACCACAAAGCCTTCTGTTTGTGCAGTCTAATGAAGCTGATTTAGTGTTTTTGATGTGGTATTCTCTGATTCTCTGGGTAAGGCACACAGGGATAAGTGTTTCTCAGCTGTGCAGTTTAGAAAAGCCCTCTGAACAGCCAGTGTCCTTTGGATATAGCTTGAATCCCAGGATTAATAAAGCTTCTCTTTACCTGCCTTCATACAGTTTCTCAGGAAAACACTGTACATGCTATAAATAATTGAGCTGCAGCTCTGAGAACATGCAAAAAACATGGATCTGAAGCTGTTCATGCTGGACATTCCTGTAGCATTGTACAAACGGGTTTTAATGATGCAGCTTCTGTAGCAGTTTTCTTGTCCCTTGAGTCTATACACAGAGAATGGCAGCAAAAGCTGGTGAAATAAATTTGGATACTCATGTGTCAATGAGCAGCTGTCAAATGACAGCAGTTCTTTATTATTGATCCTCTCTATCTTCACAGTGATGTGAACTTCTCGACCTGTGAGAGGCACTTTGTGAAAGAGGGGCTGGGAGAGAGTATGTGACGTGCAAAGCCTACGCATTCAACTTCCACGCTCTGAGGGAGCACGAGGAGAATTCTGAATAGGTTACATGAAGTATGGGCTAAGAAGGTGGAAAAGTGCAGCACTTCCAGATGGTAGTCCATTATCTTTAGTAACCTCATGCACAAAAGTATTCATGAGGTTCTCCTTTTGTGCAGGAAATACTATAAGGCCAAATATAAAATACAGAATTAATAATTCGGATTTTGATTTAATTTTGTCTATTAGTCTAGTTTAAGAAACAGAGTGCAATCTGATAGCTTGTCACCAGAGGAGGAAGTAACATGTGCTGAAGAGGCCCTACCGCATAATAAATTATCAGAAAGAGAGAAGCTAAGTGCCCTGTTTACTGATGGGTCCTGTCATATTGTAGGGAAGCATCAGAGATGGAAAGCGGTTGTAGAGAGTTCCCTGTGACAAGTCACAGAAACTGCTGAAGGAGAAGGCTTGCAGATGTGAAAGCTATCCAGCTGGCTTTAGGCATTGCTGAATGAGAGAAATGTCCAGCATTTTATCTCTACACTGACTCATGGATACTGAAAAATGCTCTGTGGGAGTGGTTGCAGTGATGGAAGCAGAATAACTGGCAGCACTGCCATTGTGGCATTGACACTGCTGTGGCAAGATACTGCTGCCTGGGTGGAGAACCCGGGTTTGAAAATACATCATGCAGATGCTCCAGTACCCAAGAGTTGGGTCACTGAAGAAAATCAGAATAACTAGAAGATGGATTAGGCTGCTAAGATTAAAGTGTCTCAAGTGGATCTGGGTTGCCAACATAAGTGTGAATTATTTCTAACTCAGTGGGCCCATGACACCTTGGGCCATAAAGGAAGGGATGTTACACACAGATGGGCTCATGACAGAGGGGTGGAACTTATCCATGGACCCTCTCACAAAGGTTATCCATGGATGTGAAACATGAGCTGCAATGAAGCAGGACAAGCTTGTGTGGAGGATGGTGTCTGTGGTAAAACCTGGGAGGGCCTGGCAGATTGGCCATAACACACTCCTAAAACCCACCAGGGCCAGGGCCATGTGCTTGCAGTGATGGAAGCAGCCACTGGATGGCCAGATAGAGATCCTGCGTCCCATGCCACTGCCCAGAACACTATCCTGGGCCTTGAAAAGCAAGGCTTATGGTGACATGATACCCCAGAAAAAAAAGTGAGACTCATTTCTGAAACAACTTCATAGACACCAAGCCTAAAGAACGTGGCATGGAGTGGGTGTGTCACATCCCCTATAATGCACCAGCCTTCAGGAAAATCTACTGATACAATGGACTGTTAAAGATGAAACAGAACAATGGGTGGTGGGACCTTCAAACGTTGGGGGACACTGATCCCTGCTGGGAGATGGGCTGGGCATCAAGCAACAGGAGGTGAGCAAATATGTTGTGCATCATTTGTTTCTCTTGGGCTTTATTCCTCTCTCTCTCTCCTTTTCATCATCACCATTATTATTATTATTATTGTCATCACCATTATTATCAACTTTATTTCAATTATTTAATTGCTATTAGTTCATGGAGTTTATCTTTTTTTCCACTTCTCCTCCCCATCCCACCAGAGAGGCAGGGGAGAGTGAGCAAGCAGCTGTGTGGTATTTAGCTGCTGGCTGAGGTTAAACCATGACATAACTTCAAGAAGCAAATGCTCCTCAGTTAACCTCCATGATCCATGGTGGATGTCAAGCCACAGCCCGACTGTGACCTTTTGAAGATCTTCAAGAATTACATGCAGACAAGCATTTGCTTGCTCTATGGTGCAACATTGCCCTTTCTTATCTGAAAAGTTGACCCAGCTGTGGGCAGGGTTTCTCTCTCCATGTATTTGGTCACCCAAAATAAATATGGCATGATTTAACTCCTACTAACCTTCCAATACTGTATTTCAATATTGCATTCAAATTGTCCAATACAGAATTTATTTTGAAAATAATTTAAATGTAATTTTCCACTCTAACAATCAGATCCTGAGATCTAAAGCATCCCTTCCTCTTGGCATGAAAAGCACTTTATAAACATTCATTAATCCCATCCTCATCTTGAAAATGTGAGAAGTAGCACATGCAAATGTAGTTGCAAAAAAACCACAAAGTAAACTAAAGGAAGAGTAAATCACATCTGTTCCCTGGACCATCTACTCCTCATACCTCAAACTCCCAGCAATTAATCCTCAACTGAAGAACTAGACTGAAATAACCCACAAACCTTCTCCTTTGAAACACAGTACATTTCACAGAAATGTTGTTCAGCCTTCTCTATTCAGTAGCACTGTTTGGAATTGGTAGAAGGAGACTCAGAGTCTCAGAAGAACATCTGCCAATTTTCAGTTTTTAATAAAGTGGCTGCTAATGGTAGCCTTAGATAGCAATACATGTTTTGATTGAAGAAGATTTTCACCCTTTATTGCTCAGTTTAAAACATAGACTGATAATTCACTGTTTTCTATAACACAGTTTTGCCATTTAAAACTTTTTCAATAATTTTAACCTTTGTTTGTTCCTGAGTTTGATCATTTTTGTCATGAGACCTGAATGAAATCCTACCCTCGTTTTACCACGGCCTGGAAAACTAGGACACTCTGCTTCCATCAGAGCGTAAGTCACAAATTTTTACCTTTGGCATTGGGCTTAAACACACATCAGTGACAACTTTGTTTGTAAAGTCAGGTAACTCTTTTGGCTAGGAAAACCCAAGAGAATCTGAAAACTGCTACTCTCTGTAAAGCTGGCCACATAGTCTAAGGCATTCAAATCAAGACCAAACACACTTGGAAAAAATGGCAGTATATGCAGATCATCAGCATTTTGCTTAATCACTTTGTTTGCCAAATCATGTCCTTCTCTGGAGGACTGCCATCTGAACCTGGAGGATGAAAAAGCAAAGGATTCGTGCTTTTTAAAGAATGGCAAAATGTTGTCAGATCATAAGATATATGAAAAAATACTGCCAGATGCTCAATTTACTGAAACATTCTGAGAGAGTGTAGTGCAGATGAGAGTGCAGAAATTGGCTTAGGATCAGGAAATATCTTGTACTAGAACAATCAGCCAACATACAAGAAAGACCCTGGAAAAACTGTAGGATTAATTACGTAATATACATATGTTTCCCATAAACTTGACTTTCAAATTCAGAATAATTTACAGCAATTAAAAGCATTCTCCAACTCAGGTCAAGACATCAGAGTTGTTGAATTGCTGGTAACAACTAATGCTTGATATATTTTCTTTGACCGTTTCTACTACTGGAAGTTATGTTTCTTTTTCTTTTTTTTCTTTTTTATTTTTTCTTTTTTTTTCTAATCTTTTTTTATCTTTTTTTTTTTTTTTGAGAGAAAAGGAAAGATAAGCAAGCCTTCAGAAAGAAAAAAAAAACTATAGGGGTAAAAAACTGTAAGTTTTTTCAAAATCCTAGACCATTTCTTTATATCCCCGCATCATACCTATGATTTGATTGGATTTTAGCATAGTGTTGACTCCTGTTTTCTTAATTGCATGCAGCTATTGAATGAGAAGTGACAACAGAACATGATTTATATGTGACATAATAGAACAAGGTTTTATTCTGCTTCTGTTTGTGCTATTTGAAGGAATAAGTTTTTAGGGTGCCAAAATTATTGCTAGCCTTGTTAACTACTTTGGAAGCAAAATAGTTGACATAAGGACAGCCAAATCTGTTCTTTTATGAAAGTGTAATAAGACAGAAAATCATTTCATTGTCAGATAATGCTTCGGTTTATATGACACAATTAGGTTTGCAATAAACTACAAACAGATTTGATAATGTCACTTGCAACAACAATCCTGGAAGAAGCAATAGTGTAGCATTCAGCTCCCTGACGCCAATGAGCTGGAAGCAACCTGCCAAGGAGCAGCTGATTACCCAATCGAGAGTTACACGTATGAAACCGAAAACAGACTTTGACAGGCTATAGATCATATTTTTTAAATTTGTCTCCCAACTACATAACAAGCTTAGCTCCAGTCTACATGCATTAATATTCCAAGCACTCAGCTCATTAGTCTAATCAAGGGATGGGAAGACCACACAAATGTATGGATTGTTCAGCAACTCTGACCCCACTCATTCACACACATGTAATAGCCCTGCCATTCACTCATGCATAGAAATGATCACAAAAGCAAACAATGCCGTGCTCACTCATTCACTTAATTAGTTAGTCACTGTTTCACTCACTTGGTTGACTCAGTCCTTCATACTTACAGCCTTAGAATCTCATCTCACTTTCCCAGTGAGTAATGTCAATTAAAATTCACTTAAGGCCCACATAGATTGAGAAAATCAGAATGACACCCTCGGTCTGACAGATACTAAACTTCATGAAGCAATCCTTCAATGTGACTTGGAGTATTTTAAGATCTTAAGTAGAAATTTAGTGCTTCACAGGCCTTGCACAGCCTTCTCTTTTTCTCCTCTTTAACACTCCTGCTTTGAAAGCAAAAGATGGGTTTCTGCCCTCAGTATTATTTAAGCAAGCACTATTGAGAGCTAAATCAGACTTTTTGTATGCAAATTATAGACAAGGTTTCAACACTTATGCAATTGTCAGCCATCTATCCTTCAAAAAACATTTCCCAGCGTCAGTTTGCGCAGACATTCAGTTATTTCATAATTTACTTGGCTAGGGTCCAGCTCCCTTAATTTCTCTTAGCTGTGTGTTTTGTACCCAGCATGAAGACTTCAGAGAGAAAAGTGATATGTAACATTTTTAAATTGTTAAACCAATGACTTTTTTTTATTCTATGATACAAGTTGGATATAAATTCAGATTGGTCATTTTTTCCATTACATATCTGACCAGCATATTCAGCTGACACTTAAAATGTAATGTCTGTCAGTCTCTTGACCAAGTCTTGCATCCCTGCATAACAGAGTTTAATGTACAGGTCTGTCTGTATTTGTACATACACATAAATCACTGCAGCAGTGATCCTTTCATAAAGCATGGTCATAAAGCATGAAAAGCTTACCAACTTCTGGTTTTAGAAATAGATTATTTTCCCAGTAAAAGCTTTCTCAGACCAGCAGAAGAGTGTACTTTTTTTACCATTTTGATCTTCAGAGGTGTGTATATTACAAAGACCTGCATATTTGGCAAAAAATAATTAGAAATAACTAGAAATCCTTTTACCTAGGAAGTAAACTCACTGACACAATGTCACACTAGTGAATGGGTCTGTGTAATCCCTTTTCTAAACCTGCATTGATTTGGATGTTTTTATTGGGGGCTAAGACTGGAAAAGAAAAAGTCTGGGGTGCAAAAGGGATAGACATTTTGTACTTTGTACATCTCCATAAACTTTTGTGAACATTTTATTTTCATGACTTGCATTAGACAGTTTATTTAATGGGTGGATGAGTATCATTATCCTTTTACTTTCACTGTGAAGTCTTTACTGTACATCTTCTTAAACTGATTTTTGATGATATCACTTATGAATCCCGGCTAGATATAACAGTTTATCAAATCCACTTTCAAATTATAGGTATTTCTAGTCTTATCCCATAAAGGCAAGAAGACTGGGTATTTTTCTTTCAGTTTAATCAAGTTTATGTTGATAAACATTATTTTCATTTTTACATTTATGAATTTACCAACCTTGAATATGTCAGATCTCATGTGTATATATATAACATAATATGCATTATTGTAAAACAGGCATGTAGGGTTGGCATAAGTGCAAATACCTCCTACTATTTTAGATGTCAGGATTAGGTGACTCTAGGACAGGACAGGACAGGACAGTACCTTTACAAAGTAGGATCTGAAAGTAGACATGACATAAACATCAAAGAGAGAATGGGGCGGGGGGTAAATGATGCTAAAAATGGAGGCATATGAATGGCAAATTCACACAGAGATGAAAGGGTGGTTACATTTGGAGGTAATCCTTTGGAGGCGAAATGATGAACAGAGGAAAGATTTCACGACTGTATTTGCTTTTGCAAACAGTCTGACTTATCTCCCCATGCATGTTGCATGTGGCTGCCTGAAGAAGTACCTTCTGCAGCCAAACATGATGATTTGATTCTAGTCCGTGAACCCTGTCCCTCTGCTAGGGTAATTTAGCCACTGCCACCAGAGAACTTTGACACATCAGAAACACAATATTCAAATAGAGATCAGGCTTTTAATCTTGGATGTGGTCTGATGGGAGACCATTATCCATCAACACTCATTGAATACCCACTCGAACCTTTAAATTTGCAGCAAAATTCTCACCTGTGAGTGGCACACTCAGCAGTATCATACAGCTACACTGCCAAAACCACCTGAAATGAGGCCAGGGCTTTGCAATTTAAGTTCTCAGGCATATATCTTTGTGGCAATTTTGTGATATGATACCATTTAGACCTTTAAGTGGTTTGAATATAAGAGTAAATGCAGGTCAGGTAAGGAATAAAAAGAAAAGGAAAATGCAAGCAGACAAGGATGAGAAAGTACTTTTCTCACACAAATTAAGCAGCTTCTGTGACCACTAAAAAATCAGAAGTAGATTCTTTGAGGTGGAAGAATTTCCTATAGATAGTCTTAAAGACAAGTTCATTCCCAGTTGAAGGCAGGGGAAGCCAATTAATCCCTTTCACAAATTGAAATGGATGATCACATGCAATAAGGTTCATCTCTGCGTGTTAAAGAAAATTAATGGAAAATCACTTACATTGCTTCAGTTGTATAAAAACAGCACTGGAGCTTTTCTTCAGCAACATTTCTGCTTAGCCAAAAGGATACTGTCCTGCATTTAATATATAACCATAGTTTGTGTCAGTTGTTTGCATCACTCTTGCTCCCACCTTTATTTGTCTTGCATCCCCAGTAAACTCTCCCTGAACACAGTATGACAGAGCTGAGGTGGCCCAGCATACTGAAAACACTTAAACCCAGTATAAAATATATTACATACCTTTATCACAACGCACGAGGCAAACATTCAGTGAAAGGTCAGGTAGTTTTTCTGTTACTTGGGGGTGAGTGTGAGGTGTAGGTGTGTGACTGATGCGTTTGCAGAGCTAGGAACCAGCTGCATGTTGTTTCCATTCACAGCATCAGATGAGGGCAGCCCGTAAATGGCACAGAAATCTATGCATTTTCCTGTAACAGCACTGCATCAAATCCTGGCTAGGTTTAGCAACATACTCCCCGTTAAACCTTTTTTTCATGCATGCAGTCTGTCTAACTGTCATGGTGCTCTGGTGTTAGACAATACACCCACACTTGCTGCTGAACACATTTTGCACCTAGACTGAGAACATCTCCTTTGGTTGGGTGAGTTTCCAGGTACTGGCTCTTGTGACAAGTGCATCAAGTGAATTGGCAGCGACTCCTTTAGTTGCACAGCAGGCAGAGAGTCCACAGCAGGAGTAACTTCTGCTAGCAGGGACCCTTAGAGCATGGTGTGGTGCTTCTTTTGGGGGCACACCTTTGGTGGTGGCTCTGCGCTGCGGTCCTTTCCAGGCCCCAGGCCCTGTGTCTTCAAGCCACAGCACTCTACTTTCAAATGTGAGGGAAGACAGAAAGGACAATGCAGGACCCTCAAGCACCATTCCTGAGACGTGGCAGGTCTGACAGACACTGGTGTATGTGTTTGCAGTGTTTGCATGTTTGCAGTGACTCGTGTCCTCCTCATTTACCCTAATGAACACCATGCCCAAAGTTACGTTGGCCTATTTTCTGATTATTAAATTCAATTCTGCAGAGAAGCATATGGCAAACTGGGAAAAAAAAAAGAGGTCAGAAAGGGTGTGCGAAACAGTTCATAAGGTTGCATTTCTTTCAGGGAAATTGGTCCATAAGTACCATTAAGATACTAACGGAAAAACCTTTTAAAACATAGCTGATCTCAAAGTGGCTAGTTACAAAACATAGTCCTTAATTGCTTGTTAGAAGTTAACACAAACCCCCTGCTTTTTTTATAATAATGTTACAAGAGGCCAATTCTTAAAGAAGGGTAGGGTAGACTGATTTCTGTGTAATCATTGCTGTGCATAAAAGATACATGTTATTACAGATTTAGACCGTACTTACTTCAGATTTTAGATTGTACTTACATTTCCATGTATGTAAACATTTTGTAAAATCTCATCAAATTCACATGGACCAAAATGCAGAATTTCAGACACACAACAAGCTGGGGTATCAGGAAAAGTACAGAGTTAGGAAATGAATGATTAGTGTATGGATGGCACTTTTTGAATAAATAAGATATATTAAAAAAACCCCGAAACACAAAGAAACAAAGATCATGCTCCTTAAACGTACTGCTGGATGAAATATTACTTGCAGTGCTATCGGCTTTGATTGTAGGGGTAGGTGTAGCCAGGACAGGTTGTGCATCCTCCTTCCCTCCCCTCCAACGGGAAGAGAGCTCAAACACAAGCAGACGGAACCTCTCGTGGCTGTGTGACTAACCCGTGGAGCCCACCAGCCCGCGCCACAGACGAGACCCAGCTCAAAGCTGCACACAGCTTTGTTACGCTGCCATTCCGGAGCACAAAGAAAAGCGACGCTGCCATCAGCAAGTCACCAGCTTATCTACAAGAATTACGGATGCAGCTACCGGCGTGCCTGCTCCAGGCTGCTGGTGCTGGGGGCAGCCTTGCTGTGCCTCTCTTGAATGAAACCGGGTGGGCAAGGGCAAAACTGGCCAACATCTCTTGTTATTCCAGGCCAAGGTAGTTCCCAGACAGATCTTGCTTGGTTCCCCCAGCCAGCTATATGAAAAAATACCATATGATTCTGACTATAAGGAAGTATTAGGATAATAGTGCATGAAGAATAACCTATGCTTAGGAAATACTGCCTTATTTGAGATATAAAAAATACCTAAAAGAAACCAGTTAACTGTTAATTTTGCTTTGCAGCAAAATTTTGTTCGTACCTTTTTTTGCCTGGACTCGAATTGCACTCTTTTAAAGGGTGAAAAGAGGCACATAAGTATCCCCCCATGGAAGCAATCATAGTTAGGAACATTCTCTGATGCTGTCAAACAATAATTTTTATGTCTAATTGATGCTGGTGATCTAGCACTGACAAATCCTTATTCTACTATTTAGTCATACATACAATATGAATGTACAGGTTACATTCATGAGTTGGGAACGTGGAAAAAGCTCTTCTACAGTGTGTTAGCTATAAAAAAAGGGCAAATGCTTTCAACAGTTCCAGAAGGGTCTAAAACTGATATTTTTTTCTTGAGCCTGATTTGATTTCATTGTCATGTAACACGTGTATATTTCTTCAATGTTAGTCACTTTTCTCAAAAGCACTGTCACCAGAATTCACTCCTTTCAGAAGGGCTCCTCAAAATACCAGGTTTTGTAATTCTTTCAAAAATTGTTGCACTATTTTTTCCTAAAGATCCAATCTGAATGTCTCTGCATAACACAGATCCTTGTTCAAATAGTCGTTCTTTAATCACAAAAATACAGCAGGAACAGAAAACCACTTGGGTGGTTTACTCTGTGAAAACAGAAAGTCTGTATGGAGCTCGTTGCAGCATTAAACCCCTGTGTAGAGAATCAAACAATTGCTAAAATTCTCCTGGATTTTTGAGACAGCCTGAGCTATGGATCAGGAAATCAGCACCTCATGGAGTTTCTCGACTGGAGTGCATCAGTTTTAGCACCTAGATTGGAGCCTTGGTGGAGAGGTTGTTTTGCTACAGTGGAAGGGAGAAAGAGTAACTCAGTTCAAAACATGTTAAGTTTTCTAGTTTCGGGTATAGCAGATGAATAACCTTTTGTGCAGGAGAGGAAAAGGACATGATCAGTGCTGAGGTCTAGTTCACAGGGTAGGTTCTACAACGCAGATTTTTCCACCTTATGACTGAGTGTACCTGTTACATTGTTACCTCATGCTTATTTAACAATTGTTATTTTTCTTGCTGACTACAACCAGATCACTTGAAGTGCAACTTGAAGCACCAAAATAAATTACAAAACCTAAGTTGTGAAGGTTGTGAATGACTGGGTAGCCATTTTGGTGGTGGCAGCCATCTTGGTGCAGAATAGATTCAAAATAGCTGAATTTCCAGAAATGACTAATATTTTTCAAATGTAATATTTTAAAGACAATCTTCCCAATTGTCAGCCACTCCACTAGAATTAGAGGAAGGATATAGCTATCTACTACACTATGACATGTAACAGTAACAGGAAATAATTTCTGCTGCATGGTTTTTTGCTCATAACTCATGAAACCCCAGAGATTAAAAAAAAAAAAAAAAAAAAGAAAAATGAGCTATTATTAGAAACCCTTTTCAAGGCCATGAGGTAAATCAAGAATGTACAGTGTAGGAATGCCCACACTTGAGATCTCACTCCAAGTTTAATACACAATGAAGTCTGGAAATCTTAAGTATTTACACTTAGAGATTACAAAAACACACGAGCACATTGCCTTTAAGCAGAGCACCAAGCCTCACTTGACATGTAAGCCAACTGCATTATTTGGGAATGAAGGTGCATTTGTGATTTATTTCCCCCGCAAGAGACTTTTATCACTCAGGACCTCATTACCGTGGCCGCTGCTCATTTTTGGAGCTTTGACCCTGTAGAAGCACTAAGGTATTCACACGAAAAAGGGGAGCTGATATTTGGTGAGGGGGCATGACGGAAGTAAGGATGTGTCCATTGCTCCAGAGCACATCGGAAGTGGCACTTGATGTGGGGACGCATCTGAAAGGGATCTAGTGACAAGGGAGGTGCAAGCACCCATTAGAAAATGTATCTCGGGATTTTTATTTTTCGCTGCTGAAGAGGAGTAAAGGCTGGAGCGACCAGAGAGCAGGACCGCACCAGAGTAAAGGTGCACGAATCCTCCAGGTTTAAATACAACCTCGGCAACAAGATTGATGAGCATGGTTCGCGGACTAGAAACGAGGGAAAACGACAGCAACCTTAGAGGCTGGAGACAGCACGTAGCGAGCAACAGGATCCGAGCCTGATGCGGAGCGAGCACTTCGCTGCTGCGATTTATGACATCCCCCCACGACAGGGGCAAACCGCGCTGGATGCGGAGCAGCGAGGGACAGGAAGCTGCCGGTGCGACCCACAAAAGGAGGGCTGTGGCGGTAAAGTTTGGGCAGGCAAAGGTCAAACACGCGGACACGAGGCAGCAGAGCTGCAAAGTGACTCAGCCGGCCGAGACATCCGCCGGGGAGCGGCGGGGCTGCCCCGCAGGCGTGTGCGCGGGCTGTCCCCTGCCTCCAAGGCTGATACATCCTCGTTCTTCCTCGTTTCTAATCTGTGAGCCACGCTCGCAGATCTGACACGTAAGCCTACGGCGTGGTTTGGAAATGAGGGCGCGTTGGTGATTTATTTCCCCCGCAAGAGACTTTTACCAGTCAGAACCTCCTTACAGTGGCCGCTGCTCATTTCTGACCCTGAAGATGCTCTGAGGTAGCCACAAGGAAGCGGGGAGGCGATATTTGGTGAGGAAGGATGACGGCACTTGTGGAGGCATGGATGCGGCGATTACTCCAGGGCATCTCGGAAGTAGCAGTCGATGCAGGACGCATCGGAAAGGGATGCGGTCACAAGGGAAGGGCTAAGTACCCGCTAGGAAAACTTATCTTGGCAATTTTATTTCTCCCTGCTGAAGATGGAGAAAGGCTGGAGTGACCTCCAGGGGCTGAGCTCCCGCGCCAGGGGAGCAACAGGCGGAGCGGCGGCGGGGACGGAGGGCCCGCTCCGGGCATTCCCGCCCCCCGGGACCGTTACGGCCGTTACGCCTCTCCCG
>NW_008238330.1:4760965-4766220 GCF_000691975.1 Corvus brachyrhynchos | reverse complement strand
GCTCCCGCCCCTGCCTTTGAGCTCCAGGCTCAGCAAGGGAGCTCAGGAGGGGCCAGGGGGTAACTCAGTCTGGCGGCTGCTCCGGCGAACTTCCTAATCGTGAAGGACACCGTACGATCCCGATCTTCCAGAGCGCCGCAAGAAAGTTAATAAATAGCTGAAAATTTGGGGGGTTTGGGTCTAATGTCGCCAAGCATGGCGATACGGAGCGCTGTCTAAAACTAGGGTGTCTGGGGAGGTGCGAAGGAGGGCACTGGGCTGAGCCGTCCCTGAGCAACAAATGGTTGGCTAAAGAAATTGGTGTGTTGTGGCATCACGCACATGTATTTAACATTACCAGGTCTTCATGGTGATTCAAAAATTCTTACTCATACACAAAAGAAAAGGAGTGCGTGCATAGATGTGTGGCAGGAATGGGATAACAAACTTGTATATTACTCGAGATACGTATTTCTAACTTACAAAGCACCACACTGATTTTATTGGAGCAAGAGAAAAGTTTTTTTGCATTTTTAAAGCTGGAAATTCAGATTCTTGGTCTCTCTGATAAGAAGCATTTAACAGTTTGGACAATGTAGTTTAATTCTAGCAGGATAGGTTTGTTTTTGCTTAAGTCTAGCAACTCTAGTTTCAGCTATTATGAGTTTGGTTCTTACTAACACAGATTTCAATGGAGAGTTTTACCAGCACATTTAGTGTAATCTTCACTTCTAAGTGGGGATTTTTCTCATAGATAGGTTAATATTTTTTTAGGGGTTGGCACATTCAGATTCTTTATGCAATTTATCAAAATTTAAAGGTCGTTCTTTGTTTGTCCCCAGTGTCTATATCAAATTGAGAGTCCGGGGAATGTTTATTTGTGGTAACAATAAAGCATCTTCAGAAGGGTGAGTATTACTTGTACATAGTGTACTACAACTAGTCTCACTAGTGACTATTAAAATGTGAATATTTGAAAGCTACAAAATCTTTCAGCAAACACGTGGAATTCCAGTATTTTAGGAGATGTGACTCAAAAGTTTTCTGTGATGTGTTGAATGTTTTTAAGAGCTAGTACTTTATGAAGTACTGGGTAAAAAACCATTACATTTATTGTTCTGGGGTTTCCTTTACAAGAAAAAAAAAGGCAGAAAAAGAAAAATATTTTTTTCTTTCCTCCATCTCCATGAGAAATGAAAGTAACAATTAAAGTTAAAAAACCTGTGGAGAAATCTGTGACAGTATAATATTCCATGAGATGCCAACTGCTATTTTCGTTTGGAACTCTGGAAGGATTCAAGACTTTAATTTAAGAGAAAAACTGGGAAAAACTTTCAGGTTCTTTCATAGATTTTTTTGATATGTAATTTCACCTTGAAAAGTGGCAGACACTGGAAATCTGCACCTTCAAAAAGTCATAAAATGTCACTGCTCAGTTTAAAATGAGCTAAAGTGGTGGTGTGTAATCTTAGGCCAGAGATTTGAAATTCAAGCTCAATCTTTTTGCCCCCTGCTGTGTTTTTTTCCTTTCTTGCTAAAATTGCCAACAAGCTGAAATATGGTGATTTCTTTGAAGATATGCTTTCAAATTGGTTTTTGTTTGCTCTGTAACATTGCAACCTTCATAGGTGAAATGTAAATATTCCTGCACTACTTCTTACCTGCAAAGAAACTTTGGCTTTGGGAGAAGGGAATTTTTGTAGTGCATTATTGAATGCATGAGCTGTATTAGATATAGAGAGAATGCAAGCCTTTTTCTGTAAAGCAGCTTATGTCAGAATAACCTACATCTAGTATCCAGTGCAGGCCAACAGTGCTCCCAGGAAAGTTGGTGCACTCTAACATTCCTCTTGCTATTAGTCAAAAGAAGTGTTCTGTCACCATTCACAAGACAGTTCAGCTTCCTTAGCAGTATAGATCATTGATGCGTTTTAATAAGTTCACAGCTGTAATGTTAAAACTGAAGAACAATTTTAGATGACAGTTCTATATTTATGTGATTGAACAGTGAGAGTTATTTTTAAAAATGGCTGCAATACTGAGAGAAGGCACATTTAATAAATGTCTGCTTTATGTTGTGTTTGAGCAAAAGTGCTGGGGAAAAACTTTAGTGTTGGCTGTAATCTGGAAGTTCTGTAATTCTACTGTTAGTACTTACAGATGGATCTTAGCTGACTTGAGGAAAAATATCTGTGAAGCTTTAGGGGGAATAACATTTTCCCCAGCAGGGATGCTGAAGATCTCAGGAACAAAACCTGGCCTTTGCTAAGCAAGGAAGTTCACCGAGTCGAGAAAGTAATTTTGGCAGTATTACTTATCCAAGCAAAATTCACTTTACCAGATTTTTTAAAGAGTGAAGGAAATGGGCTGCATGCTGTTAATACAATTCTTAATGATTTGATGGAGGCGTTTGCGTAATACTTACATTAACAAACAAGACCACTGTTAACAGAAGCTGTAGGACAGTAACAGGAGGTTTATTTTAGTGTTAAAGCTGCTTCCAACCTTCTGTTCCTTCTGTCAGCAAGGACCATGGAGAGCTGTGCTGGGCCTGTTGAAGTGTTGTCTGATTGAAGACAGCATCTGTAAATGTATCTATCTATAAATGTATCTACACATTTAACACCTAAGTATATGACTTGTACAACTGCTCTGGAGTGGCTAAGTTAGTCTTTAAATGGATGAGTTACTCCTGCCCTGACATAGTTTAGGGAATAGTTTTAGTTAAAGTAGCTGTGTCCGTGAGGAGAACAGTGAGGCAAACTAAAATCTTGTATAAAATGTACCCAAACCAACAAAATCTTGTATAAAAGGTATGCAGAAGTGAGAAGGGTGCTTCACAGGGAGATGATGAAAACACTTGTTACAAGTTAGTCAAATGCTCAGGTTTGTTTTTTAGCTCTGAGTATATGCCCAAGGGTTTTGTTGAGCTAAAGATTAAAAGGAAAACAATGTACAGAATTACTAAGTAGCTATCCTATCTGTTCGCACAGAGATCAGTTAAAGACTTTGGGATAATGCTGTGTATGTCTATTTATGGAGGAGGTGAAACTAAAAATGACGGTTCTATTGAGCTCCAAGCAAGAAACAGGGAAGTTTTCTAAAACATGCTGCTTTCTCTAACTGATAGTAGTAGGCAGTTTGGTAGTCACAGTCTTTTTCTAATTGTACACCTAGATTTCCACTAAGATGGGTCAGACTGTGGACTTGGTTCTGAATTAAGAGGTATAATAACACTAGTAAACTTGAGTAGAGGCAACTCTTAAGAAGAAGAGTGAAAAGTATAATTTGCATATAAATTTGGCAAATTAAGCTTCTCTTAAAAATACTAAAAAAAAAAAGGAATTTTTAAATATATAATGAATTATTTAGCCACAGGTTTGTAAATTGATTATAATTTAAAAATATTGAGAGAGAAGAGGATGTCCATTAATGCCCCTGCTGTGTCCAAAAAAAAAGTAAACAAACAGTGCTCACCCCCAAACACTCTTATTTACAAAACCATTTGGCTACCTGGCTGAAGCTTGGATTTGGATTTTTCATCTATTGTGCCTCTGCTTTGTTTGTGAAAACTACTGTTGACTTGGAATGGTTTATAATGCATTCCTATCTAGTGCTAAAATCAGTGGTACTCTTAAGGTAAGAAGGCCATTTGGACATTTAGATAGATACTGCATGTGATCTGAATGCTGTGGATAAAAATAACAGTGTAATGATGTGAGTGGATCAGCACAGTGTTGTCATTTACTTGAAAATGTGATGTAGTACTTCCAAGGCTTCTAATTGGGATATATATGATTTCATTAGCAAATGAGGTAAAACTGGTGTCTTACTGTGTGCAAATAAAGACTTCCTTGATACACAATCACAGAATACTCCAGAATTGCTATTGGTTTTCTTTTTTTGTATATACATATGGTGCCTGCTTGAATAACATTGTATGTGTAATTATGCAAGCAAAGTAGTACAAATTGCAGTCCATGTCCTAGGTTTTTTTAGATATGAACTGAAAACAAACCTTTACAGCAGGGTATGATTTCTTTGTATTTTTAAATTGTTTTTTGATCTAGAACCAGGCCTATTTCCCTTGTCAGTTTTTTGTTGTATCTGGCTCCTTTCCATTCTGCCTTTAACATGGTTAGTTCAGTTTTTCCTGCCATGCATTCTCTTTTCACAGCCTGCATGTTCGGTTTAAATCCCAAAGACATCAGATGTAATTTAAAGAAACAAAGTATTTGAAAGGAAGGAAACTGAAATCTTACAACTCGCATATAATTTCAATTTTTTTTAATGTGTGCTGGTTTCCTTTCCATGTTTCTTAGCATGAGTGGATCTGGAAAGCTTTGTATTTTTGGTGTGTAGTCTGATTTCGTTTTTACTAATAAGATAAAAAATTCTAGAGCTGGAATTCATTTTGCTGCTTCTTTCAGAAGTCTTATGGATATGGGTTACAGATACTTGATTTACCCATGGAACTGTACCGTGGCAAATGGATTAAAGTCATTATTATCATCTCTGTTTTAGTGTTGGAGTATATAACAAGGACAGTGTAAATTCTGTCCTTTGTGATGACTTCTTCCTGTTGTGTGTCCACTAGTTTGTGCCATGTTTCTAGTGAGTATTTATTGCCAATATGTTTGGTGCAAAGCTAAATTCAGTAATTATTGGAAGAAGAGATTGACATATGTTGTTTTATTCTTAACATAGTTTAACCGTTACTGGTGTTCAGTACATGGTTGCTTTGAAACTGGGAGACATAAGGTTCCAAGACCTTACTTAGTATTTGCAGTTCTCTTCCACAGCCTAAGGGAGATGTTTTCTTTTTCACTGGAGAGTGGTGGATTTTTTTGTGTTTGCATGCTGGGTTTTTTTCATTTTGGCTTTTTGTTTTCAAGAATAAACTGTTTTTTTCAAGATAAACTGTTTCTAATTAGTTTTCTGCATTAAGTCAAGCTTCTGGAAAAGTAGTATCTGTGGTTTTTTTCCTTTATAAGCAACATCTAATGTAATGTGCAGGTGGGTTAATTGCCGTATTCCTTACATAATAGGGATGATGTACAGTAGACCCAGTTATTTCGTGAAATTTAAAATGATCATTTTTAAAATAACTCTTATGGTTACTTTTATCATTTGAAGCTCATTTTGGAGTTATTCAGGCAAATGGCAAGAACCAGTTCAGCTTCAAATTTGCCAGACTGCTCTGCAGTAAATTCTGCATACGTGAAAGCGTAACATCTTTCAAAGTTTAGGCTGTTTGCCTATGCAGGGCAAGAGTA
>NW_008238330.1:4727963-4760926 GCF_000691975.1 Corvus brachyrhynchos | reverse complement strand
AAAGAGTATGGAATAACTATTGAACCTGAATTGTTGTGCATCAGGGTTTTTCCTGTATGGACCGTGTGTTGCTTTTGCAACTATGGTTTGAACAGAAGAACCTGTGGCTATTTTAGTTTTAGAGTATAAAAGGTGTGTCCACAAAACAAGTTCAGGTGGAATAGTCTGTGCTCTTCAAATTCACATCATAAATTATTTTGCCTGTGGAGACATGTCTTAAGTGTTCCCAGCAAGTGTTACTTTTTCTGCCAGATTTATCCAGGATATCAAAAAACTAAATTTTTAAGAGATGGAGGTGTTAGGCAACAGAGGTTAATTGCAATGTATGTGGGAGTCATGTAACTCCTCTGGGTGTCTGTGAGTGTGAAGAGAGAAATTCCGGAGGTACGCATTTGAGCGACTCAAAGGTGAAGCTCAAGTTTTATGCATAAAACTCTGCTTTCTCCTGACAAATAGCCAGGCTTGGTCTGCTGTGAGGAACGTGGGATGGTTTTAATTGTGACTTGTAAAAAGTATGATCAAATTTGGGCTTGAAACTTTTTGTTGCTGTGGTGCTGCTTGGAGTTTTAAAATGTTTTATTTGTTTTTTGAGCCAAATAGTCTTACTCATGCAAGCAAATGTTAGAAGTATTTATAGATGCAGATATCCAAGTGAAAAGCCAATAGTTGCATTACCTGCTGCATGGTGTTCGGCTCATGTTGCCCAAAGTGAAGTGAGATGTCAGTCAGTTTCAGTTACTGCCAATTTGGTTTAGCCTTTAATATAAAATAATTGGTTATGGTCTCCCTGTTCCCTCTTCCCCCTCCCCCCACCCAAGTGGATAAGTACTTGAGCTTCTTATTTTTATTTCCAAACTGGTATTTTTCTAAAAGTATCAAATGTTGAAATGTGCTGGAAGAAAGTGGTAATGTAGGGAATTTAGAATTTTTTTTCTTTGAAATAGGTTACTCTTATTCCTTAAGTGGTATTCAGTAATGATTTCATGTCTGTTTTTGTTTCTCTAACTGCTGAAGTAGGGACACAGAAAGATTTTTTTTTTTTGAAGGGAAGAATAGCTTTGAAAGTTGCAGGCTTGCTTATACAGATAGACAGAACACTCCAGTACGGATTTATCTTTTTCTTTTAAGGGCTGTCTGAAAACAAATTATGCTGTGTTACTTTTTGTATTCTGCTGTTGTATTTGTTTAAGGAAATATATGGAAACACTAATTATTTGTATTGAAATCTTGTTTTCTTATAAACAGACATAACATTTTTATTTTTCTCTACTGAAGAGAATGAAGCATCCATACCACTTTCTTGATGAGTAAATGTTCTAAATGAAGAACTCCCACAAAATGAGATAATGTCAAAATAAATCCAAAGGCAGTGTGCTATTAGGAAAAAAGAAGTCATCAAACTGATGCCCTCCTTCTTTGTCTCATAGAAAATCTGAAATAAACTTGATTTCTAGAACAGTGCTGTTGTGGGATCTTGCTCAGGTACTTCATGCTTAATCCACCTATAATTAGTTCCAAAAACTTAAAATTATTGGGGGTTTTTTGTCGTGACCAGGTGAGTTCTTGTGGGGTTTTAAAATTATTACTATTATTTAAACTTCTGATTAAAATCATTTTAGAAGTTAAGGAACACAAATTTGACTGTATTTTCTGAAGTGCTTCTGGAAGATCAAGTGTTACTTATAAACTGTGAACTGCAAAGTTTTTGACATGCTGGCAGATAGAGTAAAGGGTGTTGAATACTGGCAGTTGCTTTGCTTTGAATTAGTTTTCTAATGCAGAAAAATAAAATATTCTCATTTAAAAAGAGCAAGAAGATAAATTAAGATAGCTCATGTTTTTCCAGGAAGCAAAAGGGAGTGAAGCACCATTCCTTTCTATTTAGTATCCAAGAGCTGCTTGACTTCTCATTCTTTCCTTTCTTTCTTCCTTGTCCATGGGAGTTTTTAATATCTGCCTGGTCAGTATATAATAACGGTAGAAACTCCTGAGAAGGATTTTAATGCAACATAATGTTAAACTATGTATTGTGAATGAACTGTTAGGGGAGAAAGCAAGAAATAAAATGCTGGAGGAGGCAAACTAATATTTATATTAAAAAAAAAAAAAATCAGACAGGGTTCATGATTGAAGAAAATGTGAGTTCTGTGAGCCCTCGAGCTGACATGTTTCCCTCCTGCCTTGTATGTCAGTAAACTGAACTGCTCTGACTTACTAAGTGAGGAGAGTATTTCAGAAAATAAGTGGTATGAACTGCGTACATCCAGAAACTGATCTGCAGACGCAGGCATTTAGTACTGAAACAAGGAGCTGAAAATGGAATGCCTAAGGCCATGGGTCAGTGTCTTTAGGTGGGGCCAGAGTGGCTGGATGCTCACTTTCTTCAGTCAAAAGCAGCAAGGTGTTTTCAGCCAGAGATCTTCTTTGCTTCTGTCAATGGCTGCAGAAATGCTCCTTCTGTCAGGAGGGAAATGATAGCACGGGTGCAAGTAAAAGTGCTTCTTTTTGTAGCAATGCCAGCATAAAGTAGGGGTGATGCTTGAAAGTCAAAGCTGGCAGTTTTTGTCTGGTATGTTTGGGCAGTAATGAGGAACTGTGATTGGAGAGATTACTTTTCACTGTTAAAAACAGACTGGAAACAGTAATTGATGAAGGAAAGTATGTGTTGTGATCAGGGCGAGCCAAAGTCAGGAGTTAAATATGCGGAGGGGAAACAGGTGCTCCTACCAAATCTGGACCGAAGGTGAGAATTCCTAATAGCTCAGATAGGAGCATTCCCTAGCAACATCTAGGCATACAGTGCAGGATTGTAGCGGCTGTAGAATACTGTATGTAATTATGTTACATACTGGAGCAGAGAGCAGTGACAGTGAGCCTTTGGAATGGTGACTGGCTGCAATGGCATTGCTTGGGGAGGGGCTGCTCTCTGTTGACACATCAGTGTCTGCAGCCCTAAGTGGTGTTTCTCCCTACTAATTTTCTTTTTAATGCCTCCCCCAATCTTTAAGTGTTTTATTTTTTTATGGAATATATGTTCATGCTGGAGCTTTTCATAATACTAGAGCACTTGTAGTCCTTCATGAAACTGTTGCAGAATGTATATGTAACTTAGTGAACAGTAAACCATGTCACATTTGGCTTATGTTTGCCACTTGCATCAGCAGTTCCTGTAGATGATGTATGCAGAAGGGTGCATCAGCCTTGTTATCACAGGAAGGCTAAAAATCAGCCGTTTTTAGAGGAAATTCTGACACACTGCTTAGCTCAGATTCAAGGTATTGCCTATGTTATAATAATTTAATAACCCCTCCAGTGGTAACTAGTTTTAGTTTGGGGAATAATACTGCAAATAAAAATATAGTCATTACAGTTAATAAGTTAGTTTCATAGTAGTACTACTACAAAATAAGCAGTTTAATTGGATTAAATATGTTGTGAGACTGTCCTCTTAGTTGACTGATAGCCACTCGTACATAGCTGTAAGAGAAAAGGCTGTGCATAGTCATTTTGTATATGACAAATCAGGTAGTATGTGATGACCAGGTGTGAATTTGCCACAAAATGGGGATTTTTTTTTTTAAGCCTGTTTTGAAATTAGCTGAGATTTTTACTCAAAAGACACAGGGAAGCATGTCATTAGTCTTGAATATCTTGAAGTATGAATTGAGAGCTATTAACTTAAAGAGCTATTGGGGTAGTAACAAGGCCCAAAAAACCATAGTGTTTGGGAAGAAATAATTGAGGTGGCACATCTTTCAAGGTTTGGGGAAGCAAATCATAGACAAGTTGTTTATTGTGAACATGTGTACCTCTTGACTCGCTTAGTGATTTCTTCTAGAATATGTTTAAATTTAAAAATTAAAAAAAAAAAAAGGTGGAAAAAAACCAAAACAAACCCCAAACCAAAAGACTATCAACCATTTAATGTTCCAGGGTAGAGATCAGGCTTCTGATCTTAAGTATGACAAGTGCAAGCTGACGCTGTAGTCGCTTAAATGGCAGAAAGTAAAAGGTCTGAAAAGAGTGACGCTTCAAAGACACAAAGGTTGGGCTGTAAGAGAAGCAGAAACCCGTTAGGATAAGAAGACAACTAATTTGAAAATAACAGCCTGTATATGTGGTCTTTTATTTATGTTATACATAATGTTAAGTTTAGGCACTCTAGTTAGACTGCTTTCTTAATTAGTGAAGAGCTTTCCAATCTGTCTTTTTTAATTACAGTTTTTAAGAGAGAGAGTTGAAAGTTCCAACTGTACTGTTAACCAGACAAGGCATCTTTCAAGTGAACCAACACATGGAATAGTAGTGGGAAGGAGTATGTGAACTAGCTAGTTGATGGAGATGTTAAAGGAGACTAATGCTTCTACTGATTAATAAGAATTGGTGATTGCACACCAAACTGAAGAGTTTAGTCTGATTAAGCTCTTAAGCATTTTAATTCACAAATTATTGTTCCTTTAATGGTAGTGTTTTTCACAGTGTGTCTGTAGCAGATTGAAATACTAAGAGTGTTAGCGCTGATTGTTTTCATCTTTTTGAATATTAACTGAAATTTAAAAGGCAAACAAACTCCCTAGCATGAGCTTTAGAAATAGCGTGGTCCTTGTTTTTGAGATGGTGGGCCCAGCTGAGAGATGTGTTGACTTGTAGAATAGTTTTAGCTCTAGAAGTCGTCTGATCCAGTCTCCCACTTGGGTTGGGCCAACACTGAAATCATGTTTTCCAGACCACTTTTAAAATGTTTTCAAGAGTGGAGATTCTAACACCTCTGCTTAATACATTCCTATGCTGGACCATACTCACTGGAGAGAATTTTCTTCCAGTAATGAAATGAAATCCCTTGCTGAGTCTTGTCTGTTGCCTCTTGTATTTTCCTTTTAGCATAGATTAGAATGTTTCAGTAGAAGAGCTAGAACAGAGCTCCAATTCTGTGTTTGTCTGGGTTTAGCTCTGATTTGTGTAGGAAAGCAGGCTATTCAGGGAGTTAATTCCATTGTGTAGTGGTTGAAATTCTCGGAGGGACTCGTCCAATTTTGATAAGGCCCAGAAACAGACAAAAGTATGACACATTCCTAAGAATGTGTTCAGGAGTTTGAGGAGCTTACATGTGGTATTCTAAAGAATATTGTGAAGAATAAATAGAACAGGCCTTGAAGCCTTTGACTTGTGCTAATACTCGTTTAGTGGCTGTTGTGGGATGTATGAGGCAGAAGGAAATTGAAGGAACCTACACTAGCTTTTCATTTGTCTTGCACTGGCAAGTAATCTAGACAAGCTTGCTGCTATTGTCTGCCACTGACTACATCTTTTCAGAGCAATCTTTAGTTGATCAAGAGATAGCAGGAAACAGCTTCCTGAAAGCTACTCCTGCAGAAGTAGTTAACACATTAACTGCATTGATTGTGCAAAGTGCTGTAAAGAACAAAAAACTACACGGTGTGAATGTTTTACATGGTGTGGAAGATAAATGTTCTAGTTTAAGACAAGTGGATGGTATGCTGTAATGGTTTGCTTGCATTGAAGAGGAGAGGTTTTTTTTGCTTTCCCTTGACTCTGGTTTCATGGTTCCGCTTCTTCCTTGCCAGTTTGGATATTTATGATACCAGTATGAACAGCTTTGGTCCAGTTAGAAAGCTCTGCTTCTTTTGAGTGCAGAAAAGATATGAAGTAACTGATCAGCACAATCAAACGTACCATATTTGCTATGTAAAGTCCCTCTGAGATGCTAAAGCAGTGTAGACAAAGAAGAGAGGAAATGAATGCCATTTTAAGATCCCACTTCCTTTCCCGGTTCTAGTTGAGAAGTACACTAGGATGTATTTGTCATCAGCTTCCAAAAGCAAACAGGTAAGTGAATGTGCTGTTTAGTTTTGGGTGAGATGTTCTTCTTAGCACAATTCTGTTAGGTAATTGCTAATAAGCTAGTAACCATTGATTGCATCAGAAAGGAGAAAGTACACTGGCCTTGGATTTAACAGCAGTTCCAGTGGAGGCAAAATCTTCAAGTTGTTGGTAAATAAACAACCCCCCAATATTGTAGTGACAGAGTATTGTAAAAGGGATTCTACTAATTGAAATATATTTTAGTGTTGCAAATAGTAATTGCAAATAAATAGCTGTCACAATAATAGGAGCTTACTTGTAATAAGACTGCTCATAATAAAAGCATGCCTGTTTATAGCAGCAGACCTTCTGCTTTGGGAGCTGCCATATTACCTGGGAAGCCTATAGCCACCATCAGTCTGTGTTGGTGTTAGGGCCGACACTAAAATGTCTTGGATGTGGTTGTTACCCACACTGCAGAAGAGGTTTTTAATTCTACTTGCAAGCCAGGGGTTTTCTGCTAACTCGAGGAGGAAAAACAGGAAATATTCTGAATTTTCACACACAGTCATTGCTCTTCAGTTTGGGGTTGGCATTGGTACATCTGAGGCTGTTGATGGTTCTCCTCCTTCCATCAGATTAGTTAAAGTTAATAGTTTTGTCTTTAATAATAGCTTATAAAAGCTTCCATCTCTTGAGTGATCAAGAACATTCCTGCAAAGCATGTAATCTTGTCAGAGTTGATAATGAGTGTTTAGTTAACCTACATGATCCACAACCACTGATGACTGGCAGAGTGAGGAAGGACAGATGAATTGTTTGGAGTTACCTGCTTCGATCAGTTAACAAACGGATCCTTTTCTTTCAGATACTACCAAAGAGAACCCAATCCTAGTTAAGCCTTTGTAGGCAAGTACAAGCTGCTGGCCTTTATCTGCCCAAAGAGTGGTACAGCTGGCATGGATGGCTTAGTAAATGCTTCCTGTTTCTGGTTTTTAAGAATTATTTTTCTTTTCTCAGTAAAACTGAGTGTCAGAGGGATGGCATGGTTTGACAAACACTTACGTTGAAGCCTGAACTGTTGCCCTCTCCAGTTTTAGTTCTTTGCCTCTTGTTTCTACCCCAGTGTCGCCCCTCTGTCCCTTGTGTGGATTCAAGAATTCATGACTTGAGCAAACTTGAACAAATCTGTGGCTGCCGAACAAATCGGCATGTGGAGCTGATTTTGTTGAAAAAAGTGTATTTAAAAACTAAGTATGTTCATTTTCTGGGCTGTTCAGACAGAATTTTTTTTTCCTCCTGACCTAGTTTGATTACAGAATCATAAGCACTTAAGCACTCACAGTAGAGAAGGCTGTGTGGAAGTGGAAATGAGTGATCACTGATACAGTGGACAGATGATGTCTTTTCCAGGTCAAACTGACACCAAGTAGCATTTGAGGAAGGTAGTTGAACTGATGTAAGTTCTTTCTCAAAATTTAAACTGCCTTTAATGATACAGTAGTTCAGCATATGGAATAACAACGTGATACAAATATATAAATATTTTTAGGTATTTCTTGTTTAAAAATAGGTTGAACTGTACTACAAACTTAAAATACCACATTTCTGTGATATAAAATAATAAAAACATACCACAGTTTACTCCCATCTATTTCTCTGATTATTTCTGTAAAAGATCAAATGTGCTGTAGGGTTTTTTTTGTGTGAAATATTAATAATAAACTATATTAATCCTTCCTATGTTGTATCTCAGAGATAGAGATTTTTGTTAGTTGGACTAGTTTGGGAAATACCCAAGGTGACAGTGGGAATTCCCAAGTTGGCCTTGGAAATATTTTTCTTCCGATAGAAATGAGAATGTGGTATTTTACATAGACAAGTTTGAAAGAAAACCATGGGGTTTTTTTGCTTTAGAAAATCCTGAAAGCAGAGTGGCAACTATAAAACTTATAGCCATATCTTTTTGTGTGTTTTCTGTAACAGTACAGGTAAAAAGCCCTTTGAGATTCTGTGAGCGTCATTTTTGCCCCCACACCTACAGCTTGCATAACTTTATGTGGAAAGACTTAGTAGCTCTGAAATCATAGCAGTGAACAATTTTTCTTAATCCAAAAGAAGAATATTGGGTTTTGACCATTTTTTCCCCCCAAGAATCCCAAGTTTGGTATAAATGTAGAAGACAGATCTGGTAGATTAGAGCATTAATTTATAATTAATTTTTAAGTCAGCTCTTTTAAAGTCTGGCAATATGTATGTGTTTTATTGGCTTGATTGCTTTTTTCAGGTGCTTGATAGTTGTAGTAAGAGTGCTAGAAACTGCTTACTCTGGAAAGGTTTAGGATAGGTTCGTAGACTGTATTATCTTGTTTGCATTTAGGATGCACAAAGTAGAATACTAAAAGGAAATTTCTAAGAGTTTCTAAGCAGTAAAGTTTAGTTTAACATATCTGAAAAATAGGTAGCTGCAGTTGAACAATCATTTTGTTGTATTGTGCTGTGTAAAATCCTGTAATGAAAAGATGATATGAGTCCTTTGTGAGGTAGTTGGGTAAAACTAACAACTTCAGCTCTAAGCTTAACACACTGGATTTGATACCTGAAATGCATTCTTTTTGGGGGTGTTTGGTTTTTTTCTGTTTTCTAGCAAGTATTTTTGCAGGCTTGTGGAAAAATCTTGTTAATCCTTTCGTTACTGAAATTCTGCTTTTTTGATTGAATGTGAAAGTTGTCCTAAATTCTGCTGCCCAAGTAAAAGTTTTGTTTTAGTTTGTGAAAAAATGTAGAAGAGTGTGGTGGGGCGTGGCTGGTTTTCTTTGTTTTTTTTTTTTTTTCTTCTCTTTAAGTTTTGTAGATGCTTGAAGGAGTTCTGTGTTGACTTAGGATAGGGTTTATTATATAATAATTTATCCATTAATAAGATTGCATAAGCTCAGGCTGGAAGACTTGTATGCTGTCTGGATCTGATAACAGCTTACAGCTGAAGAGCATGCATGCCACTCCAGAGCACATTGATGTATGAAACCAGTGCCTGTTTGTGGTTTCATTGCCTGCACTAGTTTTTCTCTAGTGTTGGTCTGATTTTTTATAAAATTCCTCCTGCTTTTTAGTTGTGCAGAGGAAGCCACCACTATGGATGGGATCGTGAAACTCATCTGTATTTCAGGAAACAATTGCAAAAGTGAGCTTTTATTTATCATTGCTCAGTTAAATCCAGTTAATGAGCTGTACTGGGGTGAAAATAAAGAGTTGGGAAGGGTGGGATGATGGTAAGGTGCCATCCCTGCTGAGCAAGTTACTTTGGTGAGTACCTTCATGATGTAGTATTGTCTCTTATTCAGTAAGTGTATAGTGTTTGAAATGACAGCTCCTGAAGCCAGCGCAGGTGCAGGCTTTGAGCTTTGCAGTCAGTGGCAGTAGGCCACTGTAGACAGGGCTGTGGGCATGCTGAAGGTGAGCTGGAAGAGAGATCAAGCAGTGCTGTGGTATCGTCATTGAGCAGGGCTCTGCAGTAAATACATTCCTTTGGACCTACAGCTTCTGAGAAGCACGTGTAAAAGCATTTGGGCTTTGTGGGAGGTGGAAGCAGTACTTCTCCCCTACATGCCCCATGCCCCAGCTGAATTTTTTCATACCTTCATTACTCTTCCATTACTCTAGGCATCAAAAAAACATGAATACTTATTTCATTATTCTATATGCATCAGATTTCAAATTCAGTTTCTCCACTGGGTTTTATATTCTCCAACCTCACTGTCCCCCCACCCCCTGCACTGAAACTGGTGGTTAAGAGTGCTCTGAAGTGCTGTATTGTTAGTAGCATATATTTAAAGTATGTGAATAACCTTATGAGTGTAGATAAATTCACAAAAAAGAACTTGTAAATTATACTATACTGTACAAAATATGTTTTAATTCATAAATATCTCCAAACAGGAATCCTGAGTAGTGGGAAGATAATGTGATGTTTCTGCAGTTTAAAATGTTGTGTAATATTAAGCACAATTACAAACTAATAGTGTTCTTTCACAAGGGCAGGCCCCCTCATTTGTTCTCCCATGCTTCTCAGTTGAAAATTTTCATTAATTTATCTTTTTTCCTGAAATTTGGCATGGTAGCCAGAGGAGCTTAAATATAGTTTTTGACAGCCGTATGACTGTTTGAATAGGCTGCCTAATTTAGAAAATTATCTGTGTGCTTGTCTGTCACTGATGGATATTGCCAAAATGATCAAAGAAAAATAGGAGGTTGTCTTTAAATAAGGCTGTTTCTATGTTCTGTAGGCAAAACAGGAGCAATTTGAGCTGAAATTGTTCTACACTTCTTTGTCTCATTGTGAATCCTAGATGTATTGTACACAATTTGTCTGCTGAAAGTAAATGTTGCCTGATTTAAGCTTATAGGCATGAATTTTCTTAAAACTTACTGTAAAGAATGTGGGTCTTGTAGAGAATTAGGAAATGCTAAGCATGGTTTCTTTAAAAAACACCTGTATATGGTTTAGGACACTGCCATTTTTTGTTTTTCATTTCCAGCTGTGCAAGTATGAGTAGAAACTGAAAAGAATAGTCATGTCTTTTTTTCTATATTCTTGTAGGTTTTTCTTTTAAATTGGTGCTTAGGAGGCTTTAGTATGTCTCATTCCTAGTACCCTCTTATTGTTCTCCTTAAGAGAGGTTAGTTTTCTTATTTTTCTTGTACTTGGTGGGGGTCTGGAATAACATTGTTAGTATAATTATCTTCTTTTTGCTGTGGCATTGGGGTGATTGCCCAGTGTGGATTGAGACAGTCCACAGTGTACTCTCATCTGCAAACAGGATGCGAGGAGGTATGGCAAGGTTTCCCTCCTTACTATGATGCCAGGCGAGATCTGTGGAGGTTAGCTCAGGTTTTGCGTGGAAGTCATTGTGCACTCTGGGAGAAGAGCTTTCTCTAGAAACAGTATCGCTGCTTTGGAGATAGGATTGCTTTCTTTGTTCTGGAGATGCATAACTGAGTTGGCTGCTACACAGTTTCTTTTTTTTTTTTTTTTTCCTTTTTTTCGGATAGAACTTTGCAGGACTTGGCTCTTTGGCAGTTAGATGGTTTCTCTGGACCATTTTAATCAAAAGGATTTTTAAAAAAGGGAAAGAATAAGATTTTAAAACAATACAAATGCTAGCAGGATTCAGAAGGGGAAATGGGGACAGAGAAGAGGGACAAGGCCTAGGGGCTCTCGGAATCAGACTATTGCACTAAGACAGTCAGTATCATGTTTTATTTATTACATGGAAACTGTTTCAAACTGTGCTGTCTTAAGACAGGCTTAACTATTCTCAGACAGATGGGATTTAGCTTGTGCCACTTCGACTGCTATAGGGAATATTCTGAAACTATATGAAAAGTTGATGAGTTCTGACAAATTGATCTTAACATTCACTAGTTTCTCTGCTCTGCAGTCCTAGCTGTGACTCCCATACAATGTCGTTTAATGATAATGTACAGGTTTTTTGTCTTGTCTAGCCAAGTGGGAACTATGTAGTCTGTTACAGTTCAGAGTACTTTCACCATTTCTACTGTTAATGTGCATGAGAAAGTGATTTGGGAGAGGTTTGTCTTGCACAGAAATACTAGGCAAGTAGACCACTAGTAGGCTTGAGACAGCATCTACACCCCTGAACCTGCCCCAGAGATTATGTTGATGTTTCCCTGAAGCCTTTTAATTCTCCAAATTACTTTTGCTTTCAGGGATGGAAGTAGTGTCCAGCACCCTACTTTCATAGTTCTGTTTCATTTTTTGCTTCCCAACGCTGGCTGTCCTTGCCTGCGAAACTTCTTATCCCAGTTTTTCAGGTCTAGCTTCTTAAATTTATAGTTTTGGGGACAACCTTTGAACTGACATGAAAAATCATCAGTGGCATTTGTCTGTAGTCCTAATGAGAGGATGATAGATCAATTGCACTGTGAGAATCAACTCTATGAATATGCTCTTCCTGCTCTGCCCCTGCCTTGGTTTATTTTTATTCTGTACTTTCTTCTGAGATTTGTGACACAAAACCGATTGTCTCCTACCACAGTACATATGTTAGCAACACTGCAATTCTGCTTTGGTTATGTTAGACTGCCCAAAAACATACAAATGTGGTTCACTTGGCTCTGCTGCTGAGAGACCATTAATATATTAATTTTGACAATCCCTGAAAATTTTTTACAAACATGCATCCAGGACACTTTTTTTTCCTTAGATATAATTTTTCTTTACTCTCTTTTTGCATATGCTTCCTTTCCACTCAGTGCTTTTTCTCTTAATATGGACTTGCCATTTAAGAAGTAGTTTCTAATTTGTTTGTACATATTGGACTTATTGTACGATGTATATCCCACTGACTCTTGCACATTAACATTATGGCTTTATGTAGGAGAACTTTTTCTTGCCATAACTTGGCATAAACAACAGTACATTTTTTTTTATTTTCCATCATGTGTTACTTGGTGCCTTGACCATTAAGTTGTCTGTGCTGTACCCCAGATAGCAACTTGAAACCAATGCAAGGGGAAAGTGTTCTTATAAGCTGTGTTTGTTTTCAGATGAATAACCTGAGTGTGTTTAAGTTATGCTGTTTTAAAAGGAAGTATTGATATTCTTATAAAGTATTATTTTGTTACTATTTTAATACAACAGGTAACAATGATGTTCATGACTGGAAAATTGAATAGATTGGATTTTTTTGGGGGGGGGGATGTATTTCTCTCAGGTCTTAAATCCTTGTTTGTGGAGCCTTCATGGGGCTGTATTTAACTTGTATGAAAGAAAGATGGAAATTCTGTTGGGTTTGTCTGTTTGTTTTGTTGTTGTTTTTAATCCAATTATATGTGATTTCTATATAGATCTGCTTCTGATGAGCAGGGCTTATCCGGCAATTTAATTTCAGTTAAGAAAGCGTTTTTTTAAGCTGGAGTAATTTGTTATTATCCAGGAAACTAGAATAAGAAGGGCTGTGGTTGGTGCAGTATTAGAGTAAGTAAATGTAATCTGTGTTTCAGTTGTATGGGCTATGTTACTTCCGTATTGTCAGCTGAGCTTTCATTTATCTTTTGAGTTCATTGATGCTTTTTCCATGTCTTTCGGCTGAATCATAACTGAAGCAATTTCGATGTTCTTTATTGCTTAAAAAATGAGATTGTCTGTTATTTAATGGTACTTTTTCTATGTCTAATTTATTTCCAGTTAATGGGTTGATTTTCAATATTTTTACTTTGCTTAGTTTAGCATGTAATACAGTGTGTTTTCTATACTTCATAATGCTTTTATGCTGCTCCTTAATCAATATCATTGTGCACTTTGAATCACTGAATATCTTGTCTGTGTTCTAACAATGAATGGTCCAGGATTATTTTTTTATTTATAGTTTTATTTTTTATCTTTTGTAACCACTGGTGTTGTGGCAAATGAGATGCAGGTGGATTCTACTTGCTGTCTTGTACATGGAAGCAGGGTAACTGTGTTTGATGCTTTGTTCTAGATTTACCTCCCTATGTTGGTTCTCTGTCCTCCCCCTCTGTCTAGTCAGGTGCATTATGTAGTTATTTGTATCCTGTATCTTTTTTCCTCGAAGGATATTTCCCATGATCTGGGTTGGCATTTATGCTATTTGCTTGTAGATTATTTTTCATTCTAAATCTAAAACCCCAACATTTTTTCTTACAAAATGTTATTATTAAATCTTATTAAGTCTTGCATGAAAATGGGTTCAGGCTCTTATAGGCTTGCTACCTTTTTGTTCACTGTAAATGAATGCATAGTCTTGAGAGTAAGCAGGTTCTGTATTGATTTCTCCCTCTCATCATCATCATAAAGTCTGATAGAACTCAAATCTGACCTGTACAGAACTGCTGAAAATAGAACAGTAAGCTTCCAGTAACTTGGATAAAGCTGTACCTGTGACTGTCAGGGGAACCGTAGTGTGGGGCAGTGGAGGTAGCACTGGGCATTGGATTTGAGCCCAAAGATGACCCCTCTGTTCATGTTGACCTGCCTTGATAATTAGAAGGGCTGGAATTGTTTGCGCTCGAACTGGTTATGCTCGTTTGATAATGTATTAAGCTTGAGCAACTGGATGTTTCAGCCTTTCAGTCCATCATGGCTATTGAGAATGATATTTTGAGCTATTGAGTGAAATATTGTAGGTTTTACAGTGCAGCTCTTAAGAAGAAGACAGTCTTTGATGTAGTGGTTTAGTTTCAGGATGCTGTCAAAATAGTCGTTGCCAGCATCGTCGTAGCATACGGTCCTTGATTTTGAAAAATACGGAGCAGATTGGCATATTCTAGCAAGGCATTTGGATTATAACATAAAAATACAACTTCATTGCCAACAGTTCTGTAACATAAAAATGAACCACTTGGCACTAGGAGGGTGATCTGTAAAGTGGAATCAGTGGGCAGTTTGTGGTCTTATAGAATACTTGACAAAAGAGCAAAGTCTCTTATTCTAGCTGTTTCAAAATTCATTGTCTGAATTTCTACAATTTTTTCACGCTAGAGTGGCTTGGTGGGAGAGCTGGGTACTCCTCTTTGTACTTGAGGTCACCTTCAGAAGTCTATTGTAGGAGTTGGTGTCTTAGTGAAGACAACCCCTCCTGCAAGGAGGGAAAGGTTTTTCTGCCATGAATGTAGATCTCCAGAAGTTAATTTACAAGGCTACTTGCAAGAATTCCAGCATGTATCTTTGCAGTGGGAATCTTGATTTCTTCCTCTTCACCCCTTTAAATCCATCAGATACCTTTTTGTATAGAGGTATTAGAAGTGCAAATGTGAAGGGTCCACTGATTTGCAATCAAAATTACTCTTTTCTGGTGCCTATCACTTAAATATGTTTTCCTTTTTTTTTTCTCTTGGATTGGGATGGTATTGCAAGTGTGTGATTGAAAGGAATTAAAGGAATTGGATATGGAAGATATTAAAGGAATGTTGCTCTCCTGTCTAACTTCTTCTGTAGGCAGTGGTGTCAGATTTGGTAATACTAACATGGCATTGTCTCTTGTAGGATAATCATGGGTCAAACCGGAAAAAAATCTGAGAAGGGACCAATTTGCTGGAGAAAACGTGTAAAATCAGAATATATGAGACTGAGGCAGCTCAAGAGGTTCCGACGTGCTGATGAAGTAAAGGTACTTTATCTTTTGGTTCTATTGCTTGTAAAATTGTACAAGTATTGATATTTTCTGAAGTATGTGTCCGATGGTTAGCACCTGCTATAACAATTTCATTGAATACTTTGTCAACCTACCGAAAACTTGTTTTAACTCTATGGTCTTATAAACAGGTATAATACATTATATGTATCATATGGGTCGAGAATGTTAAGTATCAGAAGAGGTTGTGGAGAGCTAATGTGGCAACTTCTTTAGCTGCACACTCTTCCAAATTCCATTTAGAATTTAGTTCCATGCTAAAAGTGTGACTCTCTAAATGTGAGAAAATGGTATGAATTGAAGAAAGGGATAATGAAGTATATTGAACCTCACTGGCATTTAAACTAAATTTGTATGTTTGAGTTTTGAGCAGTTTTTTTGTTATAACGTGTCTGGTTAAATGTTATAATGCCTTAAGATGCTAACAGATAAACTTAGAGTCTTTCATTTATTTGTAATGTTGTGGTTAATTTTTAGAGTATGTTTAATTCTAATCGTCAGAAGATACTGGAAAGAACTGAAATCTTAAATCAAGAATGGAAACAACGTAGGATACAGCCTGTTCACATCATGACTTCTGTGAGCTCATTGCGCGGGACCAGGGAGGTTGGTTAACATGTGTTGTGGTAATTCCACTTACAAGGTTGTTAGCACGTTTTCGTTTTATTACTGGAAAGTTGGCTGTTCTTTATATTTTTTTTTTCAGCGTGATATGACTTGGCAGCTCAATGAGTTTTGTATGAGTGTCTTAAAGAATTTATTTATTATGTACTTTGATCATATGACTTCTGTAAAGCAACAAATAAATAAATATGTAGCAGGCTACCTAGCTTTGAATGACACACAAAAGTGAAACTTCTTTATTTCTGATAATGCTTGGATCATACCTCAGCATCCTTTAATCAAGCTGTTCTGTCTCCATGGTACTGAGAGTTTACTCTTGTTCCTGTTGGAGTTTCCCCCAGTTGTACAAATGAGTTGCTACTTTGGTTCTTCCTGAGTTAAAGTACATAAAAGCTGTGAACATACCCACTTGACAAAGTCTTCTTTATATTAATTAAAGTCATTTAACCACAGAGGTCCTAACAGGAGTTAGTTAGATTGACGAATCCTTGTGTTGCACAAGCAGACTGGATGCTAAATGTTGAAAAACACTTCCATTGTTGTGGCATAATTTGAACACCTAAACTGGTTTCCACAGAATTGGTAGGGTTGGACGGGACCACTGGATATCCTCTAGTGCAACTTTACTGCTCAAGCAGGGTTGTCCTAGAGCATGTTACTCAGGATTGTGTCCTGTGTCACAGTAGCCTCTACAGTTATTTAAGCCCACTCCAGATTTCAATATTCATCCCAGATTGATTTACCTTCTTTCTTAGTTGCTCTTTAGGCACTTCTTCAAACTAAACAAGTTTGAAGATGTTTTATCTGTAAAATCTGAAAAGCTAACTCTTTTTAGTAGGGTGAGAATGAAAAGACTTTACTGTGAATAGGTTAAAAAAGGCAAACCAAAGTACTTTAGCTTCAAGGAAATTTGCAGAGTTTCTTTTCTTAAAATTTTAGTGGAGAACTGGGGAGTGGGAGTGTGTCACAGAGGTGCATTTGTGTACATGCACGTTCAAATGCAAGGAGGTGAGGACCTTCGGGTGTTCTCTTTTAAACATTCTTGAATATGCAATTACTCATGTACAGCTCTATAGCTATTGTGTGGGATCAGAACTGATAATAATTGACACAGTACACATCCAGTTTTCACTTTTTTTTTTTGTTACTAGAAGAGCGTTCTTCACCATTCCTCTTTTTTCTTTTCTTTCAAGTGTGGTGTTCACTATTCTGTATGTTAATTTCCTGCCTGTATTGATAGAACACACTAATTACTGCATTCAATCCAGTCTCTGTCTCATGAATCAGAACTCTAATGCTTGATTTAAGGTTGCCATAATTTGTAGTGAGAGAAGCGAGATGAAAAAATGGTGGGGACTTTAAAAGATTACTTTAAAATCTTCTTTTCTCAATATGCTGAATTTCTTCAGAGTTGCATAAGACACTGGCTAGAAATAGAAAGGTTGTGTGAGAGCCTTCCTGTGCTTGGTGAAGACTGCAGGGCATTGCTGGTGACAGAGGTTTTCTCCAGTCGGCATCAACTGGAGACCATAACATGTTCTGTGCAGGCCTACCAGACATTAACCTGAGTTCCATACCAGAGCAACAGAGCTGCATAACTGAGGCTTAGTACTGAACAGAGTCATTTTGACGTAGCCCATTTGTCAGCCTGAGACTTCTAGTTCCAAAGATAAAAGTAATTAATTCTTTTACTTTTGTTTTTTTCTTTAAAAATACATGAAATATATGCTTGATGGCTGCTAGCTAGAAAATTAAACATTAACCTGAAATGGGAATAAAGCAGTAGCATAGGACAGTGTCTAGAATATTAATATACACAGCAGAAATCTAATTTCATTTGCTGCAGATTAAAAAGGAAAGGAATAAATCTGGCTTGTGTCATTCTGCCAGGGTACTGTCTCTGTATATTGTTTGTTACATTACTTTGTGTATTTCTTTAGAAATGTGAAGCTCTGTTCATCTTTCCCTTCTGGAAAGGAGAAAGATCTTTTGTCTCCACTTCCTTTTTTCCTTTCAGGTAGCTATGATAGCTGTTCTAAACTTTGTTTGACCTACCTCCAAATCTTCTCTGTTGTACTTCCCCTAGCTTTGTATGTTCCTGTCTGCTTTTGCTTGTAACTTTTTTCCCAGAGCTCTGCATACTGCAGTCCAAGTATTTGAGAAAAGTTGATCTGTGTTTGTTAACTGTTGATTATTAGATGCAAGAATAACCTAATTGTTGTCTGTGTTTCTATGGATTGTTTATCCTTTGGAGGCAGCATTAATCTCTGAATCTCCAAAACAGAAGTCCTGTAGCTGAAAAATTCATTGATGTATCCATAATTTAATATTAAGAGTTAGCTTTCATTTCTCCTTTGCAAGCAGTGAGCATAATAAAAGACTTGAGGATAGGATAAACAGACAATAATGGGGAAACAAGGCAGGAATTAAAAAGACATATGGAGGTTTTATTTATATAAGGTGTCTTGCTGGTATTAAAGTAAAATTTTATTTGTTTTTATGACATAAATAATACATGATTTCTGCAGTGTATTGATCTGAAGCCAGGGGAATTCACTTGCCTCTTAGATGGCCTGAGTAAATACACTAACATCAATGTAGCAGCAGCAACAGGTACTAAATCTGGTTTGAGATACCAAACTTAATTTGTATCGTAGGTTGAATAGTTGGGGTAAAATACTATCACAGCCACTTAATAATAAGTGTAAAAAACCCATCATGATCTATTAGCAAAGCTATTGACATAGAAATAATTCTTGAGGTTCTTTTCTTGCTAAAACTATTTTCTATTATGCCTTAAAAAACTGATGCATTTTTCAAAGGTTGATACGGCTAATTCTGAGGAACTTTGAATTTTGTACATTGTAGAGTGTTCTGTGATTTAGTTTTGTTTGGGTTTTTTTTTCTGACATTGCTGTGTAAGTGTAACTTCAATTTTTTTCAGTGCTCTGTTACGAGTGACATTGATTTTCCAAAACAAGTCATCCCACTGAAGACTCTCAATGCTGTTGCTTCTGTGCCTATAATGTATTCTTGGTCTCCCCTTCAACAGAATTTTATGGTAAGTTTAAACAAGTGTAGGGAGGAGAAAGGAATGGAGAAAAGGGAGGTGTTAAGTTTAGAAGCATGCCAGCAAAAATCTATTGCCAACTGCCCTCCGTATCTTAGGTATTGGTAATAGGGCAGTCATAATCAGAAATAAGCTCCCCCAAATAAAATAAAGAGAAAGGTAACTTTACAAACCAAATCTCTGTCCTCAATGTACCTAAGTATCTCTAAAATCTTGCTGTAAAGTTTATTTAATTCAGGAGATCTATTGTCTTGTGAGGCTGTTAACAAATGTAGTTGTATTTGGAAGTATCCAATTAGAGTAGTGAGAAAGGTTTTTCTGAGGAATATGAATGCTTTTATGTAAGGTAATTAACCAACATATCTGTGGCAGAATATGTGGGACAAAGGGAACTTAATCCTGAAATAGTCTCCCCCTGTAATGATCATTCTCATATTTGAGTATAGCTTTTTTTTCCAGATTAGCTTCACTCTATGCAGAAGCTATAACATTAGATTTCTGATGTAGGTATTTGACTTTTTGAAAAGCTTAGCTTATTGCAAATCTTTGTCACATCATTTTGTATATGACCACCTGTGCTGACTGGCTATTTTGATAATAATTGTTACAAAGTGGTTTAAACAACCATTTTTTTATCACTATACGTACAGAGTTCTTCCAAACATTTTTCTTCTTGCTTTCAGTACATCAGTGTTTGGATATTTTGGACTGCTGCAGAATTATGATCAGTAGGAAAGTTTATTTTCTTAACAATAGAAGGTTCTTTTGTAGTATTGGAAGATACAGCTGAGTATCAAGGTCCATAAATTCCACTGATAAAACATGGGAGTATTAATGCATTTAGTTCTTATGCAGTCAAAAAAAAAGAGACAGTGGAGTTCAGATTAAATTATCAGGCATGTTTTTCTGTTTGCTCTTTAGACAACTTTAATTTAGAGTCTTTTTGTAAAATATTTTCTTATCTCTGGCCAAACAGTGGAAAGGTGGTTCCCATTGTGGTTTCCTACATTACAGTAGGAGAGAACCAAGGGAGGATGAATGAATTTACCAAATGCAAGCTTCCCAAAGCCAGGTAACTTAATGAGTTTCCATAGTAGAGGCTTTGTGGAAACTTTCTGCTAACCTTAAGAATAGGAGCTAATGTTAGTATTTTGAGCCAGCCACCGAGAATGCAAAACATTGTTGAAAGTCACTGAGGGTTTTGTTTTTAATTAATGGTAGTGAAGCCAGTTAGTTTACTATGATAGCTAGACTCCTGTTGATTGTGAAAGACAGTGCAGAAATGGTCACTTAGCAACACAATTTAAAATTGTTTGATCAAAACTGTTGTTCCTAGGTAGAGGATGAAACAGTTTTACATAACATTCCGTATATGGGAGATGAGGTGCTTGACCAGGATGGTACATTTATTGAAGAACTGATCAAGAACTATGATGGGAAAGTGCATGGAGACAGAGGTGAGCCCAAACACTCAGGTATACTAATCACTTCTTCCTATATAAATTATTGTTGTAGTGTTGCTTAAGGCCTGATGCTTGATTGTTACAGTTAAATATCTAGAATCTCTGCATTGTGTAAACATTAGGTATAACAGACTTTCTTATTTAAATGTATTGTTCTGCATTTTCATAAGGCTGCAGAGTTTTAAAGCAGTAGTCTGCAGAAATAAAGCACATTAACTTTTTCCCTATACCATACAGTGATTCTTGGTATTCAATTTTGTGCTCAGAGCTTTGGAATATGATATTGTAGTGTGTCCTGCCTAGCATAAAGTGGCAGGAGAATTATGCAAAACTCTGATAATGACAACATTTGCAAATGTGATTCAACAGAATAATCCCTTGTAGGTTTGTGGGGTTTTTTTTACTTTCCTTTCTTTAAGGAACTTGCTAGCTATTAAAAAACCCTCTCTCTGTAAATCAGCTTATAGAGCAAAGTTGCATCCTTCTGTTGGTACATTATATATATTTATTCTTAGGTGTAGTTTACCTGTTCTCTTGTGTGGGATCTACAGGCAGTGTAATCTGTCTCTTACTTTGTTAAAGTCTCCGTGAAATGGTGACCTTTCACTTGCTCTGTGCTCCCTCAGAACTGGCTTGTTTGAGCCTCAACTTCGGAGTTGTAAAGGTTTCTCTTGACTAATGTAATTCCCTCTTCACAGAAATATTACCCACACTCTCCACCCCTTCACTCAAACAGAGAATAGCTTCTTAAAATTAATTATATACCTGTTAAAGCTGAGTGAAAAAGTGACTGAGAGAGAACCACATTTTTTGAGTTCATCGTGTACCATTCATGAAGGTTAAGCCTGTGATTCAGTAATAAATGCTACTCAGCCCTACACTAGACTTGTTAATGTCCTCAGGATAGATGGTGCCTTTGTTTCATAAGGAACATGGAATGTTTCATGGGCTTTGGGTATTTTTACAGATTTACGGATTGCTGATATCCCTGTCAGAAAACTGGTTATGTCAAAATTATGTAAATATCTTCTATTATTGATTAATTTATTATCAAAGGAGTTTAGCTTTAAAATTAATCCTGTTTGAGTGTCTTGAGACTCACGTTTATGATGGCAATTAGTGTTATTATGGGTTCTTTATATTGTAAGTAGAAAGACTTTTTTTAGTCTCCCAATGACTAGTATTGTGTGACTGTAATTAAATGTAAATACTGTGGGAATCTGTAATCCAGAGGCATTCCCATGTAAGAGTCAGAATTCTAAACTAGCTCTGTGATTGCACTTTTGGGAGATAATTTGTACTAACCTGTGTGTGTATATTAAGAGTCTGTTTAAAACATCCAAGTGGTGTCTTCATTGTCTACATAGTAATAAATCTATTATTTTCCGTCAAGGTGTTTTGACATCCAAACCCAGTCCAGGTTCAAAAGGATGGTGATAAGCACTACAGTTCCCACACAGTTCATGGTTATTTTGTTTTTTTTGGAAAAATAGTCTCTGTCAGCACTAACTATGATTTTTGCCTTGTGCAGAAACGCCTTGTTATTTAATCCGTTCTGCCATCTGAATGTCACAGCAGAATATAATCTAATAAATAGATATATGCAGCATTGTATCTTTCAGTTTTCTCTTGAATTTTTTGTATATAACTGTATTATTTTTTTAGCACACAGCTGGTGGGGTATATTGTGGGAAGTGGATGCTAAGGAACTACCAACCAAAAATCTCTCTAGAGATTCCTTAGCTGTCTAAGGATTAGTTTATAGACTGCTAGCATGCATTTTCAGACTGGCTTAACCCAACCATGTTGGAACTGGGATTCTGGCATAAAGTCTCTTAAATGATCTAGCTGGTAGTCTTTTTTATCTTGCAAGGAAGAGAGATTTATATATATGTACTGGTATGTAGCACAGGGAGTTGGGAACAAAATTGTTGAAATTTTTCTTCTTCCCTTCCCAGTTGTCAGTCTAAGAAATGAATAATAAGCACTTTTAACTTGTCTTGGTTCATACACTGCAATTTAAGAGGGGAAAATGACAAAATTGCTTTTCATAAATGACAGCATTTCCCTAATTTAATTAAAATGTAGGGAGGATTAAAAATATTTCATATACACCTTGTGCTTTTTTGTTCACTCCTAATTTTGCTGAATTTCAGAATGTGGATTTATCAATGATGAAATATTTGTTGAGTTGGTCAATGCCCTTGGTCAATATAGTGATGATGAAGATGATGATGATGGAGATGACAATCCTGATGAAAGAGATGACAAGCAAAAAGATCGGGAAGGTAACAGGATGGGTATGTCTGTCTGCAGACTTTATAAATTAAACCCAAAACTTTTTGTTTAACCACTCAATAAATTTGTTCAAACCCATCCTCCTATGTGATAGTTTTCAGGTCTAAAGTAGCATAATTTTCATAATTTCCTTTGTCATTCAGTTAAAGATTTGTATTGAGAACACCATGAAAGGCACTTTTGCCAATTTTTGTTTATTGGCATACTGAGGCAGTCAAATGCACCAAAAATCTGTCAGGTATCTGTCTAATAAATGCTTTGGTACTCCTCAGAAAATGATGTATCATTATTCTAAAGCAGGCATAGTTCTGAATTTCCATCTCCATCTGCTGGTGAAATAATGGTTTCTCCAAATTTTACCAGTAGATTTTTCTCATCAGGAAAGATCACTGAACACAGTAAAATTAAACACACTTAAAATTGTAAGGAATTTATAAATAAAAACCTTTACTTCTTTTTTACATTAGAGTTTTGGCAAACTCCCCCTTTCTCTGAACATCTTCTTGAGGTAGCAAAGGAGCAGAAATATATTTCTTTTGTTGTCCAAATTTTTCTCTTCCTTCACAGAGAAAGAAACCCACCCACCTCGGAGATTTCCTTCTGACAAGATATTTGAAGCCATTTCCTCAATGTTTCCAGACAAGGGTACAGCAGAAGAATTGAAAGAGAAGTAAGAATGTATTTCTTAGGGTATATTGCTGTGTTGCTTTATGAAACAAAGATTTCTCTATGAAGTAAATCCTTCATTAAGTATTTGTCGATTAGGAATGGTCTCCTTTGCAGCTAGTTCTGTAGCAGTTGTGTAACTTCTGCAAGTGACACTGGAAGGGATTTGGCTCCTTCCCCCAAGTCAAACAATACAGAAGTGTTTATTAGCCTTCCTTTTAAACTATTGAAAAGTGGGTGTGTTTGTGTCTCTTATAATCTGTTATTTTTTGAGGTGGTAAAATAAAAGCTACTGCTAAAAAAAAAAATCTTATCTCCTTTTCGGAGTTAGTGATACTATGTATGAGGTGATGTAGGTCTTGAAAACAAATGCATTCTTTCCTAGCCAATTTGTATTAATGAGTATGGAATTAATAACTTGTATGTCACTAACAGGTTGACCTTTTTAGCTGGCACATATTTCTTAGGGTTTTTTTAAAGTTGTCATTGAAAATGCAGAGTGGTACTGGAATAAAAAATACTTTTATAAAAAAATTATACTTAACAAATAACTTCTTTTCCTTTAAAGATACAAAGAACTCACCGAGCAGCAGCTTCCTGGAGCTCTTCCTCCTGAGTGCACACCGAACATAGATGGACCAAATGCTAAATCTGTTCAGAGGGAGCAAAGCCTGCACTCTTTTCACACACTCTTCTGTAGACGCTGTTTTAAATACGATTGCTTCTTGCATCGTAAGTACAATTAAAGTGTGCTTGTATATATCTTACTTATTTTTTGTAAGGAAACTTAAAAATACTGTAAGATGCAATGTAGAAGGAAGGAAAGAGAAGAAAAAATAAAAGCAGGGATATCTCTAAAGTTTATGAAAACAGCTTGCACACGTTGATACTATTTTGCAGTGAAAACTATGCCTTAGAAAAACGAAGGCACCTGTGTGGGTAGTTTGTTATCCTTTTTGCATTTAGGACTTTGTATAGAATTCCTGACTTGGATGAAACTGAAATGTCACTTCTCTTTATATAGTCTGCAAGAAAATGACATTATTTTCTACTACTGTTTCTGTGTTACACTTTCTCAGTTTGTGCATGGAGAATGGGATGTATTTTTCCATTAAAAATCCTGGTTATTCATCAGACTTGTTTCATTTTCTAGTAGGGAGAATGAACACTCATGAACAGTTTTATCTTTTAGTTTCCCATGTTACTTTCTAGCCACTTTACTTGTAGGTGGTTATTTCAAAAATTGTTTCAGAGTTGTTTTAGAAATTGTGTTGTCCTTTCCACAGAATTGCTTTCATGTTGCCCCATTGTTTTGGGCCAACAAGCTAACAAGAGCTTAGCAGTGATGTTGGCTTTCACTTGCAAAGTGTGAAGAGATTCTGAAGTGCTACTTGAGACAATTATTCTTCTGGACAGAGAGTTAAATGTAAAGGGGAAACTAACAGTCAAATATGAAGTGGTTTCAACTTGTAGCAGTATACTATGATGCCCTCTATATCAAATTAGTTTTCTCTTTTGACTTAGCTGTTCATTTGCATGTTCCACTGTGAGTGTGCGTGCATGTTCATTGGAAATCCTTGTGCTTTGTCAGCAGCTCCTCATCCAGCACACATGCAATCTGCCTGTATTTGTACTCCACACTGAAGGCTTTGCACAGTGCTGCTGCTTTTTTGTATCCCTTGGTTGCCTTTCAGTTTGAGGAGGAATTGGAGTTGTTCTCAGATGGTGGGGAGGGGGAAGCTTTTCATGTTCCTAGTTCCTTTAGTACTTGTGCGTTTTGGAGTTAGGTCTGTTAGTTTCACTTTCTCCTTATATTCTCTTGACAGGCCTTGCTTGAAAATACAAAATAAAAAATAAAAGAAAACTTGTTACTTCTGCATAACACTTAGGAACAGTTTCTGGAGTAAGCTGCTGCCTTGTCCAGCCAGCTTCAACACAGTGTGTTCTGTGAAGCTGTAGGTCTCTTAGTGTCTTAGTTGCCTGGAGAACTCATTCCAAGAAGTGCTGTGTGCAGCCTTATTCTGTAGGACAGGGAGGTGAAGCTGTATGCTGATTCTTGGCAATCCATTTGTCTGGCAGGGGTTTTAGGCGTTCTTGACACTCTCAATAGTCTAGCAGAGAGATTGGGTGCCATTTTAAAAGGATTTTGATTATTAAGTCAACAAAAAAACATTGTCCGGACATAGTGAGAACAGTCTTGTTCTAGTGGCACCTCTGAAGACTTAAAGGTATTTCTGCTGCAGTGATTTTAGACATTTTTCTCAATGATTTTATAAACTTTTAGGAGTTCTTCAATGAAGGTGGGGGCTCCTCTAAAACACACACATATTTCATGACTCTATTTCATTAATCTATATAGATTTGCCTTTCATGGTCATTTTTGCAGACTGCTAGAAGTAGAACTGAAAGGTTTTGTTGATCATGTTTGGTACCTGCTACCTGGGGAACCTGGTATTACTGGACCACAGTTTTGAGGCACCAGCTCTGGGACCCTTTTTTTTTTTGTAAGTGCTGTGAAGAATGGGTTCACAGTCCTGTACTTTTCGTCATGTTTTTGGGTGCCAGGTTCAGCCAGTGAGAATGTCCGGAGCCATGTCACTGGCTGGCTGAAGGACCTCAGTTCTCACACCAGCAGCATCCCTTAAACCAAAAGCACTGTGCCTCCTTTCTCTGTGTTCATAACCTTGAGATGGAAGACAAAGTGTTTATACTAAAAGATTGCCTAAGTTCTTGTTGCTGGTGATGTTCTTGATGCAAGTTGGTGTTCTTTCCAAAGTGGTGTATGTCCAAGGCCTTATTGAAACTGTGCCTCGTACTTAAAAGTGCCCAATCTTTAAATCATCCTTTCAGGATGTCAGGGCCATAGCAGAAAGAGGGATGAATAGCACTTGCACTGTGGAGGCATTCAAGATGTACCTTTGTGTCAGATGGAGGGTGAAATTACTGGTTATGACAATGCTCTTTGTGGCAGCTTATGCAGCATGTGCATTGTCACTGATAACAATGTATTTGATACGTGATCACTGCAAAGAGATCGCTTAATGTTCTCTTGGACTGGACTGTGAATGTAGTAAACTGACTCTTCAGTTGCCATTCCCTGAAAACATACCCAAATTCCACCGCAACAATGACTGCTCACTGCTTTGGATGCATTGCTTCCTTTTGCTTTTTTCTGTAGTTACATCAAGGAAAGAGGATTGTTTTCTGTCTTTGTCTCTGTCTGTCTGTATGTCTGTCTAGAGCACGGAATTTTTTTGTTAAAAACTGAGAGAGTCAGTTGTTTGGCCTCTTTGTTTTCTGTGAAATTTTAAGACTTGGTCAAAATTCACCAGGCTCGTTGTTGGGAACAAGTAACTCATCAAAAAAAAAAAAAATAAAAAGACTCCTTTGGTTATTGGAAGGCTGCAGTAGCAATTTTCAGTGTCTCTGCAACAATTTGACAATTTAACTTTTATTACATTTCTACAGTTGCCTCTATGTTCAGTTTCATGCACATGCCAAGTGCTATGGGATGATGTCCTGGCTTCTGCAGATGACATTTTTGATGAATTACTTTGGTAATGTGGTGGGCTACAGTGATCGGATTTGTACTTTGAAAGGTGTAAATCTCTGGAGAAGGCATAGAGAATTAATAAAATCCAGGAATTCTATTAGGTCTGGTTTTGCTTTTTGTATTTCCCCCTCTTAGATCCCATTTTTGTTAAGATTAGCCTTATTTTGTGGAGTTTCCAATCTTTGTTCTAGAACATTTGAGTTAAATATAGGAAAAGTTATCATTAGATTTTTAACGTGTCAAGTCCCCTTGACGACCTGGCAATCCCTTTATGTGCAGGTGATGACATAACTGAAAAAACTTGTGTACCGACTTCATTTGCTGACAGCAAGGAATTATGCCTAAATGTCTGGACTAACAAAGAATTTAGAAGAAGGAAAAATATCAGGTAGGGAGAATTTCCCAAATAGCTTGACTGTGAAGCAAATGTACATTTCAGGCTAAACTGTTGCCTGTGTACTTTCCACATTATGGAAAATGAGAGCTGAGCCCATTGGGGATGAGACAGATAAATCTCGAAGACAGAAAACATGGTCAGTGAAGCCATTTTAGAATGATTTCTCTTAAGGAAATTGTTAAAGAAATGAAGACTTCAGGTGTTTAGGAAATTCTATGAAGTCTTCTGTGATTTTTTTGAAAAAAATTACAACTGATATTTTAAAAATTCATAATACAGCTATACAAATAGTTTTGTTCTTGTCCTGGGTCCTTTCTTTATAACAAGCCTCACAAAAAAATACCTCACAACAGAGGTGGTAGATTTTGACTGTAGTTGTCTTTACTCTACCACGTTGGGTGTTTTTTAAATAGTCAAACACAAGATATGATTCTAATTTTAAGTATCAGATGTAGCCTATTATTGAAGTCTCACAGGTTTAAAAATATCAAAGGTTGGTTTGCTTCATTATATTACAAGTTAAGCATTTCTTCATTTTCTAAAGGAAAACAAGTTTTAAAAAAATACTCATTTCAGGACCTTGCAGAAATGAATTTTTGAGAGAAATGATTGCATCTGCAAGTGACATATAAAAAGAATAGCTTTGATTTCTGTACATTGCAGCAGTCTGGTATAGATCATGACTTGCAAATGTTTTACTGGTCTTTTGCATTGCTGAAAAATTATTTTCCTTGTAGTATGAAGAAGAGGTAAAACAGTTAAATGGAAAAAAACCCTGAATGAAATGATACACTGTGCAAATTTAAAGATGCAGTGTTGAAAAATGTGGGGGTTTCCCCCGTACTTTTGGGTAAAGGGCTCCCATCATCTCATTGTTTCTTAAAAGATGAAAAAAGGTGGAATAACTGCATTAAATTGCATGGTTTCTCTGTTATTGTAACAAAGTGTAACATATTTTACCTACAGAATATATGAACACTTGAGGGATATGTGAAACATGAGAAGTGGTGTAGCAATAAAAGCTTTTAACTGGAATCTGGGGGAAGAAAGAGCACTAATGGCAAAGATACACATAAATTACATTCGTATACTTGCTTGTAAATAATTTTTATATATCTATATGCCCATATATAGAAGAGGGAAGCTTTTTTTGTGTTTCCAGATTTATAAAATATAACATATTTGTCTGGAGAAAGGGATGTAATGTTTAATTAGTGATACTTTTATATTGTTTATACCATTTTAAGAAAGCCTTGGAAGAGTACATTGCTTTCCTGGGGGGGTTCCCATGTGCTGCTATCATTAATACAGGCACAATATTGCAGAATTTATGATCTGATTTTTCAACCCACCCTCCTTTATGGGAGGGAAATGTGAAGTGATGGTTCTAAGATGGAGCTGGTCACCCTCCCCACTGGTGCCAAAACAAGTGTTTGCAGAGCTATGCTGCAAACTAGACCACTGAAATTAAATTTGCTTTTAAAAGCTTTGTCTGGGAAGACATGTGGGCTCTGCCCCCCTGCTTTAAAAGGGAAGGAACTGTATTTAAAAAGTTGAGTCTTTAAACCATAGTGGCCATACAGAGAGAAGCCTTGAGCATGATCGGGAAATAAGATGAATAGGAAAGCCTATGGTGGTGGCTTAATGAAGGAGGTGTGTGAGGTGTTGGTGTGGAACAGCACTTTTAGATTAATATGGGTAAGAGGGGAGGGATTTCTTCTTTAATTTTGAATATTAGCGCTTTTTATTCACTGAATGTTTAAAACCTTCACTGTAAGTTACAGTTGCCCAACTGCAGCTGTAGTAAAACTGCAGCATGAGTGTTTCTACATAGCTTGGAAATTGTACATTTTCAGTTAAGCATCTTTTCTGGGCCTTCATGGAGCATTAGCAAACAGACAGCTAGCACTGAGTAGTCTTTTTTTTTTTAATTTAAAATTTCTGTCCACTCTTCATTTTTGTTCCTTGCAGTTCTGTATGCCACTGTTAACACATTTAGAGGGAAAAAATATTGATTGATATCTGTCTCTCTCTCTCTAAAAAACAATTTTTCCTTGAGCACAGATGAGTCGTTTTTAAAAAGAGAATTGCAGAAAACTTATAGCAGTATCTCAAAAAGCTCCTAATATAATGTGGGAGCCTGAATGTATGAGTTTTGGTGAGCTTCTAGTGGCAGGTTTTCCAGGCTTCAGAAAAGCTGTCTAAGGGGTACAGAGGAGTTCCCAAGATTTCCGGCAAAACTGTGAAAAGTCAGTCTCTCTGAAAACATCCTCCTGGGAGACAGGGCTTGGCCAGGAGGAGAGCTGGCTCTGGCAGAGAGAATGGGTAGGAAACTCTGCCCTCTTGTTAATGAGGTGCTTGTGTTGCACGTGTAACATAGCCAGTCCTGCTCCTTTCTGAGTCACCATTCTGCAGCTTTTACAGAGCTGTACAGAGTCCATCAGATACAGGACCAGACACTTCTCTGCAAGGTGCAGGCTTAGCTCACTTATCCATAGTGACTGTGCAATGCTAACTCATTTTTACCCTGCAGCTGGGATACAGGAACTGAATTCTTATATCCTGTCAGCTTAGCTGTGGTGTTGATAAACTAATAGAGCAAAAATGCTTATGTGTCCTTCTCACTATGTGAGAAATGCAAAGTGGCTTCTATTACCTTTCCAAAGTGTGCATGGGGTTGGATTTTTTGACAAGATAGAAATTTAACAACCGAATCTTACACATTGAAGAGATGATCATTAATAGGAGAAGCCCTGAATAATTCCGTTTAACATGACAACAAAGTCAGGTCTGTTCTTTTGCTGGAAAGGGTGATACACCAGATCTTCCTTGATACATGAAACAAATGTGATGATTGTCTTTGCTGATGTAAATGGGCATAATGGCTTTCAACTGGAAGAGGATAGGTTTACATTTGATGTAAGGAAAACATTCTTCACTATGAAGGAAGCGAGGCACTGGAACTGGTTGCCCAGAGAAGCTGTGGCTGCCTCATCCCTGGTAGTGTTCAAAGCCAGGTTGGATGGGGCTTTGAGCAACCTGGTCTAGTGGAAGGTGTCCCTGCCCATGGCAGGGAGGGGTTGGATCTAGATGATCTTTAAGGTCCCTTCCAACCCAAACCATTCCGTGATATGTGAAGCTTACCTATGTGCTGTCTCTGTGTATTTAAGTGGTAAGTCATATGTCACTACATGGGGTTTATTTTGTGGGTTTTTTACTATTTGTTAATATTTTTACTCTGGCTTTAGTGATGTCTTGGTAATACTGTGTTTTTGATACTGTTTCAGGTTAGATATTGAATGTATTTTTATTTGAAAACTTAAAAATGTGATGTTTTGATTCAACAGCATTCCATGCAACTCCTAATACTTATAAACGAAAGAATACAGAAACAGCATTAGATAATAAGCCTTGTGGACCTCACTGTTATCAACATTTGGTAAGATAATTTTATATATCACAATTCACTGAGTGCTGGTGCTAGCTGCAGTATAGCAGGATACGCTTAATTTAAGGACATGCTGGATCTAGGATAGTGCATCTGCTTGTGGGCCACTTGCAGTCAAATATATTACCTTCAGCTGGTGTGAAAGAAAAAATTTAACTTCCAGTCATCTTGAGTAGGAATACTTGTAGATGTAGCCTGAGATATTTGTAGGGAAGAAATACTACTATCCCCTAATGATGATGTTTCTGCTATTGTGTCCAATCTAGTCAAGGAACTTCAGATTTAGCTCTCTTGTAAATTATATCACAACTAAAAATTATAAAGCTTTTTTAGTTTGTTAAAGGCACAGTCCATCCAGGACTTGTGCTCTTAAGAAAAAACAGGATGGAAATAAATAAAGTGAAATCTTCAGTAATGTAATTTTAAATCTCTCTCATAATTCCCCTAAATTTTTTAGTATGAGAAACTATGCAATTTTCCCATCTAAAAACTTGCTACACAATGTCATACCCCTTTCCACTAGAAAACAAATTACCAATGCTTGCATTTTAAAAAATGCAGAAAACATATTGTTTAAGTACAATGTGCAAGAAGAGTTCTTGTATTTTTACAGGTATTTTCTGTGGGAAATTCTAATTTTTTTCTGTCATTTGAGAAAATAGAAATTTACACTGAATTATTTTTCACTTGGCAGCCAAAGTAAAAGGTGAACTGAAATAATGACATAAGTACTTAGTAAGTGTAGATTTTTTTCATGGTATTATCAAAAGTGCTTGTGTTCATGGTTGGAGGGCCTTTCACTGGAATTTCTGTGCGCGTGATTATTTTGTAGAACAATGGGAAGTTACTCAGTATGCAAGTAGAAGGTGTTCTCCCACGAGCCCTGACCACAAGTGAAAGAAGCACTTCTCGCTTATTTTCCTGTAAACTGTGATGTTTTGTGTCCAGGAAGGCGCAAAGGAGTTTGCAGCTGCCCTGACCGCTGAGCGCATCAAGACCCCGCCGAAGCGCCCCGGTGGCCGCCGCAGGGGGAGGCTCCCAAACAACACCAGCAGGCCCAGCACGCCCACCATAAACGTGCTGGAGTCAAAGGACACGGACAGCGATCGGGAGGCTGGCACTGAGACCGGCGGAGAAAACAATGATAAAGAGGAAGAGGAAAAGAAAGATGAAACATCCAGCTCCTCTGGTAAGACTGGGCAGTGCTGCTTCATTCAATGAGCTGCAGTGCTTGAGAGGATGAAACAAAACCAAAACAACAGAAACCCCAACCCAAAAAACCTCAAAAAAAAAAAAAAAAAAAAAAAAGTTGAGCCATGCAATCCTAGAAAACATGTGTTTGGAATGTATGGAACTGAGTGAAAAGACAGAGTAATAATAATATGAGTTTAATCCAACTGAAAGAAAATGTCTGTATTGTCTCAATTTATGTACAGGCCATGTAATTTGAGTAGCTACTATTAGCTTCTGTAAGAGGCACGTGAAAAGTGCTGTTTTTCCTGGCACTTAGGAAACAACAACAAAAAACCTGGGGTAGTTTTTAACTGCAGTTAATGATTTGACATTTTTGAGGGCAACGTAAATTTTGAAACATAGCCTTACTCTCGATTATTTATTACAGAAGCAAATTCTAGGTGTCAAACACCTATAAAGATGAAGCCAAATATTGAGCCTCCAGAGAATGTGGAATGGAGTGGTGCAGAAGCTTCAATGTTTAGAGTTCTTATTGGCACCTACTATGACAACTTCTGTGCAATTGCCAGACTGATTGGGACCAAAACATGCAGACAGGTAAGAAGGGAAGCTACTTGCTAAGAGTGATAGCAATTTGCTTTTAAAACTAAACTATACAAATACTAGTATTGATTACTAAAAGGGAAAAGTAATTAATATTCTTGGTTTTCCCAAGAATGCTATGGTCCAGAATTCATACCACAATAGTTTTAAAACTGTTTTAAAATGAAATTTACAGGAGGTTTAAATTGGACTATCAGTTCTTAAATGACAAAAATAATCAACTTTAAATGTATTGAAAAGAGACTATGACTGGATATAATCTGTAAGTTTTTGGTTGGAGGAAATCATACTAACTTAGAATATGAGCAACTTTGTACTAGTGAGAGATTTATCGTGGATGTGTTATGGTATCTCTTGTTAGGTGTATGAGTTTAGAGTAAAGGAATCTAGTATTATTGCACCAGTCCCTGCTGAAGATGTTGATACTCCTCCCAGAAAGAAGAAAAGGAAACACAGGTAAATCTGTTACTAAATACCCTTAGCATAACAATAAATTGGAGATACAGGGGATCAGAACAGAAAGTTTTTTGGAGGAAAAGTTGTGCAACTCTTCTGCTTTTGCTTCCAAAACCAAAAGCTGCAGCAATAAAACAACATGGTGTTTTAGTTTCAGACAAAAGTCTTACTGCCTTGGCAAGTATAACCTTCCTC